>NC_136530.1:3119477-3451977 GCF_910591455.1 Pholis gunnellus
CTCAAGGGCTCTCACTGTTTGGATTTCTTATATTATATATATAAATAATATATAAATGTACGTGTGTGTGTATAGTAATGTGATTTGGTAGATTGTGATGAAGTGCAGAATCTCACAAGAGCAACCGTTCATGAGATTGAGTTCTGCATTTTAATAACCTTCATGAAAATAATGCCCACACGCAGCAGCCACACAGTGTGTGTACTTGTGTATGCATTTGTCTATATGTATTAGTGTATATATTTATTCTGCGCACATTTGGAAGTAAACACATTCGCTTTGGAGATGAGATAAGAAAGCCTATTGGTACAGTTGAGTGTTCATTATAATGTGCGTGTTTGTGTTGTAGGTACCAGGTGATAAGCACGCCCACAGACTTCTTCATGGTGATGGAGTACGTGTCTGGAGGTGAGCTGTTTGACTACATCTGCAAACATGGACGGGTAAGACGTTTCATCAGCTGACTGGGAACCGGCTCAGAGCCAATGAACAGTAATGGCGGTGTGTTCGTGTGTAGTGTGTAGTGTGTAGTGTGTAGTGTGTAGTCTTTAGTACTACCTTTCATTAAACACCAATTATTTACCCTGTAGAGACATCAACATACTGTCTGGATGCACATATATTTACTCTTTGCTGCTTTCCTCACTATTGTTAACTTCCGAGTGATTCATAGTTTATAAAAATGTGTTTGACATCAAGCGTTCCCACACACACCATCGCTGTATATTAAATACTCAAAATATAAGGTGACTTCAAATGGCAACCAAGAGTTAGTGTCTCTGTTCATCGGGTAAAAGAGGAAGTGATAACATTTTGGATTGCTTGTAATATCTTGTTTAGATGAAGCTCAGTATTACACACACACACACACACACACACACACACACACACACACACACACACACACACACACACACACACACACGGACTCTTTATTTTCAACAGAATAATCTTATTTCTTTAACCCTGAACATGATACATTCACACTAAACAAGACAACACATGATCCAGCGCTCTTTCCACACAACCGGATCAACACCATCCGCTCATGTCCATTCATGTCGTGTCTTTCAGGTGGAGGACACGGAAGCCCGCCGTCTCTTCCAGCAGATTATCTCGGCCGTGGACTACTGCCACAGGCACATGGTGGTCCACAGAGACCTAAAGCCTGAGAACGTCCTGCTGGATGCCAACAAGAACGCCAAGATAGCCGACTTCGGTATGGATCCCCAGAGCCTGGAGCTACGGCATGAGAGGGAGAGACGGAGGGATGGGCTTTGGCAGAGGAATTGTTTGGGGAATTTAAGAAGAGGGAAAACAAGGGGGGGGGTCGGGGGCGGAGTACTTGGGCAGTGAACAGTGTTGAAGGCTGTTTGAAATGAACATTTGTTGCAGAGTCAGAGGAGAACGCATAATTATACACTCATATAAAAGTGTGAAATCACAATCACGCACCTGTTAAACCTCATTAAATGAGAATCTCTCACCACTTATCACTTTATCGGTCGTGACGTAGGTGTTTTTTTGCCGATTGGTTGAGAGACCGCGGGGCTGACGCAATACGACCAGGAACGAGGGAAATATTTTCACAAAACACACGAAGGGCCCTTGTGCACAGCGGGGGTTGGCACGGGGTGGCCGGGTCTCATATCATGTCTGGCAGGAAGCCTTGAGGCCCAGTGTCATCTGATAGGGAAGGAATAGCGGGCGGGGTGGTAGTGGGGGGGGGGGGGGGGGGGGGGTGTACAGCAGTGTTTTGGCTGAGAGCAACAAGGAGAGTGTTAAAGGAACAGGGATGAAAGATAAAGGGAGGGGCAGAGCGTCTGGTGTTTAGTGTTTGGCAGAGAGAGAGAGAGAGAGAGAGAGAGAGGCTCATCCAATTAGATGAGCTTTGTGTTTTGTACGGGAGGATAAAGATATCAGCCGTGTGTACAGCTGTCACCCTCCTCGCTCCGGGGCCACGTTCAGATTGACCAGAGGATCAATAGCAATGATGTGATAATAGGGGGGGGGGTCTGTCGGAGTAGAGACAGAAGGGTGTTAATGTGTTCTTGTGTTGGGCCGACAGGTCTGTCCAACATGATGTCAGACGGGGAGTTCCTACGGACGAGCTGTGGCTCACCAAACTATGCTGCTCCAGAGGTCATCTCAGGAAGGTGTGTGTGTGTGTGTGTGTGTGTGTGTGTGTGTGTGAGATCACATGTACGATCAAGGCTGCAATGATAATCACGTCCAAAAGGATAATTGTTTAATCACCGGCTTTAGCAGCAAAATAGTTTGGAATTTAAACCGAACGAAACCCACCCTGTCTTCTTGTAAACAAACAAAAGTTTACATTCAGTGTTACATTTGCAAAGTGCTTTTAAGTCGTGTATTACCAGCAAATACTGCATAGAAGAAGTGGACGTAGTCACTGTGACGTCACCCAGTGGGTTTGACCATATTTGGACCCGAGTGGAGCTGGTGAGGGAGACCCATTGCTACCGTCAATCACCGTGTAGCCCCGCCCCTAAAGCATCCCCTGCTTTATCCATTAATTAAACAGAGACAGCGGATGTTATTGACAGCCGGATGGTGCATCGCTTTAAATGTTGCTTGCCGCACGGGATTGTGGGTCAGCATTATCTCCTTTCTTTTCATAGAGAGATAAAAGACAGATAGAAAGAAATAACGGAAGCACCTTTCCTCCGCTTGTAGATAATTGAACCAGCTCTTAATGTGGCTGCAACTAAGATAATAAGTAATTTCCTACCTCAGCGAAAAAAAGACTATTTGGCGTCAAGGTCTGATAACCAACTCCCAGTCTTCTTCACTGCTTTTATTGGCTCTCTACCGCCACCTGTAGATCAGTAGAGTACGGTGCAACCTTTGGAAGTGAATGTGTGTCATTCATGTGTCCTCATGAAAGACAAAATAAAAAATGTATCTTGATATAAAACACTATAAAGACAGTTCAATGTGCCACCTACACGAGTAACTCAGTGAGTATGAAGGATACTATTTGTCCGTTTCACGTCCCGTCTCCTCCTCCCTCTGCCAGGCTCTATGCCGGCCCAGAGGTGGACATCTGGAGCTCGGGGGTGATCCTGTACGCCCTGCTGTGCGGCACTCTGCCCTTTGACGACGAACACGTCCCGACGCTGTTCAAGAAGATCAGAGGAGGCGTCTTCTATATGCCGGAGTACCTGACTCGCCCCGTGGCCTCGCTGCTCATGCTCATGCTGCAGGTGGACCCTCTGAAGAGAGCCACCATCAAAGACATCAGGTGCTCCCCCTACTCAGCTCATTTAGATTTTCATTCTTTTGTTTAACAGGTTAAATCATTGTGAAGTGTTTTACTTTAGTGCACAGGATTGGCGTCTCCTCTCGTCTTCTGCTAGCTCTGTAACATTTAAAAAGGTCGCCCGTCTGAAGTGTCGTTACACAAAACAGCCTTCAGCGTTTGACGACAGTTTGACTTCATTCCAGTTTAAATGTCACACACGGTGACATTTTAAGATGAATCCCCAACACGTAGCCTCCATTAGGTCTGGTTTACCTCTGACTGACTATTCTCTCCTCTGTCAGGGAACACGAGTGGTTCAAGCAGGACCTGCCGGGCTACATGTTCCCAGAGGACCCGTCATACGACTCCTCGGTGCTGGACGAGGAGGCCGTGAGGGAAGTGTGTGAGAAGTTTGAATGCACCGAGTCAGAGTTCATGTCCAGCCTCTACAGCGGGGATCCACAGGTAGACTACACGGTTCATGTTTCTTCATTCTGTGTCAAATGTTCTTGTTAGATTTGTTTTCACATTTAGTCATTTGGTTTAAACTACATTCTACTCTCGGCTTCTTTCGTCAAACAATGTTGCGTATTGGTGTTAGTGACAATGTTTAATGACGTCATCGTCTCGTCTCAGTCGTGGAAAAGAAGGTTGTTGATGAACATATTTAGTCGTAGATTTCTACAATTTCTTAAGGACCAAATGAGCATTTTTTTCTGTTTATTAAACTGTGACTTATATTAAAGTCTGACGCCACAACATTATGTTTTATATTTTTATCTTTGGAGTCGTATTCTACTCAAGAGATCACATAATAGTCAAACAATTTTACATTGTTTGATCGATCATCCTACCGCCAATAGGATTATAACAATCAGCTTTAATTTGAAACCTAGTTCAAGGGTTACTGTGGCTTTAAGACCTGGTTAAGAGAGGAACTGAAAATAGTTGGGGGTTGCCTTTAAATCCCCCGTGACCCCACCAAAGTAGAGCACTGTTTAAACATGACTTATTAAGGAAACAACCCCGCCCCAAATAACAGCACAAGAACATTGAGGTTCAATGTCCTCCCTTCAAAATGTAAAAATACAAACCAGGAAAAAGCAACGCATTACAAACAGAGAAACGGACAAACTCACCATGTGGTACGTCGAGAAAAAGACGATCTGGCTTTGACTTGATTTGCTGCTCAATCTTTACGGGTTCCCGGCTGTCTTCATACAAATCAGCTGACTGTGGTTATTTTCCTCACATTACAACTCCGTCTCTCCTCACAAAATCGAAAATTCCCTCCCCAAACATTTCCCTTTCCCATTCTTCTCCGGGCCACGCCCCCTCACACCTGTGAGGAACACCTGAGTACACAAAGAGTCAAAGATCCAAACGTCTCAAAGCTGCTTTTCTCTGCAGCCACAGTTTAAACAGAGCTAGAAAGGATTCAAAAGCTAGGATTTGACCCCAGAGGACTCTATTTGATGAAATAAATGAAGTATTAATAATAATGCGGTTGCCATCACTGGTTAAAATGACGAATGTCGCCGGCAGTAGGTCACATCAGCTGTCACTGTTTAGCGTAAATTCAGTTTGTAACATTATTTAGTTCAACTTTCATTCATATATCAGTGATTTAAAAGATAAGGTGTTCAGGGAATGTTGTCTAAATAGCTTTTCCAAAGCACTGCTGCCTCTGTGATGGTGGCTTTTTAAATCTGATGCCTGCAGTGCGCCGTAGGAGCATCAATCAACACGCTTCAGTCTTCTATTGACTTTCCGTCCTCCCTGTCCACGCAGGATCAGCTGGCAGTGGCCTATCACCTTATTATAGACAACCGGCGCATCATGACAGAGGCCAGCGAGTTCTACCTGGCCTCCAGTCCTCCCCAGGGCTCCTTCATAGAGGAGGGCATGCCACTGCCCCCCGGGGTCAAACCCCACCCGGAGAGGATGCCCCCGCTGCTGGCCGACAGCCCCAAGTCTCGCTGTCCTCTGGATGCGCTCAACACCACGCGGCCCAAACCGCTGGCGGTGAAGAAGGCCAAGTGGCACCTCGGGATCCGGAGTCAGAGCCGACCCTACGACATCATGGCCGAGGTGTACAGGGCGATGAGACAACTCAGCTACGACTGGAAGGTAATCTGACACATACATATATATATATATATATATATATATATATATACTTACAGTACATACATAGGTCTACACACAAACCAGACTGTGTTTTGTTTTGCGTTGTAGGTGGTGAACCCGTATCACCTGCGAGTGCGGAGGAAGAATCCGGTGACGGGGAACTTGGTGAAGATGAGCCTGCAGCTGTACCAGGTGGACAGCAGGTCCTACCTGCTGGACTTCAAGAGCATCGACGGTTGGTGACAGACAACAACGTTTCTATTTTGTGATAACACATACACAAATGTAGAGCACATTTAAGTCAAAAGAACATTTTATTTCCACTGTTTTATTGTGCAACAGACATTCAGAGCGTTAATATAGCAGCCAACACGTATTTGTTATGTAAAGATATCGTGGCTTAATGTCTACCAGCTCTGTTCTGTTAGCACCGTTAGCTGCTAGCCGCCGGTTCAGCCATCGCCATGTTGAGAGCCGTGTGGAGACAATCCCTCAATCATAGATATACTCTGAATTTGGACTTTAGCACCTTTACATAGTACATATTTAGAATTTATTTTGGTGGTTACATGTTGAATGCTGATGCTACTGCCCCCCCCCCCCCCTTCTCGTGTGACCCCCCCCCCCCCCCCCTCCCTCCAGATGACATCATCGAGGCGGTGGGCTTTAAATCGGGTTCGTCCACTCCTCAGAGGTCGGGCTCCACAGCCGGCCTCCACAGACCCAGGCTGAGCATCGACTCGGCGAGCCTGGCCATCGACGTGCCCCAGCTCAGCTCCTCCCTGCCGGGGTCCCTGTCCGGCAGCGCCCCGCTGCTCACCCCCCGCCAGGGATCACACACCATGGACTTCTTTGAAATGTGCGCCAGTCTGATCAACACACTGGCACGCTGAGACCCGAAGACCCCCGAACCATCGCTGGAACCTGGATGTCCTGGGGGGGGGGGGGGGGTTTAAAAGCCAGATCCGGGATGAAGGGAGTGACTTCCTCTCTCTGTCTCCTCTCCAAAGCCTGTCACCTCACCTTAAGGAGACATAGAGAGGAATCCTTTTTCTTTTAATTAACAGCTTCTTTTTTTTTCTTTTCTTATTCGGACACAGTTCTTGCGTCTAGAGTTTTGGAATTCTTATGAAAACTAATCCCGGGACTGAAATCTGTGAACCAGTGAGAGGCCAGTGAGGTGAGAGGAAATAAGTCACGGTTCACAGTCACTCCTCCCACAAATACCCTCAATCTATCATCAACTGCTGAGATGTCATCACACCTACCGGTGGGGGACCCGGCTGAGTTTCCCTCAGACTCTGATCAGAGGTCAGTTTTGCTTCTTGTCTTGTATTTTGATGAAGGCGCCGGTTGTTAAAATTGAAATTAAATCTGTATTCTGAGGGAACGTCAACACATGTACAATTGATATTATAGGGTTTGTAAAGAAACCGCTTTTGTTATCCATGTATATTATATTTATACTACATTCATAGAGCGGTATACCAAATATCTTTTACACCAGAAAGAAGATGATTATTATTTAGATATCAGATCCATATTTATTTTTCAGAGACTGTTTTGTAGGCACTGTAGTTACATATGATTTAAGCAGCGCATCGACGTAGAGTTTTAACTAGATGGTAGAAGATGAATGAACACAGGATAACTCGGTACCGACAGATACACAACATCTCAAACGAAGCACCGTTCTTCTTCTTTGGTTTTTGTCACAGCAGTGGACAACATACACATCTCTGCTCATATATTTTCCGTCATTTTAAACATTCAATAACTGTCATAAATATGCAACACACACACACACACAAACACCTTAATAGTCCTTAAGAAATGACAAGTTGAGCAACTGCTAATGTGCTGCTCTCTCATGCTAGAATGTCATTTAAAGAAGCCGGCCTGTGGTATCCGACGTCTGTCAGTCTGTCACATAGACAGAAGCCATGTGCTGTTTGAAGTGGAGTTTATTAGGCTTACAATTATTAACGTTATTATATATTTTTAAGCCTTTTAAAATAAGAACAATGTGCGTCAGAAATTACAGCCCAATGTGAGTTCTTGCATTTTATTTGAGCTTTTTCTCTGAGAAAATGTTAATTCACTTGATAAATGACTCCAATAGTCAATTTTCAACTGATGCCACCAATCATATTAGCAGTAATTACCTTAATGAGTGTGTACGTGACGGGTAGATAACGAGGTGATGATGATGATGGATAAGAGAGGAAGAGGACAGATCCATGTGTGAGACGGTGCGTATCAGCCGCAGGGACAGAACAAAGCCACAGAAACCTTCCTCCAGCTGCCTTAAAGAACGCAACACAGCAGCGCTGTGCATGTGTTTATGGAGAGAGAGAGCGTGTGTGTGTGTGTGTGTGTGTGTGTGTGTGTGTGTGTGTGTGTAGTAGAGATCAGATGGGTGGAGCGTGTCACATGTGTTGTTGGTAGATGGTGACAAATCACGATGCTTTGTGTTTCTTCTGCTTGTGTTTCTTCTGTTTGTTTGTTCAGTCTTCACTTTGAACTGTTTCATTGAACGACTCGCTCTTCTGTCTGTTTCCGGTCCGACGTCGTGATGAACGTCTCACTCTTAATACTTTTATAAATGTTCTGCATCTTCTTGTCGGGTCGCTGATGTCTGTTGTCTCTCTCTCTGTGTGTGTGTGCTCTTGGTTTTAAAGCAGCGTTGGACTGTTGCCTTTCTGCTGAAACTCTCAGTGACACATGTTGTTGGTGTAAAACGTTGCTGATACTCACGCAAGCTACGAGCGCGTACAAAGGTGTTAATGTGCGACGCTCATTCTCCAAAACCGCCGTCGCGATACAAACAAATTATTCTGCGAAGAAGCAAGAAATGAACGAGTGTTGTGTTCCTAATGAGGAGGAAATGTAACTGTAATAATATTTCATTTGATCAGACTATCCCTTTATACAAGCCCTGTAAAGAAATAATTAAATGTATTGTAAAGAAACTAAAGTTGAATATCCTGTAAACTATTTGACCTGGCTGGAAAAAATAACTACTCGAATGTAGATTCTGTTTCTAAAGCATCTAAAAGTGAATCGGCGGTCGTTTTAGAATCCTCACGCACGTTAATAGCTTTTATCAGTAAAGTATTACGTCTGAAAAGCTGCAGGGCGTACACACAGGGAGCACCAGCTCGGCTAAATCGAGCCTTACTTAATGTGTTGCAGGCCTCACCGGAGCGTCTGCACGTTTATTGCATATCCAAAATAAATTCACGCTTTTGTAATCTTTTGCCGCCTTCGTCACATCCTCGAGCTTGAGGCCCGTGATCGGCAGAAAGGAAAGGAGGCGGGAGATTTGTGATAAAACATCGTCATGAAATAAAATAGTTATTTTGAGTCTGTTATTAAATAAGAGTGACGCACTAACGTGGGGGAGTGTTCGGCCATGTTGGAGATTCGCACACAAACGGTCTAAACGACGACTATTCAAGCGGTTCCGGTGCTGTTAGAGTACGATAATCTGATGGAGGAGGTTCTAGTTTCTAGTCATTTTTTGCCTTATGAGAGCTTTGTGACATTCTTTAAACCCTTTATGACGCGTGTCCCGTCTCTACGTCATGCGTAGCTGCCTCTTCCCGTCTGTGACGTCGCGTACAAACACCTTTAAATATACTTTGACTTCGGGGAGAAACAGAGCTCCCTGCTGTGTAAACACTCCTCCACGTTCTCTTCAGTCAAACCTCTGTGTTACACTCTATTGCTGTGTCTTCAATGACTTCGGTCACATCGGGACGGCCCCGCTATGCACCCGGTCCCGACTCTGCTGCTCTTGGAGACGGTCCTGATATAACCAGTGTTTACTGTCACGATGTACTGCTGTACTATTACAGCCGTATGCAACGACCAGTGGCATGTTGGGAAACACACCAGGGGGCCGAAATACATACAGACTCTTAACGTGTTGTACCAAAGTGAGTATTTCAACAGCAACGCTGCGCTCTGTTTATCTGTGGTGGGGTTCTTATGATCAGTGTAACCTTAAATACCCCAGTGTGTGTGTGTGTGTGTGTGTGTGTGTGTGTGTGTGTGTGTACACACTGGTTATGGAGAAAGAGGAGGTGTGTAAGAGTGTGTTTATGTGACGCTGTGTTTCAACGGTCTCTGTCTGATTGGGATTATTCTTGTTATGCACTGCATGATGTTGCTGTTATGATTTGCACTTTAATGAGTATTTATTGAAAAAAAACAATAAACAGACATTTAAAAGGATAAAATGTCTCCAAGGCTTTGTCAAAGCTACACACACACACACACACACACACACACACACACACACACACACTAGAGGATTATTGTGTTGTTTTTTCCACACAAACGCACCCTCGGATGTCAACAACAATACTTTTTGCATGAAAGCGACCTCAGGTGATCATCACACTACTTTCTGTCTGTAACACTTTTTATTCATCAGCTTGAGGGAAAAGTCGTAGAAGAAAAGGAGCGGCACATAAAAGTGACGCATAAAACGCTGCATAAAAATTAAAAGAAAGAAAATAAAGGTTTATGGATGACGCTTCCCTCCAGACGGGCCAACTAAAACCAACATGTAGCAACTTTTACTGGCAGAATTCTTACATTTTATATTTCGTATTACGCTCCATGTTGTTGTTTATTGCTATGCCATTAAAGATCATTATAATAATATGTTAAAAGCTCAATATATATACATAATATGAAGGGAGTCGATGCAGAAGCACTTCCATAAAGTCTAATGCTCTTTAACAAAATAATGAGGGTAAATAAAAGTAGAAAAAGATACTCATGTACAACAAATAAAACACAAGAATACAAACACGGAAGAAAAACGGACTAAATGTTGAAGGTGATCAAACAATGCTGATCAGAGTCCTATATGAGTATGAAGTATTGTAGGTTAGAGGTCTATTAAAGGGCCAGTGTGTAGGATTTCAGAGGATCTATCAGCAGAAATGGAATATAATATTCATAACTATGTCTTCATTAGCGTTGTATTTGCTGTTAGCTCAGAACGAGCCTTCATATCGACAGAGAGAACGAGTCCTCTTCACGGAGTTCGCCGTGTTTCTACGGTAGCCCAGAACGGACAAACCAAACACTTTCATGTTTTAACATTAGACTGTGTTTAAGAAGTGGAAGCAGTCACAGTGACCTCACACATTGGTTTGTGGACTGTGGTTTTTAAGCCTCAAGTTTGTCGCCATCTTGCTTTCTTGCAACTAGAAGTGACTCGAGCTGAGCACAACTAAATGCTGTATAAGACATTATTTGTAGACCAATTAACTTTCATTAACTTAAAACACATTGTGAAAGGATTCAGGTTCTAAAACTACAACACGGACAACTCACAGATCGGACAAAGAGACCTGTCAATCACTGTGTAGCCCCGCCCCTAAAGCGTCCCCTGCTTTATGGTCTGTTTGACTCTAAATGGACCATCATTTACTAAATGAACATCATGCTGTATTGATGAAGACTTGAAACTAGAGATTGAGACCATAAACTCATGTTTACAATGTTTACTGAGGTAATAAATCAAGAGAGAAGTAGAGTCATTTTCTCATAGACTTCTATACAACCAGAGGAGTCGCCCCCTGGTGGTCAGTAGAGAGAATGCAGCTTTAAGACAAGAAGCATTGACTTCACTTTTCAGAAACGTTGCCTCCTGGTTTTTACGTTACCTAAAGGTCACAGTAGTTCTCCAACATACTTGGAAAGGGCGAGGTGGACGGACGGGTGTTCAGTCGGTTACGATCTACAACCTCACCACTAGATGTCACTAAATCCTACACACTGCTCCTTTAAGTCTTTGTTCGTCTGTAAGTTTATCAGCTACGTATATATTGCCGTTTACTCTTTTTGCAACACTGTAAACTGGTAACAAGTGTTTAGGACACAAACTGAGGGTCCTGAAGAACAACCTGACAGAAGAAAGACTAATGATCTTTAGAAAAAAACATGGATGAAAATGATAAGTAAACAATCCTCCCTGTTTTGTACTGCCTGTGTTTTTGCTGTGTATTTCCTCAGGATGGTGTGAGAAACACCCTGGTCTGATGGAAAATTCACATTTTCCATTGCCCTCCCCTTATTTCCACCACTTTAAATGTGTGTCTGGTATTTTCACATGAAGTGTGTAATTGTCTGTGTCAGTTTGTACGTCCTTTCCTTGGATCAGTGGTTCCTGTTGGTTTAAGGTTTCAAAGTCACTCAGAGCCTCCAGGAAACCGTCCGTCTCTGGTGCTTCAGAAAACAAAATAAAGAGTTCAAGTGGCTGAGATCGGCATCGCTCGTGTGGGGGAATCCCCTCATCTCGCTCCGGTTCTTCCTCGTCTTACTGATCCACAGTCACCAGGTAAATAAGTTCACAGTCAAGAAGATGAAGTTACTGTCACAGTATGAGGACTTCACAGCAAGAAGAACAACAACCTGTTTCCTCTGCCTGGTGGCTTTTTGTCCGGCTGTTACAAACAGAAAACAAACATCATGTCAGTATGTGTGTTTTTTTATTGTTTTCAATGAGAGTGAAGCTTTTTGAACACATATTGTCAGTATCCTAAAGTAAATAAAAACAATATCCTTTATGATAAATTGAACTGAAACTATATTATGACATCATACCTGGCTCTCATAAACAAACTAAACACATCTGACACTAAAAGCTGCAAACACCTTCTGAAAACTAACTAAAAATAAAATGGAATCAAAAAGTCAGAAATAAAAGAAAATATGAGCTAATTGAAAAGTCCAGGTGCTTCATTCTCACCTTGTTTCAGGATAATTACTCAAAGGATAAGTCGGCATACAGGTCAGGAGGAGGCAAGATGATCATATCAGTGACATTGAAATCCATTTCCTGTGTTGAGCCAGTTTCAGACCTGTGGAAAAAACCCACATTGTTAAAATAACTTTGTCTTTCTTTGTTGGTTGCAAAGGAGGGCGACCTCATTCTGAGCAGGAACACGACACGGCTGATAAATGTGAAGATCAATCAAAGATCAACACGTTCTATCAGGACAAAAGCCTGAACGTCCGTCTCACAAAAATAACAAAACACTCGCTCTCTTCATGCTCAGTGTGTGTGTGTGTGTGTGTGTGTGTGTGTGTGTTTTATAACCCTACTCACAAGGAAACGTCTTCCTCCGTTACGAGCACAGGACCTGAGACGTAAACAGAGTATTTGAGCGTTTAACATGTTTTAAATCCATTCATCAAACACATCACATGTTCTATAAAAGGAGACGGATAAATAGATTTTCAGTGATTGAACTAATCCTTTCAAATATCCCTTTAAAGAAATGGAATGATCATGGTTCACAAAATGATATTGTATTTATATTATATCACAAATATTGTGTGTTTCAATACAAGACTTCTATAATTTGTTTCTGTATTTTACGATCATTTTCTCAGGTGTTGCTTACTTGTCTCTGGTTCAGTGTCGCTGTAAAAAAAGAAGGAAAAGCACACATTAAAACCTCATTAGTGCACGTGTGTGTGTGTGTGTGTGTGTGTGTGTGTGTGTGTGTTTTATAACCCTACTCACAGAGGAACTTCTTCCACGTTCAAGAGCACAGGACCTAAGATGTAAACAGAGTCTTTTAGCATTCAGTTTTAAAAATGAATTCATCAAACACGTCACGTTTTATAAATGATATGGATGGATAAATAGATTTTTCAGTGATTGAACTAATACTTTGAAGTCTTTACACTCGACTTGGAATAATCAAATATTGTGTGTTTCAAGACTTCTATAAAGTTATTCTGCATTTTACGATCGGGGATTTTCCCAGGTGTCGCTTACTTGTCTCTGGTTCAGTGCCGCTGTAAAAACAAAGCAAAAGCACACATTAAAACCGCATTCATGTGTGTGTGTGTGTGTGTGTGTGTGTGTGTGTGTGTGTGTGTGTGTGTGTGTGTGTGTGTGTGTGTGTGTGTGTGTGTGTGTGTGTGTGTGTGTGTGTGTGTGTGTGTGTGTGTGTGTGTGTGTGTGTGTGTGTGTGTGTGTGTGTGTGTGTGTGCAGCAGGTGCACAGGTGTGTGTATCACGCCTACCTGGCAGCTGGCTTCTCAGGTTTTGGTGAGTGAAAAAATGTGGCCAACTTCTGAAGGGCTTCATGTCTTGCTCTGTTAAAAAGATGAATACAAATGTAGTGAATATCCACACTTGTGTATATGTGTGTGTGTGTGTGTGTGTGTGTGTGTGTGTGTGAACTCACTGGACATGAGTGCCGTCTGCACTGATGTCACTTTGACTGTGAACGTGATTTACGCTCAGGTCCTTGTTTCCTGAGACAAAGTGAACAAACAGGACAGATAAATAAAACACGCTTTCACTTTCACATCATCATCGTTACTGAAGCCACAAAAACCCCGATCGCCATCGCACACTTTAACAGTTAACATCTTCCTGTTTACACAAAACAACCTGCTCATCTGGTGAGGACGTGAGTCGGCATTTAAAGTATGCAAACAGCACTGAGAGCTCAGTAATTCTTTAAATGAAGTTTAGAACTGCGTCGTGATTTTAGACGCTTTGAACTTGTTCGACACTGAGTTTAGGAGCTACAGTGAGCTGTGGATCCATCAGGAGTGTCTTTATCTGTGATTTCAAAGGATGGAAGTGTAGTTTTGAGAGTGCAAGTCACACTGAATCTGAACATATGTTTGTATGTCAGTGGGTTTTAAAGTAACACTAGAAATCACCAGTTCTCCGCGTGTATTTCTCAGATCGCGCCCGTCTTCGAACTCGACCTTCATTTGGATCTCAACTACTAACCTGTAAAGTTTCATGACTGCATCTTGTGACAGACGGCCATAGAAACACCCAGCAAAGTACTCAAAAACCTCCTCTGTGGTAGTTCCCGCTACAGTGAGGGTCTCCTCAGTCCTCCGAACGGTGCGGGAATTCCATTTACTTTTGTTTTAACTGTATTGAGATGAGTCGGTGAGGCCAACCGCTACATTACTGCAACTTCATCGTCATCGCAACATGCAGGTTTTGGTTGGTTAGTAACAGCACTAATGATGATGCACCCTGGGTAAAAGGATAAAAGCCGTGCGGCTTTTCCACATTTTTAGAAGCGACGTGAACGGCCCATCGAAGATGGCGAAACTTCTCTACAAGTGCCGTTAAAAGATGAAGACTGTAGATACATATTTGTAAAGGAGTACTGCACTCGTATAGAACAATCGTCAACTTATCTAAGTGTGTGTAGTGTTGTGTTTCTTTTGTGTCGGCACACTTCCATCAAGATAACACACGGAGGAGATACAACAGCACAAACACTCGTTGTCACACTCTGTGGTATTTAACCACCTTATTGTTGAGCATCAACGGTACGCTATCAGCACAATGGAGTTTCTTACCCATGTCTGGCATTGAGAGCGTCCTGTTGTGTCCGCTGCAGAGGAAAAGACGAGACAATAAGAAGAAATACGGCGCTCTGCTCCCCGGTGACTAATCAGAGACCAAACTACTCAGCCGCGTGGATTCAGGCCGACATGGACTTACATTGAAACCGTTGGATATTCAGGTTCAGGGGCAGGAGAGAGAGTTTCATCGTCACCGGTCCACTCCTCGCTGTCGTCTGTGACTGAACACAGTCGACATCAACGTCAAACTCGCGCAGAATAAAACATGTTCTCTTATTATGAATGGGAACGGGAAGATACTTACAACTTTCCGCTGACATTGGATAGTGGTTAGAGGCCCTGAGAAAAAGAGACACAAATATAAAATGACCCTTTCAACTGAGAGAGGATGCCCGAAATCATGTCGTCTGATGTCGCGGGGAATCGGACGCAACGACAGGGATTAAGAATATCCACCATCAGTATGCAGAAACCTCCTCGCTGATAGTCTCGTGTACTTACGTAGGGCGTACTGAGGCATCAGTATTAAACTGAGTCTGTTTCATAACCAGTTAAAAGTTGTACGACACAAGTTCCCCACTTCACACTCGTACCTGCTCCCCGTGCTCGTGTCCACCTCCTCGATGACGTTGTTGGTGCCGACCTTGCGAGTGATCGCGGCCTTCTTTCCCAGCTCCAGCATCTCCTTGATGTCCAGCTCCACGTGATCCACCGCAATGTAGCCGTCTGGAACACACCCACCAGAGTCAGTGCCGCGATCCACCATCACTTCTGACCCACGGGGCTCAGAATTTACACTACTAATAGACCTCTCTTTTTACCCCTGAGGTGTTTTAAACTCACAGTTGTTGCTGCCGTCCCTGGCGAGCCACTTCCCTTTGGGACAGTTGGTTGTTCGGATGATGCTGACGATGTCCCCGCTGTTGACGGGCAGATCGCTCTTGCGTCCCTTGTTGGTCACAGTGACTTTGGCCTGGTACATGGCATCCTCCTGTCCGGTCATCTAAAATAAATAAATAAATAACAGTGGGCAGGTTAACGCCACGCATTCACGTACGGACTCGTGCACAGAAAGCTGTGCTCACATGTTCACTACTCGCTGTGGAGAGTGTGATGAATCAGGCCTTTTTTCAGCCGCAGGTGTTTTTGACATGTCACAGCAGGACAAACTCAGGGAACGAACATTACTGAAGTGTGCTTGACATTCAGGGAGGACGTGAGGACTTAACGCTAGAGTAGGTCAAGTATTTTCAGAAACCTTTTTTGTTGTTTGTTGAAATTCTTTTTACATCTTCGACAGCATTCAAAAAAGCAAACGCTCTGACAAAAAAAAGAGGAAAATATTGCGGTATCCTGTCAGTGTTGCAGACTTGGCAACATTTGGAGCTATTGCTGCTAGCTTCTTTCATTTCACAAGAGTTAGCAACACTGGGCGGGGTTTTTAAGATTACATCACTGTGTAATCTTGCACAATCTTGCTGGTTTCTCCAACGTTACCGACCCAAGCTTTAAAGGAAGTGTTGCCATCTCGATGATACTAATTCCACCTGTGCTTTTCTTGCTGTGACAAAAAATATACTTCTCTCAATTTAGTATTCCAACCTGCAAAAACAGAATTTCCGTTTCCTGCTGAATGCTCCTCTATGGTCACCAGCGGGTCTCTAAACTGTGTGTGTCTGTAGTTGGGTGCTGGGCAGTTAGTGAACACGGGCTTGTTTTAGGGAATATTAGTTAAAACATGAAACAACTTAACGCAATGAGCAGGAAAGTTGCAGGCCGGACAGATAAACAAGTGAAAAGATAAAGGAAAGAGTAGGACGATCCTTCTCTTTGATAACTCCAGACGGGTGTTCAGTCTTTGAACAGAAGTGGATCCGGTAGAAAGTCTTGTTCTTGTGTCGCAGGATTAAGAAGCGTCCCCGACAATGGAACAATGTTTACACAGATTCCTTTAGCGTCGGCACATGTTCGGCTCAGCTCAACTCTTCCACGGGGAGGAATGAATCCCGACAGGTTTGTACGCCAAGACGCCTCCCTCCCCCTCCCCCTCCTCCCCCCGCTGCTCGCTCACCTTTCCCTCTAAATAACATCACTCACTTTGAATTTCTTCTTCATCTCGTTCTCCTTCTTCTCCCTCTCCTTCTGCTCTTTCTTCTCCCTCTCCTGTTTCTCCTTCAGCTCCTTCTTCTCCTTCTCCAGACGCTGCTTCTCTTTCTTTTTCAGCTCTTTCTCATCCGGCCCTTCAGCACCGGCGGCGGCGGCTTTCTTGTCGTTCCTGCAGAGGAGAGAATGAGGGGAGACAATGGTCCGTGTTTGCATGTTTAGAGACAACAGAGGGAGATTACGAGGGAAACAAAGGCCGACCAAAACTCTCTCATCGCTGACGGTGTCTCCAGAGAACTGGGTCCAAAAAACCTACAACATTTATATAAGAACTCACTTGCCGAACCTGCCCAGCTTGCTTTTCTCTTCATTCTGTAAACACAGACAAAGAGATCATTCATTTCACTCAGCAGACATGCAAGGATGAGGAGGAATACTTCTCTAATTATATAATCTGAAGAGACTCATTAAAGCTACTTACGGTTTCCTTTTGTGCCTCGGCGTAGGGATCTGTGGTAAACACAGTGATGTCAAATAAAAAAGAATAAAAGGAATGTGTTAATAAAACCCTCAATACAGAATCACACAAGACGACATTCATCATTTGTGGCTATTGGTGACGCGTTCAGCACTTCTTTCATTTCAATTCATGGCTGAACGCTAATCATCTATTTAAACGTCACACTTCATGCAGCCGAACGCGTGAACACGATGTGGATAAGTGACGTCTTATCGATGTGACTGCTGTGATCGTATCTGGTGTCGTGTGGACTGAGAAGCCTCCTCACTCTTTGGCGGCCCTTTGCGTTTCTTGAGGCCGTCGCTCTTCCCTTTCTTTTTGGCTGCAGACGTGGGCATGGTCTCGTAGACGTTCTCCGCGCTCTCATAGGCACCGTTGTCGACGACATCTTCGAGCCTGGGGGGAGTTTCGAAAGGGAAGGAATCAAAAACCCAAGTCCTCAGATTTGAACGGAGTGCTTTGATGGATCTCGTGTGTCTTACCGTGCCAGTGATGGAGATCCCTGAGAGATCTGGAAGGAGGATTCTGGTTCTTGATTATCTTGGACACCAAACGCTGGTGCCGCAGGCACCTCCACACCTGGGAGAGTCATCCCGTTACTGTAAATCTCTGGCAGGTTCGGTCTATCTGGAGAATCTGGACCCGTGTGCTCCCCGTTCCCCCAGTCTGCATGAGAGTAAGCATCTGAGGCCACGTCGTCAACCTCTGGGACGTCCGCGGTGTCTCTGGAGGAGAACTCTGGAGAGAACTCTGGAGGCGCCGGGATCTCTGTGGACGGAAAAACAATATTAACAAGGAGGCCGGTTTATTTGTTTGGTTTTCACCAAGTTTTTACGCGTAACAATGGCGACCTCACCGCTGTCTAGCACAAGAGGAGGAGGGATGAATTGACTCAGGTCGACAGAGAGAGGTCTGCTTGGCTTCTCTGGAGTCGGACCCAGAGACTCGGGGTCTGGGAGGACCCTCTTGAGAGGAGTAGGAGGTGGAACCACCAGCAGCTCCGGGATGTGGGGCTCCTCCTCAGTGATACCTTCCAACACCAGAGAGGCTTGCGCTGCAAGCAATGACATCATCACACATGATTTCTTAAATGTGTCTCTACTATTTCCAGATATTTTCTTTTATTAAAATGTAACACAGACATTGTAGCATGTGGACACAGTAAAGACAGAGAAACACCTGAAGGAACACAGAGTGTCCGAGCAAGCCGAGTGGAAGGATTTGATCTGTGAGGAGACCAAACCAGTCAAACACTAGTTGTTGTGATTTGACTCTGCAGAGCAGAGATAATGCAATTACAAGTGAGAAATCTGAAGAGCCGAACAAAGAAACGTGCAGCAGGCCTCACTTTAAAAACATACTTTGTGTTACTCCTGTAACTTGTCTTTTTCTTTAATGTGTTTCTTTGAATCTAAAGTATTGTGAAGCAATAAAACGGAGCAATATAACTGCAGTACACTACTTTTCCTTCTTACAATGCAAAGTATATCTTGTTTTCACACTGAACTGTCCTGAATCACTTTTCATTGCACAGAATCATCTCCAATCCTTTGCTATGATAAGTGACAATAGATTAAATGGTAAAGCAGCATGAGGCTGTTTAAAACCGATCCGTGCTTGAACGCCGACATGCACGATTAATAAGCTCTCCGTGTAACACAGCAGCAGACTCACTTCTCATCAGACGATGAACAGTGTTTGTCACTGCAGCTCTGTGTCACAGTGATGGACTCGCTCCTGTCACTGCTCCTCCTCTCTGTCATTGCTGACATACCTCTGCAGCTCTGCCCTGCTGCTCAGTTGTTTCTGGCGCAACAGGAGGAATGTCAGGCCTGTTCTCGATATGTGTGTGTGTGTGTGTGTGTGTGTGTGTGTGTGTGTGTGTGTGTGTGTGTGTGTGTGTTTCTTTAAAGCTGCTCCTCCAAACCAACACTCGGGGCAACCCTGTGGCATAAACCAAACCATACGTACCATATTTTCTCTATAGCTGAAACCCTACACTACTGATACTACGGATGGATTACTGAACAGGAATATTGGACACAGGCTCAGGGGCCCAAAGTGTCAGGGGCCCCCCCTGGTCTTCACCTGCAAAATGTCACTCAAAGAGACACCAACCAACCACGAAGAGTCGCAAAAATGACTAAAAAGAGAGAAAATCTACCACATAGAAACACAAAACAACTACAAAGAGACGCAAAAGATTAAAAACAGACAAAAACAACCACAAAAAGGCGCAAACATGACTGCAACGAGACAAAGTGAAATACAAAGACACGAAAACAAGTAGAAAAGACACAGCTGCAAAAAGACCCCAAAGACACTCACAACGACTATGAAAAGAGGCAAAACGACCACAACAGAAACAAAAAGAGGCTAAACAACTATACATGAATGTGTCTTTCTCCTGTGTACTGCAGGTGGTGGGACCGTTTTGCATGTCAGTACCCGGGGGCCAACTGTCTGACAATGGGCCCGTACACACCTGGTGATGAGGTCTGCTGTTGTGTACTTCAAGTTTAAAAGAAAATCCCCAAGTCCACAAGAAAACAGGAAGCAGAAGAAGGACTCTGCAGTGATTGGTCCAGACTTACTGTGGTCAAAGCCGTTGACTGGTTTCGATAGGAGGGCTTTCCCCTCGTAGTCGATGGGCGGGAGATCCAGGAGACTCGGGGGAAGCTCCTCGGGAGGTGGAGTGATGGAGAAGGACGTTGAGGGGTTTGTCTGCGGGCTGAAACCAGATGAATGCATTAAAAGGTGTCCAATAATAGTCAACAGTATTTCTGCACTGATAAAGCGTTTACCTGGTCTTCCTGCGGGCCTTCTCCAGAGCGTTGAAGATCCTCTGGTCACATGGAGAGGTCCTTTTCCCCGGGTTCAAGTCCTCCACCCTGGAGAGGGCCGCGAGGGCCGAGATGGGATGCTCCGCTTTGGGAGACGGCGGAATGGACGCAGGAGGGTCCGCAGCTGCTGCAGGAGGAGGAGGAGGACGAAGAGGAGGAGGAGGCGCCTCCACCTCAGCTATGTTCACAGCCTCGACACCGGCTTCTTCAGCTGCAAGCTCGTCAAGCTCAGGAGGCGATGGAGAGGGAGTGGAGGCCATCGGAGAGGGAGCAGAGACGGCACGACCCGGCGGAGGGGTCGGGGCAGCGCTGGGCGGATGGGGGATGATTTCGTTCTGGCTGGCAGGCCTGGAGACGGGCAGGGAGGGTGTTTCTAACTCAAGCGGGGTTTCGCTCTCTGGGGTCGGCGTTTCAGGAGCCGGGGTGTCCGGTATGAAAGCGGGAGGTGGGGTGAAGTCGAGAGAGGCGGGGAATATTTCTACCGCAGCACGAGAGTCGGGTAAGGTGGGGATGTTCGGAAGACGGGCCTTTGGCGCAGCGTATTCTGGCTCTGTTGGCGCGTTGCCGAAGTCAGAAGGCGCCGGGATCAGAGGAGCCGGTCCAGGACCGTCTAAGCTCAGGGTGTCCAGGATGGGCTCTGCTGGGACCTCAGCGGAATTCCTCTTGGGTGACTTCTTGAAGCCCAGGAAGCCCTTCTTCTTCGACAATGTGGCATAAAGAGGCTGCGGCGGTGCCGCGGCCGGCACCAGCTCCGCGGTGCCGTCCTTAGTCGCCACAGAGAACAGCGGGAGCGACGGGAGCTTCTTCTCTTTACCGTTCTTCTGCTTCTGATCTGCCGAACCCTCGACCGGCTTCTCTTTGCTCGCTTTCACCTTGTCTTTGCCCTTTTTCGGCTTCCCCTCGCTCTTGTCTCTCCCCTTGGAGTTGATCTGGATGAGGGGCTTTTTGCTCTCCTTCTTGTCGTCCTTGAAGATCACTCTGGGCGCGTTCCCCGACCTCCCCTCCAGGCTGATGGAGGAGAGCAGGGAGGGGCGCGCCCCCGCAGGGAGGAAGTGAGTGGGGCTCTGGGGAGAAGGGAGCAAGTGAGTGGGGCTCTGGGGAGGAGGGACGGCCCTCGGTTTCTCCGGGAGACTGGGTTTGATCATGGGCTGCTTCATGAGGTGCTCGTCCTCCTGGAACTTGGCCCTCAGGGCCTGAAAGTCCAACGTGTCCTCCTGGTGAGAGAACAACACAACACACAGTGTTACGGTCAGGAAAATCAAACAATGATCACCTGATAGTGTCGGACAAAACACCTGCTGTACAAGACGTGAAGAGTTAAATCTTGGGACAAGTTTCACAGCAAAATGGTGGTTTTGTGTTTAAATCATTTGCATATCAATCAGTGTTTCTGCCTGGAGGGAAAGTCGACAGACCTGATTTGTAGTGAATCAGGAAAGTTTCAACACACATGTTTTTTATATTAAATCCTGAACAATCAGTCTATTCTCTATACAGACACTATAACTCAGCTTATTTAAGATGATGTCATTTTCACAAGAACACAAAATAAAACAACATAATTAAACAAACACACGTTTCGTTATAAAGTAATAACTCACTTTGCGGAAGGATTAGAGTCGATTAAAAAAGGGCAACAAACCTGATCCATTGCGTGTTTAATTATCCACCGAAACGACACAAATCTTCTCAGCAGCTTCTCATTCTCTCGTCCTTGAACAGATCACTTTCTATCGACCAACTCGAGTCGCTGGAGACAACTTCAGCGTCCCACGCGCACAGGTGAGAGCTGCAGGAATGAGGTCGAGTAGGAATACCCGTCTCTTATAAAAAAAAAAAACAGTCTCGTCAAACGGGTCGAGCGTTTAACAAACCGACTCTCAACACGCTGTTTTTTCATCCCTCAGGAATGTGGCTCAGCTTGTACTAAATGTGAGTCACCGCCAGGAAGCCTCGGAGATGGAGTTGTTTCTTTTCTTATAAATCTCCACTGTTATCAACGTTTAAATAAAGATATGTGTGTGTGTGTGTTGAGACGGTGATACGTCCTGAGATGCGCGGTGTGTGTGTGTCTGAATGTTGAAGGAAGAACGTAGAAGGAAAACAAAAGAGTGAGGTCAACAATCCAGGTTGGTTACGAAGAATACAAAAGTATTTAAGAAGGTATTCGTAATATGGCATGAATACATAGTGGCATGAATACAGTTACTGTGTCAGAGACGTCAGGCCTCCTGATTATTAAACATGATCCACTTGGTCCGGTCTCAGAGAAATGTTGGTAGATGAAGCTTGTGGGTTATTACCTTTGGTTGTTTCCAGTTTATTTCATCTTTATTTTACAAGTACTACCCCTTTGATGTTTAAAATATCTTCATTTTTGAGGGAGTCCTGGCCCGAGACAGCAGCATTTAAACTCAGTGATTCTCAACTGGTGGGTCGCGACCCAAAAGTGGGTCACGGACCCGTTTTCAGTGGATCGCGGGCCTTTGCCTGAAAAAAACCCCAAAGCTTTTATTTTGAAGGGGATTTTTTTATGCAGCGTGGTGCCTTCTATTCACACTCCTTAACAATATTTGGCGTTAATGCCTTGTAATGCTAATATCAGCAGAGGATGAACTGAAAGCTATTCCTCTGTCCAATGACACTATAAGTAGACGGATTGAATGTCGGATGACATCAAACAGACCACAGTGGACATTTTGCATTACAAATGGACGAATCTACAGACATAACAAACAAAGCAGTTTTACACGTTTACGTGGAACATGTGTGGGACGAGTACTTACAGGAACAATTCCTCACATAAAAGCATATATAACAGACTTAAAAACAAAACAGCAGAAAGTTTAAAACAACGTAAGAAAGTCCACATGAAAGAGACGAGTAGATTTAAAACAAACGAATGAATGAGCAGCGTTCAGTAACAGGATGTGTGCATTCAGTGGTCATAGTGTCTTTAATCCTGTTTTATTTATTAAATAATCTCATCACATCACGCACCAGGTTCAAGGTTTTGTCTGCTTCAGTTTTGAGACATTAATCTGGCATCAACATAATTAAATGTGGGGTGAACTTAATCTCTTTTGTGAGACTATAACTGTATTGAAAAAAACAAAAAAAACCTGCAACTTGTCTTTTCCAGAAATACTGAGCCGATAATCCGGGACAGAAGAAATAGTCCCAAAGAAAAACTGCTGACAGTGACGTTTGTGGATAATTCAGGAACTGGGACGATGTCTTTGGGAAACACAAGCTGCTGTCAAACGTTTCCAACGCTGTGAAATGTAGAACTGGAACCAACTTTGGCCCCGACAGCGTTTCACAGGGACCGCTTATCTTTCTTGTAATATGTGTGTAAATATATATGACAAATACATATAGTTATACTTTGTTTTTTGCAGTCTGTGTATAGAAAACATCCATTAACCCTCAACTCGCCACATCAATACTCAACACAACGAAATGCCTTATTTTGTATCATAGTCTTGAATAAAATGCTGACGGTGCATTTGTTTTTTAAGCTTTGCAGATGATGTAACTGTAACAAAGATAAATGTGTTTGTGAAATGGAGATGATGATGAGGAGGAGGAGGAGAAAGAGGAGGAGTTTCTGAAGGAGAGGAAAGGAAGTGGGTGAAACTCTCTGGCAAAGATGACATTTTTTTTCGCTGGAACCAAACTGCAAGAATGCGACTCATAGATGCAACATGCTTCCTGTAGAGCAGGCGATGGCAGCGGGCAACCTCAGACGCAACGGTTGCAAGAAGATGAAGCAACTATGAACGGTTGAAGCAGGAAGTACCGTGACACGTCCACAAGAGACTGATGCTGGAAAAAGGACAAATCGGTGCATAAAAATCACCAGGATGCAGGAAATGAAATGTCTGATGCTCAAAGTTTCTTGGAGGACTCTCGTGTGTCTACTGGTGTGATGTCATCGGCTAAGCTGTTAACCAACAAGAGCATCTTTCACAGGTTCCGCATGCCGGTGCATAAGTTCATTAAACAAATGTTAAAACTGAAACAATTGAGCTGTTTAGACGTGCAGCAGGCAAGAAAACAGACAAATAAGAATTATATAAGAAAACGTTTCAGTTCAGAATCGATGCTCCATCAAACTAATAAACATAATAACACGAGGCGATACGTTATTAATCATTCAGTTAGTTAACGGTTAACGGGTGTCGGCTTATCGAAAGTCCCTCGTCAGATGTTGAAAGACAGAAACCGCAGTGGTGGGTTAGTGAGAAAGTGTTTAGTTTGTGTGAACTGAGCCTTTAAAACCTCTGCCAGGCGCACACCATTAGACACACACACACACACACACACACACACACACACACACACACACACACACACACACACACACACACACACACACACACACACACACACACACACATTAACAGACACATCAGTCATTTGGGATGTGTTTATTTGTAACAGTAATACATGGTGGAATACGTAAAATCAAGAGAGAACCAACAAATCATCTAAAAACCCCACTGTAGAATGTCATATTCATAAAGATAAAAATAATGTGTCAATGTACATTAAGAAACTGTTAGCTGAGGTAAAGTTAAAATAGGTCTAGAAATGTTTACGTACTCAAACAGACACCGTTCCCCTTTTCAACGTCTTTGCTCACCTTCTAGTCGTCAGATTTTTAAGTTAATCAACATCGTAGTCCAAAAAAAAATCAAAAAAAATCAAGAAAACAAAGAAAAAGTTCTGAAGTTGACATGAGGGGGGGGGGGGGGGACGGGACTCTGGCCATAAAATAGAGAGCCACCGGCATCACAGTGGATGTCGTAGCAGAGGTCACCTGACCAACAGACAGACGGATGGGCGGAGCATCGCTGCGTGACTTCATGGTGCAGAGACTACTCGGGGACGGTGTGAGGCTATTCGGTAACGCAGGAATCTGCTTCGGGACATAACGTGAGGGGGGGCGGGGCTTAAAAAACGTGTGCAGCTGGAATCAGGATTAGTAGGCGAGGTTAAGACGACAACATCCGTGCACGAAGATTTAAAAACAGGGGGGGGGGGGGGGGGGGGGGGCAACAACACAAAGGAAAAAAAGAAAACAGGTGTTGGTATTGCTCGGGTTAACGTCAAGAGTTTGCATAACTGAAGCTTTCCTATTTTATGGCGCAGAAGTCCAGTGGACAGAATGCTTGTTGTTGTTGTTGTTGTTGTTATAATTATTTACAAAATGAGTTTGGCAAACCAACGATCAGATGCCTTAAAGCCTTGTTGACTCTATGTCTCCCATAGAGCTGACCCCAGCGGCTTGATTGACTTATAAAATAAAAATTCAATTTTTCAATTTCTCCATTTTTTGTTATTTTTTTTTTTTGTGGTTTTTTTAAATCGGTATTGTACAAAAGCTATAGAGAATGAACAGTTTCGATCGCAGAATCTGTTTTGACTTGCAAACACACCTTCCCTCTCAGGGTCCGTTTTCACTCCGTAATGTCCGGGTCCTCTGGCCTCCGCGTGAGTCCGTCCGTCTGTCCGCGACGAGAGACGTTTTGGCAAATCACTGCATGTACGTGTGTTTAGAGAGAGGGTGACTGTGTGTGTGTGTGAGTGTGTGTGTGTGTGTGTGTGTGAGTAGCTCCCAGAGTCTGTTTCTGCATAGTGATCCAGCAGACACTCACAAGAAATTTGGGGAGACAACACCCGAGGCTGACCGGAAAAAACCCAATCAGAAGCAGCGAATCCCAGTACCCGGCCATCCCTGATAGGCTCGTTTAAAAGAGTCCAGCTCCTCCTGCAGGGGGGGGGGGGGGGACCTTCCATCGCTACAGATTCTGGTCCGTTGATGGTCATTCTAATCCCGTGGTCTGTGTGTGTGTGTGTGTGTGTGTGTGTGTGTGTGTGTGTGTGTGTGTCGGAGACGGGGAGGCACTGCTCGATTCAGTCCCTCCTTGGCGGCACAGATGGAGGGAGGAAAGAGGGAAGAAGAGGGAAGGAGGGAGCAGGTTATGTCCCGTGTAAGGCTGGGTGTGTGAGGCGCCACAGGGAGGAGGAGGAGGAGGAGGAGACAGCGCAGTGGAGGGAGAACTGGATCCGTCTCGGTGATTGATATCCCTCCTGCCTGGAGAGAATGGGCTCTCTCCTCTCAGGAGCAGGAGGAGGAGGAGGAGGAGGAGGACGATGAGGCTCCTCCTGGGAGGTTGTTAGCCGGATGAGGAGGAGGAGGAGAAGAAGGGCTTGGCCAGGCAGGGAGATGTGCCAAACACACACTCACACTCACACACACACACACACACACACACACACACACACACACACACACACACACACACACACACACACACACACACACACACAGACACACACACACGCGCGTAGGTGAGGGTTCTCCTCCTGGTCTCTCGGTGCTGGTCTGGTTATTTCTTCCCTTTGTTGATCTGGGCGTAGAGAGGGTCCTTCCCCTTCTGTGCAAAAAGAAACAAAACAAACACACATGAGCTTCTCTTATGAACCCGGTTGGATTCGTTTATATGTCGCATGATTATAAAGGGAGGATCCGAGTTTCTGCCTCTGATTCATTCTCTTCAACCGGCTGAACTGCACGGTTTCACCTACAAGCCCGAGCAAGTCCAGAGATCCAGATCTGCAGAAAGCTCCCGTACCGGACACGACCACCAGGTGGCAGTATCGCTTTAGATGAGACGTCCAGTCATTTCCCCTCTCCTCACTGACTAACTCGCCTCTCTCTCACGTCTCCAAACCTTTTTCTGGTGTGTGTGTGTGTGTGTGTGTGTGTGTTTTCATGCAGTATTCTCTCCCACCAGGACCAGTATGAATCAGAGGTAGACACGCCTTGAAAGACCAGTCGTGAGTCGTCGTGTCTGTTGGACGGGTGATGGAGTCGGCTGCAGTCACTCACAGCGGAGCCCCGTTATTATCGTACACATAATTACAGCCAGCGACTCAATCCGCCGCGCAGACAGCTTGATTGGAGGCTACTGGTCTCTTTTTTTCATGTTCTGGAAGACTTTTTCTCTCTCTCCCAGTAGCCTCCACACGAGGACAGAGAGACGGCAACCGGACGCTCACGGAATCGGAATATTTAAAACTGAAGAGTTTCTGCGCCGATGTGTTAAAGGTGCGACATTCTCTTCAGGGCGAACAAACTAACGATGTTACGGTTTTAGCAATTATCAGAAGAAAATAAAAGGTTTCTGCTGCCGCCGTGCGCCGCCCTCCGGATCTATTACACGACACGCGACAGCTACGTGAGAACCTATATGACTCAACTTCCTGAATCTAGAGTGAAGAGGTGAAAAGTTGATTTATTGATTGGCCATATAGTATATAGTGTATATATAGAAGTTGATGGCGATATATCTGTACTTGTGTATTGGTTGGTTGTGGTCAAAAGACACACGATAAAATCAATTCTGTGTTTGAATTTGCACAAATGAAGCAAGAATGCAGATCTCTCTGCATCGGCCTTCACCTGAACAGTGAAGTTCAATTCAATAATATTTTGTATCGCACCAAAATCACAAATCACACATCTGCCTCAGAGGGCTCAGAGTGGGGTTAAAGTTTGGGAGGAAAGCTTTGAACTGAGGCTACAGAGCTGTAACTGTCGAGGTCAGACAGGCAGCAGAGAGTAGCTGCCAGCAGCCCTGAGAGAGGTGACGAAGAGGCTGAGACAAGCAGTGACAGCCAGCACACACACACACACACACACACACACACACACACACACACACACACAACCCGGCAGTGTCATCCTGCATCATCTAACCAGCGCCGCTTCAGCTCCATAAAGCCGAGGAGGGGAGGGGAGGGGCTGGGGGGGCGAAATATCTGGCCTGGCTGGTACACATGTGGACATCTATGTGTGTGTGTGTGTGTGTGTGTGTGTGTAGTAGGCCCTGGGCAGTGAGGGGGGCGGGGGGCGATGTGAGATTGCTCAGTGAACCGTGGATGCAGGCCATTTCACGGCTGAGACTCGGGAGCGTTCGCTGGACATGATGAGATCACCCCAGAAGAAAAAACACTTACACTCCCACTAGCCTGAACACATGTCCGTCTGAGGGGGGGGGGGGGGGGGGCGGGCGGTATTTTTGGCTCCGATATGAACACAGGTGGCGACAGTATCGAGCACAGGTGTGCTTATCTGGGGAGTAACTGGGCCTTTTTTTTTGCACAGGTGTGTGTGTGTGTGTGTGTTGTCTGAAGTCGATGCGATTGAGCAAGTAAACACCATCTGGGAGCAGCGTCATTGGACCGGGACCAAAGTAGTCCACCTACTACAGAGGGGGGGGGGGGGGGGAGGACTCGCTGCTTCTGGCCATCACAGCCAGTCTGCAGCCAAACACCCCCCAACTCTACAATCCGTCCTCCCACTTAAGGCCCCACATCCACCTGCTGCCCCGCAGCCTTCAGACCGTCTGAGTGTGAGGAAGGAGGCCAACAGGGAGGGAGGGGGGGGGGGGGGGGAGCTGCTCAGCCTCCTCTCCTCCTCCTCCTCCTCCCCTGAAGTGGGGAAGGACACTTGGGTTTCTTTAATTAATGCCAATTACGCCGAGGCAGTCATTAATCTTGGCGCGGCGGTATTAGCTGATGAAAACCAAACCGTTACATTTCTCCAGCAGCTCATCATTAAGGAGCTGAGAGGACACCGGGCGGGGACGCAGCGTCTCCTTCTAGTTCGACTTTAATAAAAGTTTTACTGACGATAATTCGACCGATATTCAGAATACGAGATCAGATCAGGAGAGCTACTGAAGTTAGCAACGTTGGAGCTAACAGCTAACGAACGGAGGTTCCATTCAGTTCCATTATGATGCGTTCAAGCTCTACTCAGTAGAGTTATAACTTCATTATGATGTGTTCAAATGTCATCTTGTAAAATTAGGTTTTTGGTGAGAAACAGTCATTTGAGGGAAATGTTTTTACAGAAATATAAAACAGATATTAGAGGGAACTATGAACACTCGCTCTAAGTAGTTTGTAACACATCATTAAAACTAAAAGGCCATTTAATTGTGTGTCTGTGTGCAGATGACCATAGTTGACTTTAACAAAGTTAAAGGATGACATTTAGAGTTTTTAACTGTTTACACTGATTTCAGGGAGGTTGAATTTATTATTTCGGGACAAATCGACGATCGGCAATCTTAAATCTTTTTCTTTCTGCTGATCCGAACTGTGGCTCCAAACCAAGCTACGATCCGAACTGAGCGTTTTGTGATGCGTTGGACGTCTCCTCTCCTCCGTGGCGTGTTTGTCCCGTTGTCTCCTTGAGTAGACAAACTGCATGCTCACACGTCTCCCACAGAAAAGTCGTGTGAACGCTTTCCTGTCGGATGAAGTGTTAAAAAGTCGCACACGTCATCAGCTCCCTGAGTGTCCACAGCAGCTGCCGGTCTCTCTCCACATAATGTTCAGAGTTACGTGACATCACGCAGCACTTCACGTCATAAAGCACACAAAGTGACAGCACACAACGAGCTAAACATCCAAGATCAGCATATTTGCGCACACACACACACACCACGTCGGCAAAGCCCAGGCGACGTCCTGTTCACTGAAGTGCACAAGTTTCTGATTGGCTGTCACACGCTATTGGCTCTCCCGAGTGGGGATGTGTGCTATTCAGGGAGCGAGGGCGTGATTTACAGCAGGAGGACACGCAGACGGGACACAATGAGGACGACAAAGAAGCAGACACGACGAGCTCGTCACACGCCGTTACAAAAGAACTGATGCCACATGCTTACAAAACTCCAGGTGACACAAATAACCAACACACACACACACACACACACACACAACACAATCACACACGACAAACCAGAACCACTCATGCCTTCCTTTGAGCATGCGAGACATCGGGTGAAGGAGGAACGAGGGGTGAAAGTAGTCGCTTCATTTTGTTATCGTGTGAAACAAAGAAACTCTTGACATCATGTGCAGCAGAGTTATTCATTTAAATGGTTCGAGCGCCACAGAAAAGTGACGGAACTTTCAAAAATCATCAAACAACTTGTTTTTCTTTTTAAATTAGAAGAACATTGCCGCTGTAATTCGTTGAGCAGTTTTTGCCAGCGGAGTTACAGATGTGGCAGTTTGTTTGACCTGCTGTCTGTGTTGTTGGAATAAAAACCGATCGTCACGAAACATATTTTACTATTTTGTGCGACAGACTGCACTTTGATATCAGACAATCAGCTGCAGCAGCAGGTGAACTTCACAGTTTTTGGAAATGCAGCGAGCACAGATTAAAAACCCGTTCCTCCGACTTTGGCGTGTTTATGACCTTTTAAGTCGTAACGTAGAAACAACTTGGACGCCACAAAGAAGACGTGTCGTTCTGTATTTTATTGCTTTAACAACACGGCAGCTGTGGTTCACTTGGATTTTCTCCAGTTGGGAACACATTTTTCAGATTATTCCGGAGGAGTGACGTAGAGACGGCGTATACGTCTCTGGTAGAGACCTGTCAATCACAGTAAGCCCCGCCCCTAAAGCATCCCCTGCTTTATGGTCTGTGTGACTCTAAATGGACCATCATTTACTAAATGAACATCATGCTGTATTGAAGAAGACTTGAAACTAGAGATTGAGACCATAAACTCATGCTTACAATGTTTACTGAGGTAATAAATCAAGAGAGAAGTAGAGTCATTTTCTCATAGACTTCTATACAACCAGAGGAGTCGCCCCCTGGTGGACATTAGAGAGAATGCAGCTTTAACACATGAAGCATCGTGTCTTGGAGGAGGAAACAAACTGCATGTTGACATGTTAGCACACGTGTGTTCTTGTTGAAATGTGATCGCAACGGGTCGTTGAATGTGGGTTTTGACCCCCTTTGAGTGGTACCGGACTGTACCGGTCTACTTTCACCCCTCAGAAAAACAACAACAGTGGAGGAAAACATGAAAAAAAACAAAAAAGAAGCAGCACACAGAGAGCGATCAGCTTGATTAATGTAAGTGGGCGGTACAACAGTCAACCAGAAGAACAGATAAGGGCAGGGAGGAGGAGTTAGGGAGGGGGGGGGGCAGGAGGAGAGGCATCGATACCTACCCTGCCCTGCTGCTATCTAGCTCCCAGCCTCTGGACTGGCCTGGTCTGGGCTGGGCTCTGCTGTCTCGCTGGGGCAGGGCGACCCAGAACCACACGCCTAGAGAGGGGAAGAGAAAGAGGGGGAGGAAAGGAAGGTAGAGAAAAGTGTGGGAGGAGGAGTTGATGGAGGGGAGAATAAGAGAAGGGGGGGAAAAAAAGGGACAGAAGAAGAATAAATCTGAAAGAAGGACTCAGTGGAGACTACAAGAGAGGACGTAAACAGGAAGTAAAAGGTGTCAATACTCTGAAGGAGGAATAAGGACACTTTGAAAAGAGAAACCCACACACACACACACACACACACACACACACACACACACACACTTACAGTTGTATATCATAAAAGCCTTCATTCTATTGATCTATCTCCTTGTTTTTCTGTTAAAAGCACTTCTGCTCTTCACACCTTGCAGAGAGTGGGAGGCTGTTTTTCTGCCTTCGCTCCATCTTTCCCGTCTCTCTTTTGTAACCTTTTCGCTCAGCCGCCGTCACCGACGCACATTTTCTCTTGGTTGTGAAAAGCAACTGCGTGTTATTTCAGGGCCCGGTGACATTTTCAGACATTTTTTCTTTTTTTTTTTCTTTTTCCAATAACAGCTGGATTTGGGGGCATAAATCTAATGTTTCACGGCTGGAGAGTTGGGGGGGAGCAAAAGAAAGAAACACAAAAAGAGAGAAAGAGAAAAAACATGTCGAGGAAAGAACTGCTTGTTTCTTGGAAGGTCACTCCTCCTACAAGCACTTCGGTCAAAGGCAGAGAGTCTCTCCGCCCTCCCTAAAAACCTCTTTATCTTCTCATCTTCCCTTAATTTCCCTCTCGTGGATCAAGGTGCTGCTCCTTATTAAGATAAATATGAATCCCCCCCCCAGGAAGAAGAAGAATCGGGGTGTTCTTCCTCCCTCCGTGTGGAAGTGGTGATGTATGGACGCTTCCTGGCTCGTATTAATAACAACTTAATGATGTCTCTGACAATCGCGCCAGCTAATTTAACGCGGTGTTGACCACGCACACGCCGAAACCACATACTTATGCAGGCACGCAGAAACACACACTTCATGTGCACATTCATTCACACACACACACACACACACACACACAGCATCGGTCCCCTAATCAGCCAGAGTGATTACCTGGCCCGCCAACACCGCTACAAAGGCTATTTATCAGCAGATCTCAACACGCTGCGCAGGTTATAGCAGCATAAGGAGTGAGTTATTAAAGGCACACACACACTTGACTTTACTCCTCTTCTACCGTCCTCACACACACACACACACACACACACACACACACACACACACACACACACACACACACACACACACACACTTACAGCGTCTTCCTCTCCACTGCGGCTCGGGCTGCCTTCTGCCTCCCCGAACGAGTCGTCTGTGGGCGGGTCTGTGGCGTCGGTGGGGGGGTCACTGACGTGGGAGGCTGAGGACTTGGAGGGGGGGCTCTGCCTAGGAGCCGGGGTGGGAGCTGCAAAAGGTGTGTGTGGGGGAGGGGGGGGGGGGGGGAGACAAGCCAAGTCAGACAAAAGAGAGCGCAGAGTGCGAAGGACAAAAGAAAGGGCGCAGGCCAACGTGAATGGACGGAGCGCTCACGTGAGTTGGTGGACGGCGTCGTGGAGGTCACCGGTGTCAGGTTCATCTGAGAGATGTCGAAGTCGTCGCAGTCGTCCGTGTCCTGGGCGGTGCCCACGCGGCTGAAGTAACTGCTGAACGCCTCGGAGGTTCCCGATAAGCCGGGCTGCTCGCCCTTCTTCGCCGGCATGGCCGGAGGCTTCGCCAGCTGGAAATCCTGAAGAAGAGGCAGAAGTTGGTGAGGAAGGCTCGCCAGTACAAACTGGGCAGAAAAACGATATCTGGGCTTTGGGTATGAGTGTTTAAATCATAAGCTGTGTGGAAGTGCTCTCCATCTCTCTCCCCTCGTTCCCCGTCGCCTATCTATTTACAATATTCCTTCAAAAACCTACAATTAAGACAGGACGTACAGAAAGCCACAAAATAGGAACAAACGGAGACGTAAACAACAACAAAAGGGAGCAACAGCAGTAGTCACAAAGAGTGGTGTTATATTTATATAGATTTGTTCCCTTCAGACTCAGAGCTGCAGGGACGACGTATTTCTTTTAGACCAGGAGTCAGCATCGCTCTGGTTCCCTCAGGAAGCCAGAGGGATTCTGTCACCTCGTTTAGACACGGCCGTCTTTGAGATACGTAAAAAACCTTTAAATACAAAGAGACATATTCTATGTCGTAGAACAAAACATTAAAATCTCTCAAGCTTGTGTGAACCACAGACTTTATTTCAGACTTCTAACAACAAAACCCACCGACTATAAAACGAGGGGAGTGCAAACACGCTGACTCATGTCTTTGTTTTAGGACTCGTTCCTGCAGCACTCTGTTACTCGTAATCATTCCTCTTTCAGATATATTGCTTTTGGGATCCAGGTCGCTACATTTCGGTTCTTTTGCATCAGACCTTCCTCCCCACCTTGAACATCTCCTTGCCCATCTTCCTCGCCCTCTCCCCGTGCTGCGGACTCGACGACGCCGACGGGGAGGCGGCCGACGCGCCGGCTCCGGCGCACGGGTGGCTCTCGCCGCCCGAAGTCATCGCCGCGACGGGGGCGAGGGCCTGGAACATGGCGGGCAACCCCACGGGTTGGGCGGGGAGGTAGGCTGTGGGGGGGAAGGCTCCGGCTGCCATGGCTGCCCACTGCTGCTGCGTGGCGGGGAAGATGTTGGCCTGGCCCCAGATGAGCGGCTGGCCGCCCGGCAGCACCTGGGCCACCGGGCCGAGAGGAGACTGGACCCCGAAGGCCAGCGCCTGCTGGGACCAGTGGCCGGGCGGCACGGCTCCCATCGTCACATAACCTGGTGGAGAGTAAACGGCTTCAGGTTAACCTCTGAACACAAAGCAGTTCGTTAGATCTCATTCTTCTCTCCGTGGCCTTGTTGTTCACTGTGATATAGAATCCTGCCCCTCTATGGAAACAGCATCATCAGGTTTGGGGTTCAGACACATATAGAAAATGTTGGTATTTCATAAAATGTGATTAAAATACCCACAGTGCATATGCATATTATCCACACAAACCCAGAGAGTGCTGCCCTACTTCTGCCTGCAGCTAATGCGGTGTCTCCTGACGGTCACGGTGAACTATTATAATTACCTCCAGAATGAGGGAGAGTCATTACGAAGAGCCCGACGCGCGCTCATTAAAATCACTCAAACTCATCAGCAGGAGCTCTTTCTATCGCGCACTCTGCTCGTGTCTGCTCGTCTCTGCTCGTCTCTGCTCTCCTGTCCTTACCTACGGCGGGGGAAGTTGACATTTAACCCCCGGCCGCCCTCCCACGCCGACACACGCAGAGAGCCGGGGAGACGAGAGGTGAGGAGGGGAGTAAAGCAGGAGATCCGGTACACACCGACGTCTAATCCACTGTGCATACCGAGGAGCCTTCACTGCCGTCATCTCAGCGTGTTTTATTGCTTCCCTCTGACCACCACAGTTGCCTCAGCCACAGGTAAATCAGCAGCATCCGAGGCCGCAAGTTAATGATGCATTTTATATTCAACGCACAACCAACACCACCGTTTCCTCTCTTTCCCCTCCCTCATCTACATTTCAATCCTATTCCGTCCCCCTCTATTTATTTCAAACCCTCCCTCCTTCTCCTCATCTCTCTCTCTCCCTCTCCTCGTCTCTCTCTCTCTCTCCCCCGCTGCGTTTCTTTCCCCCTTCGCTTGTAGCAGCGGGTGTATTTAAGCTTAGAAATGAACAAGGTCCTACCTGAGGGCACAGACGCAGGATTGAAGGGAGCGAACAGTTCCGTGGGAGGCTGCAGGCCCAGCGAGGGGTCGAGGATGTTGGCTGGAGAGGCGGGAGTCTGTGCAGGTTGTGGATTCAGGAAAAAAAACACATCTTCATCATCATCATCATCATCATCATCATCATCATCATCGGAAATACAGTTCGGATTTTATAAGATGTAGAACACAAACTGTGTACGTAGGAGAGCAAAATAACTATTCGATAAGAGAGTATATGCGGAGAAACCATAGAAGAAGAACGGGAGTAGAACAAACTCATTAGGTGCGTCAGGTTTTAGCAAATGTTTTCTATTTTGGTTCGTCATTTTGAACAGGAAAAGTAGACGTTTTTAGTAGTTTGCCTCCGTGGCTTTCTGCCACAGTTTATTTCAACCTAAACCATAATCTCGTACTAAATCTAACCGAGTAGATTTGTTGCCTAAATCTGTCAGAAAGCCCTGAAAGGCAAACTTCTCCATCTCCCAGCGCTTGTGACGGTAAAATATATTCTTTTGAAGACAAGACAACAGTCGCATAAACTATTCAAATAGTAGAGAATCATGACCCATCGTATGCAGGACGGCTACTCACCGATGGAGAGGTGATGTCAGGAGGCGTGGACATGTCTCCAAAAATCTCTAATTGGTTGATATTCTGAGAACAAGAGAAACTACCAGTCAGGTACAACAACAATAACGTTATATAATATATATTTATATATATTATCTGGGGTCGGTTTGCATTCCAGTGCAACATGCAGCACACGACGCATGCGACACGACACTAGCTTGGTGTGTTGGGACATGTGGTACCTACCTGAACACTGTGGCAGCAACACAGAAGAAGAAGAAGAAGAAGAAGAAGAAGGAAACGATGGAGAGATGGGATAATGAGATGAAATGAGTGATTATGATGACATACCTACCAAGAGTTATCACAAGCTTCCAATGAAACACACAGTCTTTGTCATCTTCTCCTTTCTATCAGCTGGTACAGACCCCCCCCCCCCGCATCATTACAGCACCAGTGTGTTCTTTAGGACAAGTCATTACGTTCCTCCTGTCGTACGGAGGAATGTGTGGTTCGCCTCAGAGGGAATCACTATCAAAGACAGCAGACGTTTTCTATTTGATCTGAAATTCTTCTGTTTCCTTTCTCAGTCTCCCAACGATCCTCCTCTTTAGTATCTCGCCCTTTTTTTTCTCTCCGTCATTAATAATATCTTTAGGCCCGGTGGCGAGTGAAGTAAAGCTCTATTTATAGCCGTAAAGGAATTTAAGCCTTGAATACATGGTCAGAGATTTGCATAAATCATGGAGGCGGATAATTTCTTTGGAGATAATGAATGTTCTTAGAATATCTTCCCCCCTCGTAGGTCACAAAGTTCTTCTTGCATATATCAGAAAATGGATCTGAGAGCACGGTGTTTTTTACAGTCATGGGTACGTTAGGAGGATGATGTAATGTGTGCTACTGCTGCTGAGCCTAACGTAGGAGATAAAGATCAACAAGACCAGACGAGATGTATCCAAGATATGCAACATGGACTGATAACAGGAAGTCCATGGGATTAAAAAAAAACACTCTCCTGGACATAAAACACAATAAATTCCTTCGGCTGTTGCTCTGAGTCGATACCGCGGAGCCTTTGCTAATGTTCTTCAAACAGAAACCGCAGACAAACAGTCCAGGAACTTGGACGTTTATAGACTTTCCGTCCACTTCCAGCACTCAATATTCCTCCCGTGTGGCGGCGGCGGGGCGGTGGGGTCAGGCTCCTGTGATTGTCAGAGTGTTTTGAATGCTTTATTAATGTACCGTGAGCGTATGTGTGTGTGTGTGTGCGCCGTGTCTGCCCGGCGAGATGACCGCCGCTGTCTCGCTCACCCCGCCGACCTCCACCGGTTCTCTGACAGACGCTCTGACCTTTACGTCCACTCCGCCCTGGAAGGACCTGCAGCTCGGTTTGCTGCCGGAGAGGTTTCTTTTTCCTCTCATCTCTTTTCGCACAAGTACACATGCAGATATGAACGCTCCCGTTATGCACCCGTACATACGGCGCCACTCCACTTTACCTTCTGCCTCAACCTGGTTGCTACGCAACAGCAGGGTCGCATGTTTTATTCATGCGCGACGAGGGTCAAGAGCCGGGCCGACCTAACGGCTGGAGACGGACAAAAAAAGAAAAAGCGGTAAAGACGAGGGCGAGTAGATCATCTTGAGAGTGCGCCTGAAGAAGCCTGGTCATCAGGGCTGATGGGTAACAGTATGTTGAGGACCCTTCTTTGCTTTTGTCGCAACTGGAGTTGGGTTGATTTCCATTTTGATCAAGTTTGAACCACTTTGATTTAATGCAAACCTGCTGACCCGGCATTTGTTATTATGACACATTCTAGCAAATGAAAACGTTGCCTACATCATCAACCTGAGCCTGGCCTGCATTCTCGCTAATGACCACCAGGGGGCGACTCCTCTGGTTGTATAGAAGTCTATGAGAAAATGACTCTACTTCTCTCTTGATTTATTACCTCAGTAAACATTGTAAACATGAGTTTATGGTCTCAATCTCTAGTTTCAAGTCTTCTTCAACACAGCATGATGTTCATTTAGTGAATGATGCTTTAGGGCGGGGCTACCCGCTGATTGACAGGTCGCTGTTGCTACCAGAGCTGCATATACGGTGTCTCTACGTCACTCTTCCTCAGTCTAAATGTGGTAACTTTCGTTCAATGGTTGCAAAAAAGCCAAGATGGCGACGGCCAAAATGCTGAATTTGAGGCTTCAAAACCGCATCAAACAAACCAATGTCCACTTCTTATATACACAGTCTACGAGTGTAACATGGTGCCGCTTCCCTCCCCGTCCATCTTCTTCTTCTGTAGTGTTTATTGGCGGATGGCAAACCAGCTTAGAGGTGCATTACCGCCACCAAGTGGACCGGAGTCGCTACACTCTTATTCCTGGGCTTTCTCTCTCAGCGTCATTATGTTCCTCTTAGTGGTAAAATTCGATCTACCGGTCCGGTGTTTGGTCTTATATATCAAACCGGGTGAAAAAAAGACACAAGCTCCTTACCTGAGTCACCATTTCCAGGCCTAAGTCTATCAGATCTGCCACTGCCGGCTGCTGCTGTTCTTGTTGGAGCGGCTGATCGTGATAATGATGATGAGGATGATGGTGGTGTTGGTGGTGGTGGGGGGGGCTTTGATGTCCGTTCTGCAATCACAACCCCAGTGTTAGATGGCAGGTGGGGATGAAAATGTGCTCACACACACAAACATATTAGTTGTTTTTCTTACACTCAGAGAGAGGGTGAGACAGAGGGGAGAGAGGTGGAATGAGGGGGGAGGAGGATGGTCTGCAGGTGTCACGACACACACACACACACACACACACATTCAGAGCACAGAACAACGCTCCTCTCGCCAGACTTCGAGCCCAAGTGAAGATTTGAACAGGTTTAGAGATCATCCCTACCTTTAGTCTACACTACAGCGCTGAGCTGGGCTTTAAAGCCCCTTTTGTGTTTCTGTAAAGCTGCTCCCCGGTGTCAGCAACCACAGTGTGAGACAGACAGGCACAGCGAGAGCACCTGGATTAACTAACATGCTGTTATGAGAGCGCAAACGGGGAGGCAGGATGTTACATTATAGATGGGGGGGAAAACTGCTTCCTTCCTGCTGAGTTTGCTCTCCGTTGAAGTGAATTACAATCTAAAAGTCTTAATAATCTGAAACAAATCCCATTAAAACAAAAAGCCAAAGAGGAATTTCTCACACTGCGTCTGTGCAGCCAACAGCTTAATACTCTTAAAACACACATATGAGAGCCATACTGGTGGTATTTGCATGTATTTTGCACCCTGAATGATGACGCCTGGCACCGACACACAACGTGCAGATTGGTCCTGGCAAAGCGGGAGCAGTTGGTGCACGACGTACAATATTGCTGAGTGTTTTCTTTTCTCTGGATGAAAGCATGAAGTATGGCCGTCATTAGCCGAGGCTGAAGAACGGGAACAGCTTGCCCAAATACTAATCAGTTCTGGAAATATTGTCCATTTCTCAACCCCCCGAACTCATTATGGTTCATTTAAAACCCAACCGATGAAATGTAGTAAATCCTTTCGGGACGTTTAAATGCACCTTTGACAGTTTGTTTGAAACAGATCTTATTCTTTGCTTAAAGCTACAGTCTGCTGCTCATTCCTCTGCTTCTCTTCCTCCACTCTCTCTCGCCGTCCATTGCCCGGCCAATTATCCCTCCGTGCCCATTATACACCCTCTCCATCTCTTCAGCCCGGCCCTTTATCTTTATCAGAACGGCCGCCACCTATCAATTAGCCGTCTCGGGGGGAAACCGTAATTACCTGAGCACATGTGTTCTGCATACAATTATCGCAGCCCCTTTAATTAACGCCACCTCGCTGATCCCCCGCCGTCTGACTGATCGAACTCTGGCACGCGGTCGACAACACTGCCAGACTGACACATGCAAACACACACACACACACACACACACACACACACTCACAGAGACTCACAACTGGGAACAAAACACAACCAGGCTGTGGACGTTTTTCACGACCTTTGAATCATTTTCTCGGTCGCTCTTTCACACGTGGACGTAAAGCAAATAAAGGACATAAACCCATAAATAGACCATCTTCTCCCTGAAGGTCTTGTTGGTTGATGGAGGTCAGATAGAGGGTCCGGACTAAACTGAGACTGGTTCAGAACCAGTTAAAAGCTCCTCACAATAACTTTAGTTTTAGTTTTAACTTGGATTTACTAAAGAGAGATTCGTGTTTAACTGAGCAACAGAGATCCGCTTCATCTGGATTTACTCATTTTAAACCTAGTTTTGCTAAACTCTGGTGAGAACTAACCTTAGATGAGAAGAATCCTTGTTGGTTCAACTCAGCCTATTTGAATGCAACCTTTATTTAAACCAGGACGCTAGGCCATTCATGCACGATAAATGGTCTGATAAATATCATGTCATGTATCGTACTAACCTAATGTTTGGACAGAGTTGGTAATATGCTGCTGACCTCCACATGTGGGCTTCTGTTGATTCAACACTCTCAGTTCTTAGGGGGTCAGAGTCTCAGTAGATTGAAACGGCCTCGTGTGTGTGTTTTATCGATTTGTCATCGTTGAAGAAGGTGACAGAGTAAACAACGGAGGCGATTGCTTAAGACAGGAGGTCGTGTTTCTGCAGCCGGCGCCATCATTTCCTCACCAGACGTAGCGGAGCAACTGTTAATCCTCCTCCTGAGAATGCAACGCACCTCCGCTGCCAATAAGACACACATTAAGTCCACCGTGAACAACGACGGTCAGGTAAAAGCTGCTGCCTCTGGTCAATCCCGCCTCAGTGAAGTCACAACAAGCTTCTACTGCTGCCTTCACGCCACGTCCGCCGAATAGGAAGAATTAGAAACCAGCGTTCTGTCGTCAACTCCCGTAAACGTCTCCGCTCGTCCGTCAGCAGCTCGCTGACCGCCTTCACCGGACTGACTGCTGCAGTAAAACACCGTACATACACGTCGGCTCCACGGGAAGAAACAACAGTGCTCGTTGTTGATTAACTGATTGTAGTGATGCAGACTACTTTGATCAATCAGTCAAGTCAATAAGCTCAATACGACCCAAACACACACACACACACACACACACACACACACACAGTGGGATATTTGAGTTTCTATGCAGACACGCTTCACTAAATGCTACAAAGCCCTGCAGTCTCCATATGAACAATACTATAATAATGTTATTTTCATATAGCTCCTCTGTAATTACCTTGTGTTGGTGTTAATGTATTTCCATCACATCTTACGGCGGCTTCGCTGCCATTTTCGCATCCTTTTTGTGGCACTTCTGCAGTTCTTTCCACTAAATGTGAGACATTGTAGCTCTCAGAAATGTCTCCTTGCGGCTGCTCATATACACAATACGATGTGAATTCTGTCTTCTGATGTGAAAGACGTGCTGTGACATCACTTACTGTGGTGCCACATGCTTGAAAGATTCAACCCGTAGAGAGAGAAGCACAGCAGCGGTTTCCTTTCTTCCCTCTGAGTGAGTCTGAATATTCACCGTACAACCAAATTACAGTATCTCCAAATCACAATACGAGCCACAAAAACGCATTCTTAAATTTGTGATCCGTTCGTGTCTCTATGATGCTGGGTTGTAGTTACTCCCTCAGAGAGACTCGAAACTCGCTTCGTTCAAACTCAGAACGGACGACTCGTCCAATTGGTCGCACAACAAGAGAGACATATTGGATTTGCTCACGTTCAGACACCCGCCAACACAAAGGCAATCCAAATAGCAGCATGTGTTGTGGGCCCGGGTGAGGAGGGAACAGAAATACTACGGTGCCTGTAAGCTTCTTACCAAAGCTGGTGATAATATGCAGCCAGAGAACTGTGAGACCGATTCCAATTCCACCAAAAAAAAGAAAATCATGGAGTGGGATTGCGACTGCCAGTTCTTAGCAGGTTTAAGGATTAATAATGGAGCCGGTGGTTTCTGGATGGGCTGAGGGAATTACTGATCTACAGACCAGCAACATGGGATGAAGTGTTCACACACACACACGCACACACACACACACACACAGGGCAGCAGCCTGGTTATGGGGAGTGTAAAGATTTTAGCAGATTAAATCAGGCAACAATATAAGAAGCATCTTTATAGGCAGATAAAAGAGCAGCTGAGTTATAGAGCAGCCTGGTCAAGGTCATCTTTCATTATAACCAGTGGCAGTGTGTGGGGAGCTCTCTCTCACACACACACACACACACACACACACACACACACACAAGTACCGCACACACCTGCACAAACAGCGATATAGATTTATACTGCAAACACTTTGCTTAAATGCATGACCGTCGTGATATGTATAAATTGAAAAATATGAGGCCATGCACATTTTAAAGTCAGACACATCATTCGTGTCCGTTACAGGGAAAGATGACGGAGACATGAACGTGTGTTGGGCACAATCAGGGAGAAGGGCATGCAGGGTTTTGCCGCTGGATTCAACCACCGGTGCCAAAAACCACCAAGCCAGGCATGCATTCACACACACACACACACACACACACACACACACACACACACACACACACACACAGACACAGCGTCCCCCGGGTTGTAACCATATGGGAGCAGGCACCACGGAGCACGAGGAGAAGGGGCACCAGCCACCACAGCTACAGCACAAGCAGAACAGCAGCACAAGAGCACTGGGTCTCAGCAAAACCTCTCAGGGGGAACATTGAAGACATGAAGACTTTGTCTGAGAAGGGGGGGGGGGGGGGGGGGGGGGGGGGGACGGGACGTGGAGCAAACACACGGGTCACTCACTGGGTGTCGCTTTGGGACGTCATAGACCCCTTCCTTCTGCTGACTGGTGGGAACCTACACAGTCGGCCAAGAGAGCCCGTTACCTCTGGTTTAATCACACAGTGAAACGTCGCACATCACACGTCACATGCTGGGACAAAAACCCTGAAACCTGGCTCCTCGGTTTCAAATCAATCACTAGCAGTGTGTGTGTGTGTGTGTGTGTGTGTGTGTGTGTGGGGGGGGATAATCAGAATTAAAATCTGCGGAGTGAGAACTCATCCAAGAGGCTAATCAGTCGACTATCGGCCTGCGGTGACGGTCTCTCTGTCTCTCTCTCTCTCTAATAAAGAATGGATAAGGCTGCTCATCACAGCCACAGACATGTAATAACTCAGATTGTCACACACATGGAGACATGTAATAACTCAGATTGTCACACACACGGAGACATGTAATATCTCCGTGTCACGCAGGCGGATAGATTTGACGGCGTGTGTGCAATAGACTCAAAGGGCACGGGTATGTTTGAATCCTCGGTCTTTGTCTCTCCCACAGTGACACGGGGTGTTTAAAATAAAGTTTTCATCTTCCCCAGGTGGACGCGCACCAATCAGAAAATGAAATCCAGCGCTGATAGAGTGCGGATATCAATCTAGCACCAGCCTTTCGCCTTCTTTCACATGTTTATTTCCAGAAGCTGCCATCTTTATTCATACGTTAGCTCCTCTGTGGCTGGAGGCTGGCTGAGGCTCACGCTTCTTACGCCTGATGTGTGTGTGTGTGCGCTTTGTTTGTTTGTGTGTGTGTGTGTATGTTAGTTCACGCGCCAGCACTCCCTGTCTATTTTCAATCCATTTTATTTAAAGATCAAACGAGAGGCTGGTGATTAATCTTTCTCACCCCCCCCCCCCCCCCCCACCGATCGCCTGCTTTTCTTTCATCTCCTCGTGAAAAGAGGGAGGGGAGGAGAGAAAAAAGAGGAGGGGTAACCAGGAATAACCTCCACATCCCCTCCACGCGGCACCGATCCCTCCCCCTCTCCATCCCTCGGAGGTCTACCCACGTCCTCCGAGGAGAGCACCCAGAGAAAGGCTCCTCTCCCTGGGGCAGCCAGCTTTAGCTGTCGGGGGCCCTCTGGAGAGTGTTGTTCGCCTCTGTTCTTAGTCTTTTATTTCCTGTTTGTACATTTTACGAGTGAACAAAGGCAGCATTTCATTTTATGAGCACTATATATATGTAGTGATGTAGCTGGTGGCAAGCGAATGAAAGATTCAGGCTACATCCACACGACTACGTTTCTGATTTTGAAACGCCTTTCTTTTGCTACGTTCACGCTTAGCGTTCAACATCGATTACAGGCGTTGCCGACCTTGTCGTCTTTACTAGCAGCTGCCGCGCAGTTAAATTCTGCATTTTATAATTCTACTACTGCCGACAAAGCAAAGCTATTGTTGGGAGAGATTAGCGAGCAGCGTGTCCAGCGGCGTTATCGGCCCTTTCGGACCGGAATGTTTGAAGTCACTGTTTGTGGCTTTGAGGAGGGCGACGCGTTATTTTGTTCTGAGCAGCTAATGTGATGTTCACAAAGAAACTGTAAACAAACAAAAAGCATAGATGCTCTCCAGAGCGCGAGCTACGAGTCAGAGGAGACACCGACGACACCTCGAGAACGAGTGAAGAGACGCGTGGTCACCACATTTCTTGACCCATAATCTAGTACAACTTTAAACTTGTAAGTGTTCATTTGTTAAATAAATTGGATGTGTGAGAGAGAGAGATAGAGCCAGACCTGCAGCGTTGTAACTAAGTTTGACAAATACACTACATGTGTCTGAGTGCATGTGTGGGAAATATAAGGAAAATCTTAAGTATCAGGCGCGACCTTTTATTGTGAAAGAGTACAATATTGTACTTTGTTTGAACACTTTAAAGAGCTTCTTGTTGTTATTGGTGGTGGTGACTCGACCACAGCTGAGTACAAGATGACGGGATAAAAAAATAAGAAAACCTCAAGCAGACAAGACGAGCTTGTGAGTACCTGATAAATGCTCTCTTCTGATTGGTCGCGGATGGGCTCGTGTCCCGCCTCAAACACAATGTACTACAACGTCAGCAGCGGAGGGAGGAGAGGAGAAGAAGAAGAAGAAGAAGAAGAAGAAGCGGGAGAGAAAATTGGAAGATAAAGGAAGTTGAGAGAAAAGTGGTGAAATTGTAGGTGATTAGTCAAACAGCATTGTCAATATTATTTATAAAAAAAATAAAAAGCAGAAGAAGAATAGATCCGGGTGACACAAGGAGGAGAATTTTAAGCAGCAAAGATTCCCGAAGCAGAAAAGTAATACATCTTTCGACTGGCAGACATGCACCGTAGACACACAACACCCACGACCGCACACGTTTGGAGGGCGTCTCCTACTGTTGTCGACATCACACAAACATCTGTACCGTACACACTGTAACCAGACGTCTCCCCAACAGTGCACACACACAGAGAGGAGGAGCAAGCCGACTAGAATGCAAAGCTGATTGGTTTAGGAAGTTACCTGGTAGACCGGGTCCTCCAAATCCTCCTCCAGTATTGTCTGCAGAAGAGCGGCGGGGCAGGCGGATATAGAGGGAGGAGAGAGAGGACACACGGGGAGGAAGGAGGGAGAGAGGAGACAGAAGAGGGGGGAGGAAGTTAAGCCGGTGGAGCAGAGAGAGAGGAGGTGGAAAGCACAGCAAGACGTGGCAGCTTCCCAGCATTCAGACAAAAAAAATCATTTGGCAATAATCAGAGGGAGAGAGAGAGACAGACACGGAGATAAAGAGAAATGAAACAGGTGATGCAGAGAGGACAGAACAGAGGACGGCGAACGGGCAGATGGTGCCACTGATGGAACCTGAAAGCTGCTGCTCTGCATGTCACTCACTTTGCTTTGATGTTTGTCTTTTCCAAGTCTTACTCAACTTGTCAGTCAAGAGTCTCTCAGATGAGGCTCGTCATACTTAAGGCAGACGATTAAAATAAGGTGAACTAGCAAATAACTAGAAGCAGTCGAGTTAGCGGTCCTCACTTCATCCTCCCGGTTCTCAGCGCTAACTGTTCCACCAGTCGACCAGTCGGAAGCGCTCGTCGTCTCTCCGGGAGCCTCCTCCTCCCCCTCTCTCCTCATTTTGCTTCATAAAATAACCAGCTAAAGACGGCACAGTGACAGGATACGAGCGTCCTCTGGAGGGAGCATATCTGCTCCGTGTGCACAAATGGCGTCCGGCGTGCATCGGGCTGTGACGGCGGCGTAGGGAGTACACGCCGTAGGGCTGATAGGGTCGATCCTCAAGATGACTTTTACAAGTCTGGATGTGGGGACGGATTACACTGTGGCTGATGTCGCCGCTCATCGTCGAGCGCTTGGATTGAATGCGACGACGTGACATTTTGACTCACAACATTTTTTTTGCATTTGCAAACCATTTCGTTCGCAGCCATTTTATCCTCTTAAGACATTTGTGTGAAATTGACATAATTAGAATATGTATTCTTGAGTAATGGGGTACGAATTAGTTTTGTGAGGTCACAATGACCTTTGACCACCATTCTAAAATCAGTTCAAACCTCGGGTCCGTGTGGACGTTTGGGACAAATTTGAAGAAATTCCCTCCAGTGGTTCCTGTGATATCACGTTCGCGAGGATGTGTGCGAACAGACGGACGGACAACCGTGGCCGTCACTTGGCTGTAAAAAAGGTCAAAGCGTGCATCGGTTAGCGTACCTGGTAGACCGCCTGCTCACACTGCTTGTCCTTCTGGGCCTTCTTCTCCATCTCCTCTCGCTGCTTTATCTCATAGATGAGCTGGAACAAGTCCCGCAGGTCCAGGATCACAGGCTCAGCCTGGGAAGATAAGGACACGTTATACACAATCACACACACACTACACACACACACTACACACACACACACACACACTCCTCAGCACTGATTAGAACTGCAACCATGCCTTCTTATTCTAGTTAAATGGCGATTAATGTCGACCTCCTCATGACAGAAGATGGAGGTCATGCTCAGACCAACATTGCAACTAAAAACATTATTTTCTCAGAGTTCCCGAAAAAGTTTAGACTGGCTCAACTTCAACACGAGCACATTTCTGCTCATTGACTCTTAACTCGAGTGGTTTGTAGCTTCTTTTTTGCCTTGAAATTGTCAAGACGACGGAGTCTTGTTATTGTCGCCGTGATCGTTTTCTCAGAGCTGTGAAACGCTGCGCAGACGTTTTAGTGTCTTTGCCTTTCAATCTGCTTCCAACTATTACTCAACGTTGATCATATTTCATCTTCCCATCTGTGGCAATGTGTCCCAACAGATCAGGCCGTTACGTTTTCCTCTAATTCGGTGCTTCTTGAGGTCGACTTACGCAGGATGAGTCACAGATACCTGATTGGTTTGCTGACAGCTGATTATGGATGAGTCCATTAGTCCACCAGCCCGAAAAAAACAAAATGGCAGCAAACTGGATTGGACAATTTTGCCACTTCTGCAATTAGTTTGTCTGAAATCTTTCATTCCAGGAAACAGTGTCTTTAGTGACCGATTGTTTGCTGATTAGTTAAACGCTGACAAATTCTTGCAAGAAGTGAAAGCGACTAAAACCAGAAGACTGAAGTTCCAGACTATGAATCTCTGAATCAACAGAGCGGCCTGAGATGTATTTATGAAGGTGTTTGACAGGGACGGAGCTATATCTATATATATCTATAGAGATATATCTAATTGACTTAAAACTCATCTATTTAAATCTGTAAAGTCAGTTATGTATCTTTTTATTCACTGTTATGACGTCATCTATGTTATTGTAATTACTTCTATTGTTTCTGTTTTTGTAAAGTGTCTTTTAGTACCTTTTAAAGCGCTATACGAATAAAATGTAGTATTATTATTATTAACTGTGTTTATTTTGCATTTGCGATATGATTTGCAATTTTAGAGGGAATGATCATTTTTACATAATATTTTGTTCTTTGTTCTTTTTTGCAGCGATGTGTACGCAAACAAAATGCTAAATCCAATAAGATTTTGATGAATCTACATTTACATCTTCATGTGGACGCTGATTTGTTTGTTATCTGGGAACCAGATTACGGCATCGCTCCATCTCGTTCTCCTCTCGGCCTCGTTCACACAGCAGAGACCGTCTCTTAGTCTCTTCTCTTGTCAGGGGAGCACAAGTACAGACGATGAACGAGTCAGACGACAACTTAGAACTACTGTCACAGCAAAGAGTCCTGCAGTACGACGGTGTTTCAGACCTGATCAATTATTGACCGGGGCGATGCGGAGCGCAGCCGGAGTCAACAGACTGACGGCTGCCTCGGATAAGACGGTTCACATTTGAGTTTTCTTTCTGCGAGACGTTCATGACAAGACACTCTCCCCGCCGAGCCGACACTGAAACATGTTGTCACTCTGTCGGATTCAAGATCCTCTTTGCATTTGACGACACATGCTCTTTATTTTTCCTCGCCATCTGTTTCGAGTTCCATTTTTTTTCCGCCGCTTCTCCGTCAAAACTTCCTGGCGAGAGAAGCCGAGACGAGCGAAAAGGTGAATTCTGGGTAGAATGCAGAGAGAGCTCTGAGGTGGATGGAGGAGGAGCGTCCATAATGGACCGTAGAGATGAGATAACCTCGGTGCAGCGCTCTTCAATCAGATGAGTGATTCATCGCCTGCGGCAACGGCGCCGAGTGATTCCAACAGAAAGAGATGAAGACTTTTACTGCAGATACACGGTTCTATTAAAAATCTGCACTGATCGGGAGTTTTGGTTGAGATCCGCCTGAATATTAATAACGGCTTCACCTTTTGCCCAAATTAAATCCTGGTGTTGGTTTCCTTCTCCAGGATCTCTGAATGTATTCAGAACCCTCCAGAGAACTGAATAGACAGCTACAGAAAGTAAGTGATGGTCAACTACAAACAGGGAAATGTTCAAACTGGACAGACGAGCAGCATCTCTGACTCCTCTGAGACCGACATCCCATCATGTCAGACCACATGCCGAGGTGCTCAGACACAAATCAAAGGTTGTTTTTTTCCCCATTAAAGCTTTTTTTGGGGAGTTTTTCCTTCCCGGGTCTGAGGACAGAGGACGTGGTGTGTGTGGTACAGATTGTAAAGCCCTCTGAGGCAAATCTGTGATTTGTGACGTTGGGCTATAGAAATAAAAATTGAAAGTCATTTTGCTCGGTGACTCTGGGCTCAGACAGCTTTGATTGACACCGCTGACATTTTGGATAGTTTCAAAATGTTTCACTAAACTAAGCTGGAAGCACTGCCTCCAAAAACGGTCCAGAGATGAAATCTGATGGTGTAAACATTTAGTAAAATCACCTTTATTCAACCCGACAATATCGTAGCAATATCCATAATGAGCTATTTGGTCAAAAATATTGTAATATGTGATTTCCTCCATATCGCCCATTCCCAATTAAACAGTAACTTCTCTAAAAAAAAGTTACAACAAAGACTGTGATGAGCTAACAGAGTGTCCAAAAGCCTTTCTAACACAATTAATGTGCTTCCATCTCCGCTAGAATAAAACACGTCCTTCTCACGCTGAGACTTTGAGCCGAGCGCTAAGCCAATTACTTTTCAATGCACTCCCAAATTGGCCTTTTTCGGAGGAACCTCGAGTCCTCAGTCTTGTCGTGACGACGGAGACGCTTTGTTAATTCACATCAAAGCGGTTTACTTCCCAATTACAGCCTCGGCTGTAAGCTCCGCGCCTCCTCTCGTGGTCGGCTCCGCGACAAACCGGCGGCGTGCGAGCGAGTGACGGCGGCGGGTTCAAATCGACCGGAAAGATGTGAGTGAAATAGAGCGCTGACCTTTCCTCAGGCGCTCGCCAGGTAAATGACAGCCGAGGTGACTGATGAGAGCTCGCGCTACGCTGTTCGCCACGGTAGCATTTGGTAAGCAACACCTTTTCTTTTTTGTCTGGCTGGTGTAAAAGTGAGTACAGCCCCCGTGTGTGTGTGTGTGTGTGTGTGTGTGTGTGTGTGTGTTGAAGTCAAAGAGCCACGGTCCACGGCCCTGGGAGGATGGATATGCCATTAGAGCCGGTGACACACACTCAAACCCTCATCGACTCTCTACGGGAAATCAATACGGCTCCAGAGCGAGCCAGCTGGATCCAGACGAAACAAAGCCAGGCACATAGACACAACAACACCACAACAATCACACCGGGTCCAAGAAGAGGTACTCAGTACCAAGAAGAGGGTGTGGCTGCAACGTGAAATCATCCACACACACACACACTCAAGGGCACTAGAGTAAACCGTTTGTTTGATGATCGAGCTGGTGTTCAAGGGTCCTCGTCTAAATGACAAGAGGTCCGTGCAATTGAGAGAAGACCCCGATGAATCAAACATTAACCTGCATGCAGCGGACGAGCGGTAAAACATGGGACACACAAGACAACTGACCGACTGGGCGGTCTTGATGGCCACGAAGCGGTGGTTCCCTTCCTTCCCGCAGACGTAGCCGAAGGCTCGGTGGTCCGTGATGTCCTTGGCGATGTAGGAGATCTCGTGGACCGCGTGGTGGTGTTGGAGGACCTGGAGGGAGGCGTGACAAGAGAATGTGTTAATACATCACACAAGACGGCGCCGAGAACGTACACGTTGACAGATTTACACTTTATTCTCGTGATTATTATTACTTTGTTGTTCTAGAATTTATGCAAATAACATGCAACTTTCTGCTCAATATGTTGATTTTATTCATGAAATGAGACAGTGGCCCCAATACCAGAATACTGCGTAAAAACACATAAATAAATAGGGATATCAGATGTATTTGGCATCTTTGTTAAGTTTGATGCTGTTAATATTTCATTGTTGTGACTTGTTCTGTTCGCTTCTCTTTGGAGCCATGTAAAGTCGGCTCGTGCTGATTTAAGGGACGATCGACAATATTGTTTCTTTTCTACGTCGATATCGAGGCGATTTGAACTGACTTACTATCAGAACTACAATAATCTCTAGAATCTGCAGCCTGCTGGTTCTGGTGGAGCTGCATGTCAACACGCTGTGAATTTAAAATCCCTAATTAGAAAACTTCTCCATGGATCTGAGACCCAACATCTCCGTTCTCACCGACACGATGCGCTCCATGAGAGCAGCTGATGTTAAGGATGAGGCTGCATTGAATGTCATTCTATTTTTACATTCTAGGCTTCATTCAGAACCTCAATAGAAGCTTCTGTGGTCACATTTTAGAGATTATCACCCTCAAGAAAATGAGAAAAACAAGTTAGATATAAACATGTGAATTTTAGAAATGATGACATCGACCTTTTTTCCAATACATTTTTGACTTTTGGACCGAGGAGTGAACTAATGTGTTCTGATTGTTTGAGACTGAGCTGTTGGGTACAGCCCTAGTTACAGATGCTGTGATATCGTCCCACCAGGCACAGACCAGCGGACTTTTAACATTTCAACATTCTATATAAAACGTGCACGCTTCTTCTTAATAAAAAGTCATTTCAAAGCTCCGTCAGAGCGCCGCCGCCGCCGCCGCCTCCTGGCAATCAGATCACCGATCAGTGTCTGTGAGTCGCGTCGGTTTTAGGATATGATCATAAAAAAGATCGCCCAAACCTAATTTAAAGCACTAATAAGAAGCAAATAATGCCACCGAAAGGAATGTGATTGAGTTTCAGGTGTACAACAGCTCTCAAAAGACAAGGAGACAAAACACAACAGAAGAATTTCTACGCTTTTATTAAAAACTCGTGGGAAGCAGAAAAAGAACCTGCATGCTACCCCCCCCCCCCCCCCAGGCGTTCACACAGACACTCTCACACGGAGACCTTGTATCCGATATTAAACGGCTCCTCGCTCCCCTGCCCGCTCTGGTTTAGCCTGGGTGGGGAGAGTGCCAAGCTGGCATTGCCCGTGGCAGATGGCACTGTTTTTCCTGAGGACAGGGGGGGGGATCAGTGACAATCACAGCTCGGCAAGCTGTCGACTTGATCACTTCATCTGTGCCCTCGCTCGCACAACACACACACAACACACACACACACAACGTGCAATGGCCCGCTCTGTAAAGTCGCACTAAATGTCTGCTTTGTTGTGATTGTCTACGCCAGCTGCATGCTGGGAAACAGCGACACACAGTCGACATAATGACCCCGGTGGCCCTCGAGTGCATGCGAGGGGGCTGCAGCTCCATACATCAGAGGCTAAACACACACATCTGCTCTCTTTGAAGCTATTCCAGAGCCAAGACACGGCAGAATGGAGTGACACCAATTTAACATTGGGGCACGCACACACACACACGCACACGCACACGCACACACACACACACACACACACACACAAACACAGTGAGAGCCCCAGTAGAAATAGATAATCATTGTGTGAGTCATGTCTTCTAAATTTAATAATTAGATAATGATTATTATTATCACCTCTGATTGACCTGAAAATGACTACTAGGGCAGTGCATGTGAACACACAAACACAAACACACACACACACACACACACACACACACACACACACACACACACACACACACACACAGCTCATTTGCAGAGGTTATTGAATTATCTCTGGGCGGGTGGGGAGGTGACAGAGAGGGACTCTGATTCAAAGAGAGCAGAGAATGAGACGGCTGCATAAATTCAATTGCTGCGCTCCGTCTTGGCGGCGAGTACGTCTTAGAGAGTAGAAACAATTTACATAAACTTACAGTCACTACCTGGTCTGTCAGGTGAAAATGTTCCACATGGATCTTGAAAGGGACCTGTTGTACTGGCTTTGTATGCCAGCAGTTTACCCAGACCTCCACTCGACTACTTCAACAAATATTCAATATTTTTATGGGCAGCCAATGTACTTAAAAGTTAATACTAATATAGCAAACTGGGCTTTTGCCTTTTGTTGTTTTTGTTCTTTACTTTTTCCACATGTGACGTGCACACCAGCCGTGCAGCTGCACCCAATCAGAAGGCTTCCTCTCTGTGGCGGAGTCATGCTGTGAATAGAGGTCATGAAGCTGTGCTCGTTATCAGACTACCACCAGTAGAATGAAAGGACTGTTGAGGCTGTACCTGATAGGTCAGATTTGTTTAAGTGGCCGGGCGTTGTGCAAATGCCAGCTTGCGAGCCGCATCTCCTCTTTCACTTAGTGTACAGCCGGTGTTTTGCTTTACCAAGTGACCGTGTCAATTCTCTCAGACGAATGCGTCACGGTTGCAGTTGTTGCAAACACGAACAGAAAGCCTTGAATTTTCCTTTATTTATTTTAAATAAACACTTCCCCGTCTCTATCATCTGAGCCGACCATTTACATCAAGTTACTGCGAGCACACAGATGTATTCGGCTGAAAAGTCACCAGATAACACGGCCACAGGAACACAAGAGTTCCAACTCTTCTAGCTGCTTTTAATGGAATTTAACATTTAAAATAAATATGGTGAAACACGGCAGTTTGCTTGAGTTCATCACACAAAGACGGTGTAAAGCGATAACAAGTCAGTCGGAGAACAAACTGGCATCAGGGCATCATACGACAAAAAGAAAGAGTCAAATAAAATCAAGTTAAACGCTGCCGCCTCCGGCTGTAATCATCTAAAGAAGCTACTTTAACATTTTGGACTGGAGTGACTTATTCCAATATTATTGTTTATTGGGTATAGATTTAAATGGATTTGATGCTGATGTTGCTGCATCTGCCATCTGTGTGTGTGTGTGTGTGGTTTACGTGGCCGCCGTGCCAGTCTATATCATAAGTGTCATTTTTAACGTGACTGGACATGTTGGTGCGGCTCCATCCAGACGCTTGATTAATGATGCTGTGCGTCTGTCAGCTGTGTGCGGCTGCTGTGCCAGGACCCTGCTGCTAATGCTGGTCTTCCTCTCCGATGATGATGATGATGCATAAGGCCTGTATGATTAAACGCGAGTGCATTCGGGGAGGTTTAGTGTGCAATGGGCCTTTTTAGGTCAACATGTGTGTTTCAGAACAGATTTAGTAGCCGGTTTGGTCTCGGACGGACGAGGAACCACCGACTTCATGCCCAGCCACACTGAGATTTCTGCAAACTATAATATCATTTTTAAATCAATTTGATAGAACGGGAAAATATTGGGACTCCTGGACTTCAGCAGCAGCACTCAAGCAACGCTCCTGTCTAGTTTTAGTGATAAGAGGAATAATGTGTTCTACTAAATCAACTAGAGCTCAAACTTTATATTGTAAACACCAGTCGTGCTGAGTCGTTATTGGCACAACAAACGTCATTATTCTCCTTCGATGTCCTACGAGACGACTGCGACTTGCTGCTGTTTTCGTTGCAAACAAACCCTCTCGATGTTTTCGTGTGAGGTAGAGTTTGGACTGAACGGTGAGATTAAATCCCAGGAGGGCGAGCCGTTTGCTGGAGCCCACATGTCTGGCGGCATCTCGACTATCAGACGCCGCTCAAAGTTGCTTAAACAGATGTATTCTCTGGGGAAGTGGATTGTTTGCAAAAACAGGTGGGTGTATAAAAAAAAAACACAGATACTGACTGTGTACTCTGTCTTCTTTTCTCTCCGGCGATGCTGATAAGAACTATTAGTCTCTCTCTCTCTCTCGGTGTCTCTCTCTCTCTCTCTCGGTGTCTCTGAGGGACTTTGGGCAGCATGCCCTTCAGCAGCAACTGGCCACTGAACCAAGATATTCTGTTACAGTGGGAGGGAGGAGGGAGGAGGAGAAGCAGCAGGATACCGTCTCTCTCTCTCTCTCTCTCTCTCTCTCTCCCTCCCGGAGGGGAGACCATCATGAGAGCGCCTGCAGAGGCCGTCCAGCATCCAGCACAGGACAGGAAGTAGATTAGCAGTTAGCTGTCAGTCACTGAAACAAATGCACATAAACTAGATTGTGCCTGTAAATAATCAACAGTTTGACACGGCGTTGGCAGGGATAGTGACTAAAAAGACTGCGGACCCAAACAAAAGTCCCCCACTCAACCGTTTCCTGCTTCCTTGTCTTCCTCTCTGCTTCCTTGAGAACTTGCTCTCTGCTGTGGGGTATAGGACACGTGTGCAGCGTAACTGGAGCTGTGATGACGGAAGGCAACACGAGGATGATGTTCGCTCAGGTGCTCTTTAGGTAAGAACGATATTGGGTCCGTCCTTGAAATGAAATTCTTCATCAACTATGACTCAGATCTGTAAGATCGGTGGAATTTCTTTATATTTGTATATCTAAATATGTTCTTGATTTTTAACTAAATGTTCATGAGCTGCTTGTGTAAATACACAACCCAGGGAATATTTGATCATATATACAATGTAACCTTCAAGTTGTTAACATCCGTAAGACTTAAGATATTAAATGTCTATTTTAGTTTGAGCAGTTTACGCTCGTTTGTACGCAGCGTGTTCACAGGACGGCGTTGTCAGCAACATCATTAAGTCAGCGTGGATGAAGGTTTACTGACCCTCTACCAGTCCCCGTTTATTAATCTGGGATGGGACCTAATGCGGCGGAAGCTGCAGGCAAACACACAAACAAAGTGGAAAGTTGACGTGAAGAGGGTGTAGGAGACGGATCGGAATCCTTTCACCACCCGCCATGACGCCTCCCAGTCTAGACCCGTTCATTTCCATCCAACCCACGGTTCCTCCCCTCAAGCTTGACCCTCTTACCTCGAACCCCCTTAACATCCTCTGGCCCGTCCTTCGTATTCACACAGTAAGTGTGATGGTCTTTGTTAGTCGTCGTAAAGTAACTGCATCTCTGTCTACCATCCGTATGAGTACTTTGCTCCGGGGTAGTTTATTTTTCTACTTGTGCACTTCTTCCCGCAGTCCTCTCTGCCGGCTGAAGTGGACTAATTTATGATTTCATTCTCTGAGAGAGCAGCAGGTCGGCGGGCTCGTGAGTTCTTGACCTGACGTGGTGCAGCGACCCTGACCAGACTTTAAAACGTGGCGTCTCTATGAGAGAGAGAGAGACATGCCGGTCTCCCCTCTGCTAGATTAATGTCTCCCCTCTTCTTCTCCTCCATCTCAAGCACCAGCTCCCTCCATCCTGCACGACCTTCCCTCCTCCGAGAGAGAAAGAGAGGCCATCCATCCATTCGCTCATCCGTACATCCATCCGCCCATCCGGCTGACTGATGCCCGGGAGGGGAACGAGACTGTCAAGATCCCTGAACCTCAGCAGAGTCTCCCCCTCTCTCCCCCTCTCTCCCCCTCTCTCCCTCCTTCCCCTTGCCATTAGAAGTGGTTGAAGGACTGATTGTAAGGACAGCATATCTGCACGGTTAATATTAATGTGCGGAGACAGAGGACAAAGTCTCCCTGCAGAGAGCATTACTTTGACATATGCTCCCCTGATTCTCTACCTACTCCTCTAACTCCCTTTCTGTCTCAGCCTCCTCCCTCCCATCATCCCTACTATCTGTCTTTTTCAATTCCTCTCACCTTGTCTTTCTCTGGTTTCTTCTCCTCTTCACTCTCTACCTCTCTCTCTCTCTCTCTATCTTTCAGTGCAGAGGGGTTTTGGAGCACGAGGAAGGGGAATGAGACGAAGAGAAATGAGGGCTATAAAGAAGAGGGATTGGACTGGTGAGGGATCATGCAATATGGCTGCCATGTGGGAGGCCACCGGCTACCGTGTCCTGTCTGTCTAATACCCTGCACTTTTGAATTACTGCTGGGCACACACACACACACACACACACACACACACACACACACACACACACACACACACACACACACACACACACACACACACACACGTTGTAAGTGACATGCAGCTCCTGTCGAGGTGTAAATCTCCGATGCTAAAGCATCATATTGTGTGGAGACCAGACTGTATTACCAACCAGATCCACTGGCAGAGCGCAGAGACACAGACGAGCTCACACTGCGGATTTACACAACACACGCTCAAGAGCAGACGTTGCTGCCGTCTTACGGTTGATAAAGTCGATTTTTATTGCTTGCCGTGTTGATATTTTACCCGTCTGAGGGGAACTTGAGCGCTGGCAAATCTGTACCTTGATTACCCGAGTTGAAGTGAAAATTGACTTTCATTTTTTAAACATCTTCCTAAAGAAGAATGAATTTGAATTAATTGATAAAAAAAATCTATTTATCGTCGAGCTCTAGCCAGAGCACAACACTGTCCCCTCACCTTTTGGCTAAATCCCCAAATCCTGCCTCTGTATCTCAAACCCACCACCTCATCCTCATCCTCACTCTGCGTCATGTTTTCCTTTAATGGAAATGTTCTAATATTAACACAATTTAACAGACAAATGGTCCTTTTTATTGAGGCTGTCCTCCGATCACAGCGCTGAGCATCCTGGGAAATGTAGGCGTTCTATTTGTTGCTCAAGGACACTGTGACAGGTGTGGTCAGTTGGGGAATCGAACCTGAACAATTTCTGTCAAGAGGATCCTTGAGAAATAAATCACTTTACGCTCTAACGACCACTTTACCTTGAACTGCATGCAAACTCGCTCTGCTACAGCCTTTAACAGGATTCACTGTTCATCCGTCCATAAAGTCTCCTCTATCTACAACCTGAGGTCCTGAAGTCTCCTCTAGCCACAACCTGAAGTCCTGAAGTCTCCTCTATCTACAACCTGAGGTCCTGAAGTCTCCTCTATCCACAACCTGAAGTCCTGAAGTCTCCTCTATCTACAACCTGAAGTCCTGAAGTCTCCTCTATCTACAACCTGAGGTCCTGAAGTCTCCTCTAGCCACAACCTGAAGTCCTGAAGTCTCCTCTATCTACAACCTGAGGTCCTGAAGTCTCCTCTATCCACAACCTGAAGTCCTGAAGTCTCCTCTACCTACAACCTGACGTCCTGAAGTCTCCTCTATCTACAACCTGAAGTCCTGAAGTCTCCTCTATCTACAACCTGAAGTCCTGAAGTCTCCTCTATCCACAACCTGAAGTCCTGAAGTCTCCTCTATCTACAACCTGAAGTCCTGAAGTCTCCTCTATCTACAACCTGAAGTCCTGAAGTCTCCTCTATCCACAACCTGAAGTCCTGAAGTCTCCTCTATCTACAACCTGAAGTCCTGAAGTCTCCTCTATCTACAACCTGAAGTCCTGAAGTCTCCTCTATCTACAACCTGAAGTCCTGAAGTCTCCTCTATCTACAACCTGAAGTCTCCTCTATCTACAACCTGAAGTCTCCTCTATCTACAACCTGAAGTCTCCTCTATCCACAACCTGAAGTCCTGAAGTCTCCTCTATCCACAACCTGAAGTCTCCTCTATCTACAACCTGAAGTCTCCTCTATCTACAACCTGAAGTCTCCTCTATCCACAACCTGAAGTCCTGAAGTCTCCTCTATCTACAACCTGAAGTCCTGAAGTCTCCTCTATCTACAACCTGAAGTCTCCTCTATCTACAACCTGAAGTCTCCTCTATCCAAAACCTGAAGTCCTGAAGTCTCCTCTATCTACAACCTGAAGTCCTGAAGTCTCCTCTATCCACAACCTGAAGTCCTGAAGTCTCCTCTATCTACAACCTGAAGTCCTGAAGTCTCCTCTATCTACAACCTGATGTCCTGAAGTCTCCTCTATCTACAACCTGAAGTCTCCTCTATCTACAACCTGAAGTCTCCTCTATCCACAACCTGAAGTCCTGAAGTCTCCTCTATCTACAACCTGAAGTCTCCTCTATCTACAACCTGAAGTCTCCTCTATCCACAACCTGAAGTCCTGAAGTCTCCTCTATCTACAACCTGAAGTCCTGAAGTCTCCTCTATCTACAACCTGAAGTCTCCTCTATCCAAAACCTGAAGTCCTGAAGTCTCCTCTATCTACAACCTGAGGTCCTGAAGTCTCCTCTATCCACAACCTGAAGTCCTGAAGTCTCCTCTATCCACAACCTGAAGTCCTGAAGTCTCCTCTATCTACAACCTGAAGTCCTGAAGTCTCCTCTATCTACAACCTGAAGTCCTGAAGTCTCCTCTATCTACAACCTGAAGTCCTGAAGTCTCCGAGATGTCAATATGTCTAAATATCAGCTTAACAAAAACTAAATATGCTGCTTTTTTTAGGGGTATTTGGGTCATTTTGGGTCAGTGTCAATTGAAGAAGACTTGAAACTAGAGATTGAGACCATAAACTCATGTTTACAATGTTTACTGAGGTAATAAATCAAGAGAGAAGTAGAGTCATTTTCTCATAGACTTCTATACAATCTGAGTTCTTATTGCAACCAGAAAAACATGCACCATGTGAACGACCCCTTTGGTGATCCTAAGATTTCAACAGTAAGAAAAAAATTAATAAAAAAGACAAGAAAAAGGTGAACAGATCCAGCAGGTCAACCAGAAAAGCAGCCATGTAAAAAGGAAAACGTATAATCCTGGAGCGTAATCTCGAACCAGTGTTGTGGCTGTTTTCAGAGAGGCAGACAATGGGATAGCCATGTTCTCTCATCTACAGAGGCCTTGTTCTCAGGGTTTCAATTAGGGCCTTCTGATTTCCCCAGGGCCCCCTCCCCCCTGTCATGGAGCTGCCTCATTAACAGAAGAAAACACAGACACACACACACACACACACACGTATTTGCTTCGGAGCTTACCCCTGACTTCTCATCATAGATCTTGATGCCTCCAAAGGAAACGGTCAGAAACACCTTCAGCTTGTGGTCTCCTTTAGAGCGCGCTGCTGCAGCGAAACCCTGAGAACAGAGAGACACACAGACATGAAACAAACAGCCGCATCACGAGGGAACGCAAGCCTTCTCTCTCATTAAGACCTTTTCTCTGCCGTGTTTCTTTCACTTGTCAGTTGGTGGTCACGGAGGAAAACATATTCATCACAGAGGAGCTGAGATCACTTCCTCATGATAGTTATTGACGTGTACGGCAACATGTACAGCTCACTTGAATATGCTCCATTATTGAATCTATATTATCAGAGTACTTATGGCGGCGGACAAAATACACACATCAACATCGAAGCGTGGGGATCTCTGTTTACGTTCATGACGCTCGGTGCTCAAACACAGTCAACGTGGACGGACAGTGTTTCCCTGATGTCGAGTGTTTTATGTTGAGATGTCGGCCATATTGCCCGGAGAATTGTTTTGTTTGCTGCTGTTTGCATTCCTCCTGTTCCAAGCTCCACAAATGCACCACAGGAACAGCACTACTGCTCTCGTCTTCTTTGTTTTTCTTGTGCAGTAAATGGACGACGACTGCATTTCATTGCGCAACCCTGTGGTGCATGATGACAATAAATTATCCTTAAATCCACAGTAGCCTCAATAGTCCATATAAATCATTTGAGGCGTGTGTGTGATTCATATAATATTAAAAGCTATTTAAAGGGACAGTAGTGATGTTCTGTAGTGTGTGTGTGAGGTTCTCCTCCACAGTCAGGGTTCTACTACATCTTGCAACATGCAACGTAACGGATTTATAACTCCAGAAGTGTATCTCAGGGTGCGGTTTACCTTCTCTATCTGCATAAGTGACAAAACAAAAAGGAGACTTGAGAGTCGGGCGAGGAGAGGGAGGAGCAGTGTGAAAGGAGGAGGTGGGGAGATCAGAGAAAAAGAGTTGATGGATTTCCTGTCTGAATAAATGAGGAGGAGGGAAGCTGTTTGATCAATGAGCCGTCTGTCCTCTCCTCACCCTTTCTACGCCCCGACTGGAGAGCGTTTTCACTCGGCATGAACAAAACATAAATGTAATTTTCCTCAATTCAAACATCTGCTGCAGCTCGTGGACCCCGCGTGTTAGAAGATAATCACGAATGAGCCATTTGTGGAAAGAGAAGTCTTAACTAAAGTTTTCTGAACATTCGTAGCGTAGCAGAAGAAATGTAAAATATTTCTCTGAATCAGCTTGATTTTTTTTTTAGGACTTTAGTTTTAGACGAATAAATAAATGGCTTATTTCTCCTCATCTTCATTCCCTCTCACCTATCATCCGAATGATTGCCCTCATATATGCCTCCTCTCCTCTGCTAACTGCCCCATCTGTCTACCTCTCCCTCTAATTCTCCCTGTCCTTGTAAATGAGACATTCACCCCGATTCCCTTCTCATCCATATGGCTAACCCTCCTCACTTCCTCCCTTCCTCCCGCACTCATCATCATCATCATCGTCGTGCCTATAAATTACAGCGTCCTCATTTCCCTTCACCTTTCTCCTCTGGCAACTCGCATCAAACATGTACACGCATGCAAGAGACACAAAGTTGTGCAGTGACGTACGGAACGTGCATATTTAAATCATTGAAACTTTAGAATATGCGTGATGTTGAACAACTATTTACGGACAGCTTTTTGGCTGCAGGCGATCCCGTCATGCCGTTTCTAAGATGCGTGTTAGCCGCGAGCTTTAAGCAAGTGATTTAATAAAAAAAGCGAGTACATTTCTTATTTACGACGGCGTCAACAGACAGAAAGTAGAAGGAGGGAGAGAGAGACTCTTCTTACCTTGAGCTTCATCATCGAGTCCTGGCAGAGTTTGTCTCCACGGGCGGCGGTGACCTCGTCCAGGCCGATGAGCTTGGCCTTGTAGCGGACGCCATCGCCCTTAAAACGCCTGATGAGAGCCGCCTCGCTGCGATCCTGCCCTGCTGACACACGCAAACACACACACAGACACACACTCGTCAGTCCACGGTCCATCTTCCAGTCAAGGACCTCCGTCTACCTCGGACCGGAGCTATTACCTCGGGATCATCAATCAAGTAGACCACAAGACTTCAGCAGTAATCTTACAGGAAAAACAACAACAACAGTGCAGGTCAAAGCTACGGATGCTAGCAACATCTTGTGATACTGAGTGTACGGCACCGGTCAATACACGAAGACGCATCAATCAATGGAGATTCAGCGGGATTAGAGTTTAAACTGCGACCGCTCTCCTCTCTGGCTATTTCTCCTGCAGGATAACGGTGTGACATTTTGCTCTTATCCCCCCCCTCCCTCCCCCCTTCTCCCCCTCTATTGTGTCCGAGATTGTCGGCATTGTGCGCAAGCATTCGTGTCGCCACGGCGTGCGTGTGTTGACCTTGCTCTTGTCCAGGAAGAGTCTGTGCTGTTATCTGCTGAAGTGACTACAGCGCTGCTCTTCACACACACACACAATGCAGAGAGCATGAGGGAGAGACTTTCTCTTTGTGTCGCGCTCTCTCCATCTTTCTCCCATTTCCTGTTTCTCTATCTCTGACCTGCAGTGCGCAAATATTTCATCATCAAGTGTCGTATAGGGGAAACACTCCTGCATCTGTGTGTGTGTGTGTGTGTGTGTCTGCCTTGTGTTTCTGAGTGTGTACGATGTGAGTAAAAGACTGCAAGAGCGATAGTGAGAGGGAGAGGCGTAATGATAATGCAGCATATTCAGATAATATATTGAGGCATTAGTTCTGTACTCTCTAACAGCGTGACTGTTGGAAGGTCATAGTGGGAGTTGATGGAGAGGTCCCACTCCTCCTCCTCTTCTCCTTCATTCACACAGAGTTCCCACAGCATTGCAGTAGAGTAGAAATGAGTCCTTTTAACCACATCGCGTCAGATAGCTCTACTGGATCACCTTCTCACTAAGCTCCACGTGGACGGATGACTGAAAGCGCTAGAGACACAAAATGACCACAAAGAGACACAAAACCACAGAGAGATGGGTAACGACTAAATAATAACTAGCTATACTAACTATAAAGTGTGTTTTGCTGCTCTGTAGGATAGGCGGTGGGGCCTTGTTTGTCTAATAATCTGCCCGTGATCTTCCGCCTCACTCTGTTTTGTCTGCCGACCCACAAAAAAAACATTTTTTAAAAATGCTTCATCACCATCCCTCTGAATGAAATCATATTAGCGTGGGGTTCTGGAGGTTGGACAGCGTTTAAGGACATTTATTAAAAGGCCTCATTACCAGAGGAAGAACAGGGTTGTTGTGCCGGGTTGGCCTTAGCGTAAATAGCCCTGCACTGTGAAACTCTGTTATAGCAAATTCCTCAAGTCCAAGGCTGCCGGAGATTATGTTTGTGAAAATGCATCTGTCTGAACATCGTCACTTAGTTCTCCATTGATTTAAAAAACACACCACCTACACACACACATATATATATATATATATGTATATAAATGTGGTGTGGATGAGCTCATTCCTCTGAATCATTCAGCAGACACTCACTCAGTCCTACTTAGAGTAAATCATGACTGTCTGCCTCAAAAGTCTTCAGAGACAAAGGAGCTGTAGAACATCTGTCCTTATTTCGGGGAGAGTAAGAGAAGAACAGCGCTCTCTGTTGTGTGTCACGTCTCAGTTGGGCTGAGATGAGAGTAAGTGATTAAACCACCGGAGGATTTGTTTCCGTTTGACGCAGAAGACATTTAAATATTGCCTTCATTAAACTTGAAACAGCGCCGTTGAAATGTGCATATAAGCGAGAACACACATTAACTCGCTCAGCGGCTCTGATGACCCCGCCGTCTCTTCCCTCCGTGTAAACAACATGAAACATGCCACTACTGTTCATACTATACAGGATATATATTCCACAAACAAACATGAGCTGTCTGTCAGGAAAAAACAAAATTGTCTTTAAATATTCTCGAGGAAGCTCCATTTTTGAGTGACTGGTGGTTAACTCGTGTTAAAGAACAAGAGTGTATCTTTGATGTGGAACTCATGTAATGAGTGCATTCTCTCTACTGTCCACCAGGGGGCGACTCCTCTGGTTGTATAGAAGTCTATGAGAAAATGACTCTACTTCTCTCTTGATTTATTACCTCAGTAAACATTGTAAACATGAGTTTATGGTCTCAATCTCTAGTTTCAAGTCTTCTTCAATACAGCATGATGTTCATTTAGTGAATGATGGTCCATTTAGAGCAGTGGTCCCCAAACTACGGCCCGCGGGCCGGATGCGGACAATACCAGAGACGCATTATGATTTTTTTTCAGCATGATCGTCTGCGATATTGACGTTTAAAATACGTGCTCTGCTACATATCAAATCAAACGCTTCCTGAATCAGCCAACCACCAGGGGGCGAACGAGATGAGAGCTGTCATGCGCGCACCCTGTAGAAGTAGAAGAGTAGAAGAAGTAGAAGAGCCGAGAGACGGGAGCTTGAAGGACGAGTACTTGTGCTTAATTTATTTACACGCCGGCATGTCATGTTCTGTCACTACATGGTCGCGCGTTTTCAATTCCCCTGCTCTCTGTGTCGCGCACGGCGGTGTTCCGCCCCGATCCGCGCGCACGATGCAACAGTCGCTCACCTGCGAGTAGCACGCACGTAGCACCCCCCCCATAATCGTGCGGCTCTAGGTCAAACGATATGTTCAGTGATGTGGCCCTCACAGGAAAAAGTTTGGGGACCTCTGATTTAGAGTCAAACAGACCATAAAGCAGGGGATGCTTTAGGGCGGGGCTACACAGTGATTGACAGGTCTCTGCCGCTACCAGAACAATATACGGCGTCTCTACGTCACTCTTCCGCAGTCCAAATATGGTCACTTCCGGTTCACTGGTTGCAAAAATTCAAGATGTCGACAGACGCCGAACTCGAGGCTTCACAACGTGATTCCACAAACCAATGATGTCACGCTGCTTACGTCCACTTCTTATAAGGTCTTTGCGTTAAACACAGGTGAAACATTAAATTTACACAGAAATATTAAGGATTCTTTTCATAAAAACAAAATTAGAGGAACGCAATCAGAGACTATATTACACACAAAAACAAATCAATTAATTATTTGACAGTTGACTCTCGTTGCGTAAGGCAAGAAACTGGAATAAAAGTAAAAATATATATCAACAACTGTACATCACATGTTATGACATTGTCAAGGTAACGTAATACGTGCTGTCCGTTTCGTATTTATACCATTTCAAGCTCTTGCAGCCTCTCACACTCTCACCAAGAGACTCAGGTCCCTGAGGGTTCAGGGTTTACGGCCTTAGGGGGGACGTTGGTACCGGGCCCCGTATCACACGGCCTGCATGCTTGTATGCGAGTACATCCTCGTGCATAATGCAAATAAAACGTGGAGTCTCTCATAAAACATTGCTCCAGAGTGCTACTAGTGGTCAAAACTCAACACGGTAAAAAAATAAAAATCCTTCTAGTTTGAAAAACATGACATAATTAGATAATATATATTACACAAAAGGAACAAATAGAAATGAATTTGTAAAGCAAAGAAGCTTGAAATGATTATTTCTTTCTCCTCATGTGAGGATCACATAGTCTGGGCGGTGCAGACTGTGTGTGTGTCCAGCTGCTTCTGTCTCGCTGGAACAGCGGTTTTCATTTGAGTTTGACATTTAAGACCCGCTCCCTCCATCTGCATCCATCACCGTTACTGCTGCTGCACTCAGAGGCAGAGACACACAGAGGGTCCGGGGTTACTTCTCCTGCTGAGTGGCTCATATTATTACCTTTAGGAAGCATGTTGCTGTGTGAGAGTGTGTGAGTGTGTGTGTGTGTGTGTGTGTGTCAGCACAAGAAGCATTCAGTCTGCTGTAAATAAATGTCTGTTATTGCCGTGACCCCGCTGAGCTTCAAACACAACTAATGAAAGAATCTTCCATTTCATCTGTCATGGCTGCTCCGCGCGCGCACACACACACACACACACACACACACACACACACACACACACACACACACACACACACACACACACACACACACACACACACACACACACACACACACACACACACACACCACCAACCATCCCATAACATTCCTGAAAGAATCTCCTGGTGCATCACTCATGGCAGATCCATTGCTGAACACACACATTCTCTTTTACAGTCATTCACAAAATATACAAACTCACATCTTCACAACACAACATGTAAGACCAAACCACACACACACACACACACACACACAGTGTGAGTTTGTGTATCTGAGTACTTGGTATGCAGGGCTGGTTTGACTGTCTGTCTGAAGCAACAAGCGGAGGAGGGGGGACGACATAAAGCGCAGAGCGACGGATAGAACGTGATGGATGGATGAATGAGTGCGGCCGCCATTGGATAAATGTCACTCAGGATTAGAGCGTTATGACAGGCAGAACCCCCCCCCGACTCTCTCCTCTCTCTCACACACACACACACACACACACACACACACACATCCACAGGTGATGCATGGCAGGTGACTGCAGGTACAGTACGTCTAAACCCCTCAGGGAAGCCCCGAGCATCGCCCCCGGCAAACTGTAACCATCTGCCTCTCTTGTGCCCCTCCATCACTCTCTCCTCAACTCGTTCCCCTCCTCTCCTCCTCGCCTCCTCTCCTCCTCTCCTCCTCTCTGTGTCTACATGACTCTCACCTTTTGCTCGGGTTACATTCAGATTACATGTCGGGAGTCTTTCTTCTCCTGTAAATCTGCCAGACTCTGAACATTCACGTTTCTTACTTAACTTACATCACTTATGTTTTTAGTATCAGAATTAGGAAACGAGGTTTATAGCACAAACATGTGCCTTGGTGTTTGATACGTACAACAAACAGGAAATACAAATATAGAATGGGAAAATAGATACTACAAAGTTTAGCAGTTTATCTAAACTTTAACACTGCTGTAAAACTGCTGCACGCACAGCTACGCTCGTGAAAGCAGGAAGTTAGTCTCTAAACTGGGATGCTTGTTTTCAACGGGCAGTTTGAGGATCTCACGTTCAGAATAATTCTACTTCTCACGTCGGTTTGAAGACCAGATTGACTGCTCGTGTGTTTCTTTTCAAACTAAATGTCTTTTCAGCGATGTTGCCACATTCCAAAAATCTCAGTAATTAAACTTCTTATCGTCACTGATAGAAATGACGGCTGTGAAAATAAGGCTGAAGTTGTATTAAACTGGAATGTCGCCATCTCATTTGCGTGTTTGATGGATGATCTGTTCCTCTAGACTGATGTACATGAGTCCAAACAAGCCGACGCCACTGCTTCTCTTCAGCACGCCCGCCTGTATTGTTTTGCAGCAGGCTGGTTAAAGTGAGTAGCTTGTTTTCGCTGCGCTTCAGATGAAGAAGCACCCAGAGGCTCTTAACTACAGCTGGGACGGTTCCCAACAAACACTCAAACAGCACATGAGGGAACCCGCCAGTTACTCTCCAATTAATCCTGCTTCTAAACCCGGCTGCCGAATGTGTGTGCGCGAGTTGTTTCTGTGCTTTCTTTACCTATCAGAGGCTTTGTTCAGATGAAGCAGTCACTCACACGGACTCGTTTAAACCCCCAAAAAAACAGCACGTGCCAAGAACAACAACAAGTTTCCCCGTCTGCTCGCGCTTAATTCTGGCCGATTGATTTGGCAAACGACAGCTCACACTTGACTGAGTGTACTCGCGCGAGTGCGCATGTTGCAAACACACAGCCGCAGTCGCTGGAGCGAAACGGCGGGTGTAAAATGAGATTATGAAGTACTGTTAAAAATACATCTGAATAAACGAGTGCTGAGGTGCGTTTTTTGTCCGTTTTTGAGCTCAAGAGGTGAAAGGAGGATTTGAACCGAGCAAAGTAGGACTCAAGTCCTTATAGCGGTGTTTTTCTTCCTCTCATCCCAACGCTCCTCTTTCTCTCCGTCTCTATTTCGTTACTCGGCTCCATCTCCCCCCAAAACCGCTGCTCGACATGGACGACGGCTGCACACAGCAGAGACCTCGAGCTGTCTGTGCGTGAACGTGTGTGTTCGTCCATGCGCGTCCTGAGGCGTGCAGAGCGATCCCCACCGGCCCAGAAACATTAGCACCGAAAGATACGTCAGGGACGGACGCATCATCACACCCACACCCACAGAAACACCCTCCGACAAGGTCACTTCAGAAGAGGAGACAGAGAAAACTTTGGACTTGCATGTGATGCGAGTTGTTTCAAGAACTCATTTTTATAGCGTATGACAGCACAGGTACTTTTCAATCTAATTTTGAAAGTCATATATATACTGTATATATATATTAGTAGTATTTTTTGTGTATGGATGAAGAGCAGAGGGGGGGGGGGTAACAGGAAGAGGAAGGTGAAGCAGCTGCTGCAGGTTCCTGTGAGTGCTGTGACCTTCGGCACCACAGAGGAAGAACGCTGTAAAGATGAAGAGTGGGACCCGCTGCTGCCCGATATCCAGAGTTTACTATGAACAAATAAAATCAAAGAATGCTTTCGGGTGATTGGCTGCGAGGAAAAACCCAGCCCGCCCTCATCCCCGGGTCACCAACGCACAGGTCACCCTTTAATGAGACGCACCGTAAACACATCATTACGAGACGCTCGGAGGAAAAGCTGCAGGGAGTGTGATGACACAACATAAAGACCAACAAAGACCCCAAAGAAGGGTCAAAGAAGCACAGGACTTCAAAAAGGAGACCGCTTTTCCCTTTTTAAATGACGTTAGTGACGCGTTTTCAGGGCCTATGTTACGTTGTTCACGTACATACTTTAAGCCTAAACCTGAGTTTAATCTCAGTTTGACGAGCTGGACACCGAGGACTGATCAAGCGTCAGAATGTGACGAGCTGAGATGAGAATGTTTGGAATGCAGCCGTCGTTAAACTGGAACAGTTTCAATACTCGGGTTATTTTGGTGAATATCTTTAAAGGTATTCCGTACTGATACCCAGTCTTAAGTATGATGCAGGGCTGAGCAGATAAAAGGAGTTTATGAAACGCTGGTTCACTAAAAAGATCGGCCTCTTCCTCTTTAGTAGAGCTTTAAAAAATTGAGTTCCTTTTTAACTTTCTCCCCCAAACTCCGGCGCACAGATTCTCGTCTGCGATACGGAAACTGGCCGCGGGGCAGCGTGACTTTTGTGCTCGTTACTTACTTACTTACTGCTTGTTATTTTTCTCTCTACAGATCTTTGTTTCCAGCCACAAACCCACGGAGGACTTTGTGCGGCACGGCTGTCACGACAAGAGTTAATTATTTCATTGATCACTTAGCTGGTACGCAGCGAAGTGGAATTTTAGGAAATGCTTGAAGCTTTTAATAACAGTGCAATGAGGAACAGCTCCCTGCTCTCTGCCTGTAAGATTCTCATTGGCAAAGGTGTTTCAATAGTGTGTTCTGGGGTTTTCTTCATTATTTTCACCATAACAAGATGTACTGCCGTCCACATAATCGTGTTTCACCAGAGGAAAGTGATCTAATCTCACGTCATCTAGAACACAGCAGCTTCTAAAGAGGATTAAGGTGATTTAATCACCTCCTCTACCCTTTCATTCTGGCTCATTCTTTTTCTATGTTCTCCCCATTTAATAAGAAGCCAACAAAAGCTCTGCTAGCATGAGGCCTCTCTCTCTCTCTCTCTCTCTCTCTCTCTCTCTTCCTGTATCCCTCCCTCTCCCTCTCTCGCCTACCCAGCATCCCTCTGTCTGTGCAGGACTCTTGGTGCTAAAGCTCGTTTCCCGCCCCGGCTTTAATTACGAGGTAATTGGTCTCACTAACGAAGGGGAAACATGGCCTCCGAGTGTGCACGCAACTGTGTCTGTCGTGCATATGTGTGTGTGTGTGTGTGTGTTTTGTTTGTGGGTGCAGCTGTGTGTGTTCTGGGCTCTGACAGGCTATCAGAGAGTGGGCTGTGTAAACAAGCCGCTAGAATCCTGTCATGCAGCAGTCCCCCCCCCCCATGGACCGCACTGTCGGTCGTCCCTTTGCCGCCACCGCTCATTCACTCACACACACACACACACACACACACACACACATAGTGCTGCAAAAGAACAAACACTGCATTGAGAGCTTCCGAAAAAACCCTTCCTGTCTTCAGATGAAGAAGGAAAAAGCACCTCACGCTTTGTCATATTTTGTGTGTTCAAACGCTAAAAGACTGAATTCTGACTGAAAAGTGTCACAACTACTTGTTTCCTTAATCTGTGTGAACAGGTGTGTGTGTGTGTGTGTGTGTGTGTGTGTGCAACTGTCAGACACTAGAGGACATTCTCTCAAAGCATTAGGAAACATAGGTAACTCCTCAGAACACAGCGGCGCTCCTTTCATGCTGACGCGAGTGAGCCAGAACAAAGATATCTCTCTCTCTCTCTCTCTCTCTCTCGTGTCTGTCATCTCTGCCAAAATATGGAAGCACTTGAAGTTGTTGTCCTTCCCCTCTCTGTCTTCCTGTGTCTCATCTTGCGTAATTAACCCCTTCCCCTTCATTCGCTCGGCCGGCGTCCTGGAAGGGAGGGACGGAGCGGAAGGAGGACCGAGGAACATCAGAGAGCAGGAAAAGGAAGCTCTGCCATCTGTGTGTAACTCTTTCTCCTCTCTCTGTGAACAAACTATCATCATCTTCTCTTTAAGTCCACTTTAAATTAGACGTTCTGTTGCATGACTCGGATGTTTGAGCCGGATGTGACGAATGAATGAAAAGAAATTGAGCTCAATATGATGATTAAGAGTGAACGTTGTCCTAAAGCCATTCGTAATCGCTAGATCACATTTTTTAATAACCAATGCCGCTGAAATGAATGTGTCCCCAGAGTCTGTTTCGGGTGCCCTGGTAGGAATGTGCCTCATGTAGCCGTTGTGCGGTGAAACATTTGGTGAAACACCAGCAGTGACTGCGGTCTAAGAGTCATCATGGTTCAGCAACGCTGATATCATTAACATCTTAGCGTGTTTGATTCACTGAGCTAGCTGCTGTTAGCTAGCTGCTGTTAGCTAGCTGTTGTTAGCTAACTGCTGTTAGCTAGCTGCTGTTAGCTAACTGCTGCTAACTGCTGTTAGCTAGCTGCTGTTAGCTAGCGAACTTCCTTTCAATATTCCTTTCAATATCTGAAAATCACTTTGACATGATTTTCAAACTTTTGCACACCAGTAGGTCGACTGGTGTGCAGAGGACTATATGGTCGACAACATGGAACAAATAAATCTCCCGCACACCTTATATAGATATTTAGTGTGCTTTGGTACTCAGACCTTCATCAGGTTACTTTACATCAGGAGAGCATGTCTCACGTGGACCAATCAGGTGACACTACAAAATGACATCACTCAATCAATCAGGGATCCTGATAATCACATCATGGCACCAAAGGGCCTACAGTATGAAGTATGAAGACATAAACATAATCACATACAGGAAGTGTGTCTTTAAAATGTATCAAAATGCACAAAAAAATACCAAGATACATTTTGAGTGTGTTGGATAAGCTTCACACACACACACACACACACACACACACACAAACACACACACACACTGTGAGAGAACTGGAGTAGAACACAGCAGCCTGTCAGCGTCTAACAAATGAGAAACGTCCTCTCAAAGCACAGTCCTTCAACCAGCACAGCAGGGTGAGGGTATCGGCCTCCGTCACAGCCCACGTGTGACATTGGGACGCTTTCTTTCCTTTTGTGCAAATTATGAGCGGGGCGAGGGGGTGGGTGGGGGGGGGGGGGGCAAACTGTTGCTATGGAGACTGTAGTTAGTGATGCGGCGGGCAAAGCCACACCGACTAGTGTGTAGGAGAGGATCACACACACACACACACACACACACACACACACACACACACAGTCCAAGACTCAGGAAAGCAAATAAAAGGCGTTTGATATACATTTGTTTTCTGAGTCAGGCATCATAATCCATGTGGCGACATTTAATAATAATCAATATCATTGACAATACTCTCAATATCATGCACAATATTGTCTAGTTTAGTTAGTGTCCAATTAGTATCAGACATGTTATATTCTTTCTTGTATTTAATCTTTCTACTATAATTGAATTTTTACTGTATGTATTTATTTATTTACCTCGATAGCTGTTCTATTTTGCACTAGTCTTCTTTTTGTCATTCTTCTGTTGTAATCTTTGATCAAAACTCCAGCAGAAAGAATTTCCTCTGGCATTGATAAATAAGTCTGGGACTTATTTAAAAGCTTGGACGGAGCCCTGAAAACATGCGGGCATGGGGGGCAGAAGAGCGTGTCATCAGTGTGAGATGCTGCACAGAGAAGCAGATTTACAGCGTGGCATGCTGGGAAGAGCATTGATCACATCTCGCCACCTTTACCTTCAGTCCTAAGTGAAGAAAAAAAGGAAAAGAAAAGTGGATGGATAAATAGTTGGGTGCGATGAGAGCACAGTCGGGTGAAAGAGTAGACAGCAGGATGGAGAGATTACTACTTTTCCAGAAATAAACTGATGGGAGAGAGAGAGACAGAGTGGAGGCAGTTATCTCTAAATATAGTGTTGCGCGCCGGGAAAGCCGCGTTTGAGAAGGCGCCGCTATCTGCTGGCGAGTGTCGCCCGTTGTCTTCCATCCGCCGTCGGCCTCCACTGACAACCCACAACAGCACACAGCCAATTCAATTCAATCTCCGTCTGATTGGAGGGAACAGATCTGCTTACCTCTCATAGACGACACACACACACACACACACACACACACACACACTCAAAATACCGTTGTTTGTGCTCTAAGATTCCCCAGGGAAAGATATCAGAGTAAATGGCTTCGGTGATTGTGCCAGATAGACTGGATGTGTGCATAATATCCACACCAAGAAGATAATGTGTTTGCTAATCGCACACCAGAGACGAGCAAACACACACACAGACACACACACACACACACACACACACGAAGGCTAACAGCTGCACAGCTATAACCCTTAACCACTCTTTTCATGCCGCTGGCTGCCAGCTACAGTGCAGAAACACACTCCCACGCATCCTCAGCCAGATCCCCCATTGTGGGAGAGTCGTGATTTTTCAGAGTTGTCATGACAGCTGACTGCGTGTGTTGACAGCGGCAGGAAGTTATCATAATTTTTAATCATATTCTGTGTCACATCGCGGAAAAAAAGACAGACAAGCATCAGTGAGTGTTTTATCGGAAAACATTTCACGATGTTATGAATAAAACACAGCAAATTGAGAGGAAAAAAAAATGAAAAAAACAGCGATAAATCAGCAAAACAGGGAGTGTTGTGTTCACACGTAGGATTTTAGGAACGCTTAAGTGACTGTTGGTTACCTGCCAAAGTGGCTGCTGGTGTGGACCAGCTTACCAATCAGGGTCACAATTGTCAGTTCTAACTGGGTGGAAACAAGCGAGTAAAACGGCTCCACGACGTGACTCGCTGGTTTGATTGTGCCTCTGCGCCGGTGACCACGGTGGCCGGAGGCGTCACACTTTATCGTGTCGTCCGTCCGTCCGTCTATCCGGTCCATTCTCATGAAAGCAATCTACATCTGGAACGCCTTAAGCAAAGATCTTCATATTTGGCACAAAAGTCAACAAAACACGTGTTTGGCCATAACTCAAGAATTCGTATGCTTATTAGGGGAAATCTGGCTCATATGTTTAAAAGGATGAAATGGCATTTTGGACAGACATGGATGTGTGTAACTGCAATGTGACTGGTTGGCGGAGACATATAACCACGAGGCGGTAATTCTAGTTGCTGTAGGATCTTCTGTCTCTCCAACAGAAGACGCCTCCGTGCTTCATGTAGATAAACAGACGTCTAAACCCAGGACGTTTAAGGAGCTTTAGGTTTGTTAACGGCTTTTCTTGGAACAACTTTGCATTTAGAAATACTCAGATATTCGGTAGGCAGAGATCACAGACTGTATAAGAAGTGGACGTAGACGTCGTTTTGAAGCCTCCTGTTCGGCGTTTTGGGCCGTCACCATCTTTCTTTTCTTGCAACAAGTGAACAGAAGTGACCATATTTGGAATCCAAAGGAGTGACGTAGAGACGCCGTATACAGCTCTGGTGACGACCTGTCAATCACAGTGAGCCCCGCCCCTAAAGCATCCCCTGCTTTATGGTCTGTTTGACTCTAAATGGACCATCATTTACTAAATAAACATCATGCTGTATTGAAGAAGACTTGAAACTAGAGATTGAGACCATAAACTCATGTTTACAATGTTTACTGAGGTAATAAATCAAGAGAGAAGTAGAGTCATTTTCTCATAGACTTCTATACAACCAGAGGAGTCGCCCCCTGGTGGACACTAGAGAGAATGCAGCTTTAAGGCACTTCAGCATCGGCTTCACTTTTACAGAACCGGAGGTTGACGCGGAGATCTGCGATTGTCTGGTAACTAACTAACATTTGGCTAATCTGAAGTTATTTTTCACAAACCTAAATATCCACACATGACAATGCCGACTTCACAGAGATGAGCCCTGTTTACAGTATAGTGGAATCTCCTCATCATGTGACATAGTAAAACAAAACAGTCTGCGGTATTTATTCACGACATATCAATGTTATACAACTGGACTAAATTAGAGTAGTGTAAAATAAAACTCTCACTACCAGCTAACGGACTAACACCATGCACTGTTTTGACAAGAGATCCTCTGGAGGATGAAGCACAAGCAGAGCATGCGTTCATTAAGCATGCTGTAACATCTGTCATTTTATTCATGACACTACAGTTGAGAAAGCGTGTGTTGTTGAAACCCGACATCGTGATGTTTCTTGCACGGTGAAAGTGAGAAAATGTGATTCAAAGGTTCCCCAGAGAAAGGCGTCCGCGGGTCATCGCACTTCATCAGCGAAGGTGGGCGCCGAGATGTAAAAGTTTAAAAGTGGAGACAAAACTGTCGGCCGCTGTTGGGCTCAAATGTCGAATTGGCCCGCTGTTCTAATTTGACATGCACATAAAAAAAGTGTTTGCACTGGCAGAGTGTCAGCGCTATGTTTTATTGATCATGAAGAATATCAAAATGTGCTTCGCTCGTAGTAATTAACAAACATCCTCTGTGGGCGTCTCGCATTCACAGTCCACTTTATCAGGCAAACCTGTTCAGTCTAATGCAAATAAATACAACTGTTCTGCCATAAAGTGGAACAGTATGATAATAGTGTGCTCTACTTTGATGATGCCTGTAATGTTCAGTGTTTGTTCACATGGTCAGTTAGGTCTTTGAGCACTGAGGTCCCTGAGTCGTGTGTATATTCTGCCTCCCTCATGTACGCAAACAGTAAGAAAAAAAACAACTTTGGTAATAAACCTATAATTGAATTTACACATTTCCGACAATGTCACCACAAGCTGAGCATTATGAGTTTACATCGACTCGGTATCAGCTGATATGTCGGCCTACAGGCGTGTAATACGACGTGTTTATCTGTTGCATCACTTTCTCTCTGGATAAATGACGAGTCGGTTATTTGCAAGTTAGTGAAATTTCTTCTCGTTGAGTCGGTATTTGTATATCTGTGAAAAAAGACGTTTGAAGCAGATATTTTTCAGAAACAAAATGTTTCTAATTTGAAAGGTTATGTTAAAGGTTGTTTTATAAATGTGTATGATTGATTGAATTTGTGCTCATTCAAAGACGGTTTTATGAAATGCTGAATAAGTTCAGATAATATTTGTATCATGAATGTCTTTATTGATTTTATTCACTTATTTATATATTTACTCGTGTTCACTGTCCATACAAACGCACATAAAAAAACAGTTGAAATAAAAGAAGACATCTTTGTTTCGGTACAAAAGGGGAATAAATAACAAAAAGAAATCAAACATAAAATCATTGTTCTCTGCCCAGAATTCACAGTCGGTGCTTCCTTAGTACAGCCTGATGGCAGGGCTGTTGTGTTGGATTGCATTAGAATGTACAGGCGTACCTAATAAAGTGGCCACTGTGTACATTTCTGCTACTCAAAATGACATCATATATATATATATCGTTTCTGAGTTAACTGACACATTGTTTGGTTGACCTGCTCAGAGTTCACAGAGTTATGAACCGGCGACGTTGTGGGGTCGTGAGAAGACATCGCTTTGTTATAAAAGGTCACACATTAATATTGAAATCGATATGATTTGCAGATACGCGAGTAGACCAGACGGGCGGAGGAAGGAAGGAAGGCGGGGGCGGAGAGAGACAATGAGACGGGGCTGGAGAGGTGGACAGATGTAATCTTTCTGGATTTATTGAGGATTAATAAAGACTATTATGCTTCAAGAACCCGGCCCGACCAATAAGAGCGACTAATTCTTTGTCGGGAGGAAGCAGAGAGCCGCGGTTATTCGCCTCAGGTCATGTTAATGCTAAAGGTCAGAGGTTATCTCCATCTTGTCATGCTAATTCAATAAAAAGCCTTCTGGTGGAGAGAAAAAAGAACGACCCCTGAGCTCACCGATGAAACGTAACCGTGTGTGCGAGACAACACACACACTCGGATACACACACACACACACACACACCGGCTGTGATTAATGTGTGACACGCTGCCGTCCCAGACTCTTTTTCATTACATTCTTCACCACAGAACTGTGAAACAAAGCCCTGAGATTAAACAGCTCTCCTTCACATTGACTCATTAGTCTCTCTCTCTCTCTCTCTCTCTCTCTCTCTCTCTCTCTCTCTCTCTCTCTCTCTCTCTCTCTCTCTCTCTCTCTCTCTCTCTCTCTCTCTCTCTCTCTCTCTCTCCTGGTGATCAGTCTCTCCTCCGAGTCTCACTCATTCAGGGCAAGGTCATTTAGGAGTCAGAGCAGTGGGGCGGAGGAGGAGGAGGAGGAGGAGGAGGAGGAGGAGGAAGGTTGTTAGAGGACCATCCTGCAGATATTCTCACAACAGCCGAGCTGCCGTTCCAAACCCTCGTGATGAGCGGCTGCTCAGTGGATCTTCATCTTCTTTCACTCAAATCAAACACGTGTACGTACTGTACGTAACAGGAACAGTATTTCCTGCTTGTTGCTTGCGTGTGGTATATGATTGCATTTGACTTTCATCACCCTGCCGAGTGTGTGTCTGTGTGTGTGTGTGTGTGTGTGTGTGTTTGAGTGACCCAGATCAGAACAGAGATGAGGTCTCTGTGTGAGCCCAGCTCCACCACTTTGTAGCAAAGTGAATTCTACACCTGCAAACATCTGGCTTTTGTCTTTAGTGGGAAAGGTTACAATCTGCATTTATTACCAGATAATTGAGTCACGTATCGGCTCCAGCACCAGCGGACAATTCTGACAATGATCATAATTTATCATCGTAGCCAGCAGACTCCAGTCAGATCATCATTTTAACTCACTGATCGTCAAAACCCACTTCAATCAGACTCATCAAAAACTCTCCTTGTTTGTCTTTCCTGTTCCAACAATAAATAAATATAAAATAAATTCCAAGAGTTAGATGTGAAAACAAACGTTATACGATCTCATCAAAGTCACTTTACCTCAGCGATCATTATAAAACACACTTCATTCAAACTCGACAGACACAAAATAAAACTCATCAAAAGCTCTCTCTGTTTGTCTTCCCACTGTTCCGACGATCACCAACTCTGTTTTAAGAGTTTGAAAGAGAGACTAATAAATAATAAAAGATCTAAAAAAACATAAAGAAGTAACCACTGTAACAGTTTTACTGTTTCCAACTTCTTACAGTGTAGACCCCGCGGCCAAACGTTTTGGTTTTCACAAAGTCTGCTGCTTCAGTGTTTTTAGATCTTTTTGTCCGATGCTACTATGGCATACTGAAGTATGATTACAAGTGTCAAAGGCTTTTATTGACAATTACATTCATTATGCAAAGAGTCATTATTTGCAGTGTTGACGAGAAGTTGCTCTCGGAGGATGTTTCTTTATTCATGGCTGTGTTCTGAGGCTTGTGACCTTCTCTCCTCTCTGGTGCCCCGATCCCGCAGCTGAGTCAGCTCTAGGAGACGGTCCTGGCGCTTGCTGGACTTGTTGGGCGCCCTGAAGCCTTCTTCACAACAATTGAACCTCTCTCCTTGAAGCTCTTGATGAGTATATGCAGGATATGCAAATTGCCATCATAAAAACTGAGGCAGCAGACTTTGTGAAAATTAATATTTGTGTCATTCTCAAAACCTTTTGGCGACGGGTGTGTTTGTGCCCACCAGAACAAAAGGTGTCTATCGCCTATTTTCAGCAAGTTTTCCCGTGTTTGAACCCAAAAAACGTGTTAATTTTGTTGGAAAAACGGTGGAAGATAAGGTGTGTGTATGTGTGTGTGTGTGAGACAGAGGAAAGAGACGAGAAGCTAAAAGACCCTCAAGTCTAAATGCTGAAGGCAAAGCATTCATCTTTCCTCTCATATGCTCTTCTGGGCTTCAATCCCAGTCCTAGTGAGTGTGTGTGCATGAGTGTGAGTGTGTGTGTGTGTGTGTGTGTGTGTGTGTGTGTGTGTGTGTGTGTGTGTCGGCATCTCCCCACATATGGAGAGCAGTCTGAATGATGAACATGATCTCCATTGCAGCAGAACAATGCTGTTTGTAAATAGGACATGGGAGGCATTCAGGCTTCCCTCACACACTGTGGATGATGGTGGTGGTGGTGGTGGTGGTGGTGGTGGTGGGGGGGGGGGGGCAATGAGGCGTCTGCTGCAGGTGATAGCGCGCGCGTGTTTCCGCGTGGCTGGCGTGCAGCCGCTAAGTGTCGTTCCCGGCGGTGTCCAGAGTGGTTTGCCACATCAATCAGATGCTTATTCGGAGAACGCCGGGCGTCGCACTCGATGTCGGGCAGCTGGCAGCGAGCAGCTGGGCGATGGCTGCCGCCCGCCCAACCCCCCCCCCCCCGACATCACCTCTGCTCTGGGACCAACCCGGGCCTGCTCTCGTACACCTGCTAGCTACCCGCCTCTGGAGCTTTTCACACCTGGAACCACACCAACCACACGGCATCCCTGCACCTGTTTGGTGACAACCTACTGTACCGTGGTACGCATCGCACCTGTTAATTAGCTACGAACAACAGCCGCCCTGCATCCTGCTGTCTAACCCAAATCCATCATTAATAAAGAGGAAAGGAACGTAGCTGACAAAAGTGTGTGTGTGTTTACCAGCGTGTCGAATATTTTACCAGCACCGAGGGCCGTACAAGGTACGCTAATAATCCACTATCACTCCTCGTACAGGAACGTACTCTTTGTGTTTTCTTTATCGTGTTTGTTGTGTTACAAGTGAATTCTGTGAAAGTTGTGCATCTCTGTGTTGCATAATGACAATAAATGATCCTTGAAATTAGGCCTCATTCCGAATCTACCGTTCTACGATTAAAGGTCTTTACACACCGGGGGCCGTTACTAATTAACGGCACAAAAAACGCCTGCGACTATTACGTGTCGAGGGCTTTTATTGTGGAAGGTAAGAAGGAGGAGACCTGGTCTGCGGTCTGGATTGATCAACGTGATTGATTGGTCGACGCCTTTATTTGAGGTGCAAAAGCTCAAAAAAGCTCAACCTGGTTCAAGTAAAAAGAGCTTTTTCGCCGCATATTTTTGGTGTTCTGTGTTAAAGTATAGTAAGAGAGAGAGAGAGAGAGAGAGAGAGAGAGAGAGAGAGAGAGAGAGAGAGAGAGAGAGAGAGAGAGAGAGAGAGTGAGTCTGTAACCATAACTTTATATGTAAAACGATTTAAGAGGCGATGGATTATCTACACGATATTATCATAGCTGTGTTGATAACATGATATCAATATATCGTTTTTTAAATTTCCCGGTTTTTGTCAATACCGTAATATTGCGACAGCCTTCATTCTGACTTGTCTGTGGTTGAAGGACTGAGAGGGAGGCTGTGCTGCTGTGCTGCTGTGTGGGAGGTGTGAACGGCTGCATGTAAACCACAATATGTGGAATATTCATGAGTCACGTAAACAGCTCGGTATGAATATTGTCAATAAGAACGTAGTCGCTCTCTCAGACTGTACAACACAGAGGTGGGAATCACCAGAGGCCCGGAAATACCATATTATCTCGATACTTAAGCCACGATGCGATTTTTAAAAACTTTTTTCAACTGAAAGTTATTCTATTTTATCTAACAAATCATTTTATCTAACAAGACAAAGGTTCATCTCACTTTAATCCTTTTTATTACGGGCTCGTCCCGAGCAGACCGACCGACCGACGCCGTCATTAAAGCGTCATAAATGTTGCATCACGCATCTGACGAATCAAACCGTTTGTCATCCAGGCTTCAAAGTCCAAACCCGCTGACTTTATCCACGATCGCACCACAATGACCTCGTTTAATTTGCATTTGCAGGATTAATAGTTCACATAATAACAGACCGATATACTCTGCATCCTTGTATTGATACACTATTGCCACGCAGAGTATCTGGATACTGTGCGGTGCAGATTGTTGACCCTCACTGAACAACAAAGTGTGACAGCGCTCCTACCTTTCCTCTTGGAGTCCCGTCTGACGCTGCTGGGCCGGACCGCTGGCTGAAGCTCTGTCTCTGTTGACATCCTCAGGCTCCAACTTGGGCTCGCCTCCGCTCCGCTTGGCTCCGGCTGGGCTCCTGAGGGGCTCCTGAGGGGTCCGGGTTCACAGCGTCAGTGCCGGCGGCTGTGCGTGCGTGGGCGCCGGGCGTGTGCGTGGAGGCGCCAGGTGTGTGCGTGGGCACACGGGCTCATGGGAGAGGGAGGGGCTTCAGCCCTGACACGACATCCCACACACACCCACAGAGAGCTGGAGAGAGAGAGAGAGAGAGAAAAGGTTTGGCTCGGGTTGCGGTGGTGTTTCCTCCCGGCAGAGTTCTCAGAAGGCGTGAGAATGAGCCGGTTTCTGATCGGGGGTCCTTTGAATAGATGTTGCCCATGGTAACAGACTGCAGAGAGCTGCTCTACACGTCCCGCTGCCTGTCAATCACGCGTCTCTCTGCAAGGACGCCGCTTAAAAAACACAATCCCACCTCTTCAAAGCACTTCCTTCTGCAAACACGCCGTGCATATTCAAGCAGCTTTTAAAAGCACCGGTCAACGTTACTATTGACAAAAGTTTTATTCCAAATGATCATCAAAGTCTTCATCAAAGTCCGACTGAAATGTCGGTTATAATCCCTCAGTTCACAGGAAACCTGCGCTCACACAACAGACAGTAGATCAAAGTAAACTGTGACACTGGGGACTCATTTTAACATTTACTTCTTGTGCGTTTTTCTCACGTTTTCCATCGTGTCTCCTAGTTTTCCCAATCGAGCCGATTGACTCGGTGGCTCTCATGTCGTTATAACCAACAGCAAAGACGACCCAAACTCATGAAACTACTCTCTCCCGGCATTCAGCGGCTGCTTCCCCGCCGCTCTATATTCCGGAGTGTTGACTGGCAGCGACTGCTACATAAGTACTCCCAAAAAACACTCCGGATCCGCACTCTTGACCCTCGTCGTGTGAACGCATGAAAACACGCCTCATTTACATGCGCACACAAAACGCAGACAAGAGAGACGCTGAAGCAGGAAGGCAGCAGGAGACGGCTGCAGGTTGACACGCTGAATAATGAATCGGACTCGCTCTTCACCTCTCAGACTACCAGCCTTGACCTCTCTTGCCCTCTCTCCATCTCCGTCTGACAGAGGGCCGACTTGAACAAAATGAAAAAGACTGGCGTTCCTTGGAGGAAGAGGGGAAATCTCTCTTCCCCCCCCTCCACCCCTCCACGGCGTTTCCGTGTGAATAGGAGGCCCCCGTGAGCCTCGGGCGAGAACAGATGAATTGAGAGGCTTTTAATTTGCCGCGGACGGAACAGAACAGAGTCCATTTAATTCTGCCAGCGGAGGCCATGTCGGGAGAATGCTGACAATATTCTTTATCTGCTCCAAACACACTGGAAAAGTGTGAGTCACTCCAATTACAGGCATTATCAGCAGCACTGTTCCGCCAAATGGATGGAGAGAGAGGGAGAGAGAGAGAGAGAGAGAGAGAGAGAGAGATGAACAGAGTGGGGGGAAACTGAGGGGTGAGGGGAAACAGAGTGGGTGAGTAAGATAATGAGGGAGGGGTGAAAGGGGAGAGAAAAGTAGAATCAGACAGAAAGGAAGGCGTCAGAGAGGCTTCAGCTCAACATGGCCGTCCTCTCTTTGGCTTTGTGTTCTCTGAGTTCTCCTTCTAGCTCAGAAGTCTTTCAGGGAGCATCTGGAGCTCCAGTTTAATGAGAAAGGCCGGCCGCTAAGCCCCCACCCCCCCTCCCTCCAAAACCCAAGATTCAATTAGCGCAGCAGCTAACGATTATATTTACTATTAACGAATAATCTGTTGATTATTTTCTCGATCGTAAATCAAGACGTTGACCAGGGTTTGCCCAACGCGGGAGTAGAAAACGTAAACCATGCTTTGGTGTTTGGTTTGTCCCTCTTCACACCTGTTCTGTGTGCTTTTGTAAAATCCTTAGACGTGTAAATAGCGCTTTTATCAGTGTCTTGTTACAAAAATTCAGAGGTGCACGACCGAGTGCTGCGACCTCTGAAGCTCAGGCCGGGATTACGTCATTTTTCCGCCACGCGCGCTTAGCGCCGGTTTCACTACGACGAGTATAAGCCACGCTTTAGTCAACTTAACACGTGCGATTTTGTCGACGAACCGATTTCTCCTCAAAGAATCGCACAAAAGCACCACTTTGAATCTTGCGTTCACCAAAGATTCGGCGTGAAAAACAACCGACCGAGAAGAAAACGACTAATCGACTCGGAGGAGGCGGCCCTACGGAGCAGCCGCCGGGCTTCTGGTGTAAACGAGCGAGAGAAGAGACTCTGAAGAGGCTGAAGATGAAAAGTCTGCCGCAGCGCAGCTCTCCAGATCTCTGCGAAGACCCCAGACATATGGTCGTTTCTTCAGCTCTACATCTGAGCTACAGTCCCCCACGGGGAGAACAAGCTAATTTCTTCCAAATTGTACAAATTCCCGCCTCGCACATACACACACACACACACACACACACACACACAAGACATGAAAGAAAGAGCAGCGCCATCAAGGGCCTTGGTGGACGCCGTCGTGGCGGTTGGACCTGGAAGCGGCGTGCAGGCTAAAAGTAGCAGCGAAGCGAGACGCGAGCGCGGCGCGGCGCGGCTGGATTTAGACGCAAATGTGAAGCAACACCAGACTGGAGGAGAAAAAAGGGGAGCGAGCGGTAAATTGGACGTCCGTAAATGGGGCGCTGCCAACGGGCAATCTGGCTCTGTCTGTGTGTGTAGGTGTGTGTGTGTGTGTGTGTGTGTGTGTGTGTGTGTGTGTGTGCTCTCCTGTGTGTGTGACTGGATAAACAGGATGCTGCCAACAGGAGCTTAATGCCCAGAAATCATCTGCAGCTATAGTAAAGTCTGCCAGGCGAAAAAAGAAAGAAAGAAAGAAAGAAAGAGAAACCTCCCCCCCCCCCCCCCCTCCTTCTCTCCCACACCTCCCACTCTCTGGGTAATTGTGTTCTGTCCATCAGGCTCAGAGTTAGATTAGCGACTCCACTCATTCAGCTCTCCTGCCATCTCAATAATGAATAATCACAGAGTCCACCTCCACTCTACCTGTGCTCTGTCCATCCGTCCCCCCCAACAAGGCCACCTTTGCATCCCGACACGTTATCAGTTCCTCCTGCGAGCTGTGTGCTGGTCGATGAATAACCAGGACTGCGGGTATATTGAAAAGGTTATCCGTACGAGCGCCACGGTTCAGATGTCTGAACGGCAGATGAACAATGTTTCTTTGGACGACGTTAACTATCGGACACAATCGGACGCTCGTTCGCTGCAGGCACCGAGATGGTTAAATGCACATTGAAATGTCAGCGAACCAAAGAGCAAAACAATAACCGTCAATCAAAGCACATTCTCTCTGTACAAAAAAAAAACAGGTTTACTAAATTAAATAGTGAGACCTACCAGTGTAATGATCTGCGGTATGTAAAAAGTCCACTTGACTGCAGTAGTCAACTCAAGAAGAGACGAAGGACGGTGGAGAATGAAACGGAGCGTCACAGATAAGAACGGCAGGAAGGGTGAAAGATCAACTTTAACCAATGAGTGAATGAGTTAATAGAGAGAGAGAGAGAGAGAGAGAGAGAGAGAGAGAGAGAGAGAGAGGTAATATGACAAAGAAAGACCTGAGCTGTGGGTTAAAGTTCACTGTCACACCCAGATACTTCAGCCAACAATAAGATCTATGAGATGTTAAAGGGACAGTAGTGATGTTCTGTAGTGTGTGTGTGTGTGTGAGGTTCTCCTCCACAGTCAGGGTTCTACTACAGTAGATGAGTTTATAGAAACAGACAGGAGAACCAGCACAGAGTAATGTTCTGCTGTGGACGTATTTTAGACTCCCAACAGAACCTCTCTCAGTTGAAGTGACGCTATATTTAGACTGTTTCACCTCTTTACCTCGCTGGCAGAGAGCTCTCTTCAAAGCCGACGCAGTCGGTTCACGTCAGTGCAGCTAACGCGTGATTACTCTGGGCCTGGGGTACCAGGGGCCCATTACCCCCCCCCAACACACAACATCACATTAGCAGCGCTAGATTTCAGACAATCCCTCTTGAGGTTGAAGCAAGAAATGACAAAAACAGTCCCTTCAACAGTGGTTACATCTGTACCGCATAAAAACAAACGTTACTGCAGCTGTCTGGCGGATGAAGCACCAGCCATTGCAGCAGGCCTGGAGGCCCACGAGAACAAGCAGTGCAGCTAGTTCAGCAGGCAGTGAGCCAGGCCACCAGCGCAGCACAGCAGCCCCCCTGCAGGAGGGGGGAGCCTTCAGGTAGCTCCGCATGGCTGCCTGCCTCGCTGGATGACTAGCAGGAAACTTTTCAGCAGAGAGCCTCATCAGGAAAAAAGGTAAACACGCACACACACACACACACACACACAAAACCACTTTCCCACCCACCGTCTCCTGCCAGAAATAGGATAACCCCGCAAGATGACAGATTTGCATGCACGTGCGGATCGCAAATTAAAAAACACAAAAAAAACTTGCACGCACGCACACACAGCGTAACGCGCGCCTCGTCTTCTCCTAACCTATTTACAGACACGGGGCTGGAGATATCAAAGCGCTGCGCTCTCTTTGGGGAATTCCTCCTTTCTCATGTTTTAAGGGGAAATAGATGAAAACGAACCTCGTTCTCCCTGCATCACCTCCTCCTCCCTGTGTGTGTGTGTGTGTGTGTGTGTGTGCTTCCTATGCCTTGTTAATGTGCTGAAATGTAAATTGGTTGTGCTCAACAATGTGCGTGAGGCTGTCTTGTTTTTTTCATGCAGAGTGGAAGCAGCGGTGGCGTTGCTGACTGACAGACTGTGGATATGCCTGTATTAACAAACCCACACTCTGATTCCACCTTTCCCGTCTGTCTGATCTCGTTGTTTCCTTCAATCCCACTCACTCCCGCTATTCCGCTACATCAGTCTGGCTTATCCTCGTCTTCCCCATTAGCACACGGGGAAACACATTTGCTGAACTCCCGGCGTTGAATGTAGGGTGCGACCGACAATTTAGCAATTCGTGCTTTTATTCAGCTCTGCTGCAGCCGTTCTTGCTGTCGGTCTCTAGAGATGCATCAGTGTCAGAACGTCTTCACACATTCCGGCTGCAAGTTATTCCTCGTTCCTCAAGCTCAGCAACATGTGGAGGTGGAGCAAGTAGTACAGCACAAACACACACACCAGACCCTCTGACCACGCTTTACTCTGACCCTTCAGACCAGACGGCAACCTCCGGGTCTGACTAGTGAAGCCAACGCTGAAGCGTCATTAACCTGCATTCTCTCTAGTGTCCACCAGGGGGCGACTCCTCTGGTTGTATAGAAGTCAATGAGAAAATGATTTATTACCTCTCTTGATTTATTACCTCAGTAAACATTGTAAACATGAGTTTATGGTCTCAATCTCTAGTTTCAAGTCTTCTTCAATACAGCATGATGTTCATTTAGTAAACAATGGTCCATTCAGCTGCACAGTGGTGTGGTGGGGGCCAGGGTTCAATCCCGGGGTGGACGGCCCTTCTGTGTGGAGTTTTGCATGTTCTCCCTGTGTCAGCGTGGGGGTTCTCCAGGTTCTCTGGCTTCCTCCCACAGTCTAAAGACGTGCAGCTTAGGCTAATTGATGACTCTAAATTGCCCGTAGGTGGGAGTGGTGGTTGTCTGTCTCTACATGTCAGCCCTGTTATGGCCTCACAAACGGTCTAGGACAGGATAAGCGCTCACAGATAATTGGATGGATCGTCCCATTTAGAGTAAAGCTTTATAATCTTTAACCGTTTCACTGTGTTTTCAGTTCATTGTAACATTTTGGTCACCGAACGTTAGCGTTAGCTCCTCCCTCTTGAGTCACTTCAAAAAAACAACACGGTGACAGTCCAAAACCAAGATGGCGACGGCCAAAATGCCAAACTCAAGGCTTTAAGACATCAGTCCACAAACCAGTGGGTGACGTCACGACGACTACGTCCACTTCTTATAAACAGTCTGTGCTTCAGGTACAAATAAACACAGTTTTTATTTATTTTCACGGCGTCTTTACTTATTTAATTTGATGCATCAGCAGTGAGTGACTTAAGTCTACAGGGGTTGACAATAAAAGGAGAGGATTGGAGGTTTTTCAATTATAGTTGAGAAAGCAGCCGTGCTCGCCCTTCACAGCTTCACGACAACATATTTGACATTTACGTTTTTATTCTGGTTGCAGCCAGCGCGTCCCCGGCAGCTCTAGAGCGAGCGGTCGCTATTTGCTCTCGAAAACCAAACCACTGAGCTGCAGCCCGTTAAAAAAATGCCCACTCAACATGATTTAGATCCCCCCACAGCCCCGCTGGACCCCCCCCCCCCCCCCCAGCTGGGCCTAAAGTGGAGGGATGGATCCGCTCCATCTGTGGAGTGGAAGAGAAGTGAGGAGGATACTGGTGCGTAAAAATAGAGCCGAAGCAAGAGACAGACTTAATTAGGGATGCAATCATCAATTATTCAAAACACTTAATCATGGTGTTGCACGATGCCGTTGCACGTAAACACACACACACACACACACACACACACACACACACACACACACACACACACACACAGACGTTCTACAGGCTTTTCAGACTGCGCCTCTGATGCAGACACACAGAGACAGTTAGATGGATGAAGAGGAAACAGAGAAAAGGACTCATTCTCTACTGACACAAATGATGTCACAGACACAACAAACAGCGATAAAGAGCATGCAGACAGTGCAGGGACACACGCTTCACAATCCAGGAGCCAACGCAGGTGTTTACACACGTTTGCAAAACATATGGGACGTTGAAACTGTAATTCTTCCATCATCTATACCCGCTTATCCTTATCCTGTGCACCTTGAACAGGGCGCCAGTGTCCTTGTTGACTTGCATGTCTTTGGACTTTTAAAAGAAACTGAGGGCACCCAAAGAAACCCAAAGCACACACGGGGGACACACATCGCATGATAATCAGACTCAATTGACCCTTCGCTAAGCCCCGCCCCCCTGCTGCTACGCCGCTAAGCTGTCACGGCTACCGTGGAGTCACTAACCGCACTCCCTGAATAAATCCATCTAATTCCCTGGAAAATGAACAATCTATCTCCGGGAGAAGCGGACAGAAGGGTCGACAGTATGTGTTGTTTTGAAGGATATATTTGGGATGTCAGACTGAGTCAGTGGTGAAGTAGATAACGATAGAAGAAGACAATGAAATACAGGATCAACTCTGTTCCTGTGGATTCAAACTGTGTGAGGCATCACAGTTACTGTAGCAGCACTGTGCTGCACCACTGAAGGGATTCAGGGATCCGTAGACCGTGACCGTACTGACCTTTTTGGTGGATCTGGTATCAGACATGATGTGACTGATCCACATTCAATACAGTCTTTGTCAATGTGAGTGTTTCCCTTATCAGTTACAACAGATCAGTGGTAGTGGATGTGGAATAGACATCAGGAGAGGTGTCAGTGCATCTATTGCTGCTCCCAGACTCAACAAAACATCATTATTCTCTCAACCATCAGCTCAATAATAACGTATATATTCATGTCCCAGTAAAGAAGTTCTTCTGAGAGTGAAACAGCTCAGACTCTGCACTTGATTTAAAAGTAGGAAAAGAAAGATAAGTTATAAAGAGAGAGGAGGAAGGACTGGATGGCAGAGGAGCGGAGGAGGCAGTGACTAAGAGAAGCTAAGGAAGCTTTAGGCTAAACCTTCAACAACAACAACAGGCCCCAAACTTCTTCACTTGCGAGCCCGCTGGCGGCGCCCTGCCAGAGCAGCTCGCCGCCAGCGACTTGTACCAAGACACACATCTGGAGAAGCCAACGGGTGAGTTTCATCGATGCTTCACACGCCGTCAGCCTGTCTGTCTGTCTGTCTGCGCTGCAGGGGGAGGAACAGATTCCCCACCTCGGTCCTCTGAGCCCCGTCAGACCGCAGAGGGGATGTCTCGGGGTTAAATCTGCCCTCCTTCATCCATTGGGAGAAATCCCCGAGAGGGTGCGAGTACATCTACCCCCCCCCCCCACCCCGGCGGCACAGCCTCCTGCCACTAGCGGCCATCAGTCAGTCACAGTTGCTGCCTCCTGGCCGTGTGTCTAATCGCCCCACGCACTCTGTCACAGTCGCATGCTCCTCCAGTTAAAAACACGGACGGCCGAACGAAATCAATCTTTACTGAGTGTCCGTGTTTAATAAGGCAGTGTTGTTTCTTATGGACTCTGACAACATGATCCGCCCCCCGAACACACACACACACACACACACACACACACACACACACACACACACACACACACACACACACACACACACACACACACACACACACACACACACACACACACACAGCACCAGTGTGTGGCACAGTAAGCTGGATATTTAACAGTGAACTTTATATCCGTTTGTTGTACGACTTGTGTCCATCAGTCTTTTTCTCACAAAGACAGACACACACACACACACACACACACACACACACACACACACTAAAGACTGCACCCTGTGATGTCATCGACAGACTGTGTGAATCACCACGGGATTGTCAGACTCAGGACACAATTTGCATAATTTTCATTTCTGAATTTCAAACTCTTTGAACATTGCGCAAACATTTCCAGCCACACACACACACACACACACATATAAACACACACACACACACACACACACACACAGACACACACACACACAGACACCATGGCAATGTGAAAAAAAACTCCCATGCTGCATATGAAGTCTGTGAAAGTTCCTGGAGGTGAAACTTTGTGCCAGCTCTTGAAATAGACCCTTTTAGCACCCTATGGTCTATTGGACCGCTGGTGTGTCTGAACTCTCACAGAGAGGAGAGAGGCTATTGGCATTCACTTCCCTGTGGGGCTCCGAGTCAATACAAACCTCTTAAAACTCAGAAAAAGGCTGTGTGCGTTTCTGAAAGTGTGTGTAAGTGTGTGTGTGTGTGTGTGAGAGAGAGAGGGAGAAGCCTCTCTTCAACCGCAGGAACGAGAGACCTTTCGAGGAACTCATTGCGTTTCGACCGCAGGGACCGGGGTTCGTAATGAAGTTCTGGGGACATTTTACCCACAAACGGTCGGGAAGCTGGTACTTTCTGAGAGCACGGAGACTTTTAAGATTGTGGTTTGCAGGGATGAATGTCACTGCTGTCACAAGTCGTGCACCGCTACATTCATAAAACAATGAAGTACTCGAGCATTATTTTAGGACCGTTTTATCTTTGATGGATGACATTAAAAGTAAAGTGAGGCTTTTTGCTGTCGCTTTCAAAAAAAAGATGCACAAGCGAGCTGAGCGGCAGAAGAGAGAGAGAGAGAGAGAGAACTCTGAATGAGGGAAATAAAGTTATCTTCTGTAATGGTAAAATATGCTTATGTGCGTATAACGTTTAAACAAACAATGTAATCAGCTAGGCCCGTATAACAGTGTAAAGACAATGTTCGTGTGCTTTCGTGCACCTAACATGAACTCATGTTCGTGTGCTTAAACATGAACTCACCATGACTTGTCCTTTCTAAGAAACATGACTCATCAGAAACATGACAGTTTGCAGACGGCAAAAGCGGAACCAGCCCCTTGTAGAAACAACACCTCGATAACACCTTTGAGATGGACGGTACCTAAATGCAGCGAAACTCGCTGGACATGGTTTCTAAGTGTATAAATACTCTGTACGTGCAACTGTTCTTTGAAGTCACTTCCACAGACTCTGCAATACGTATCTGTGAAACTGTTCTCCGCTTGCAAGCTAATAAATTGACTCTTACTACTTTGAGTATTCATCAGACTCTGTTTATTTTAAACAACTCTTATCCCGCATCTGCATAGAAATATTCCACAACACTTCCGAGAAACGGTCTCAGCAACACATTCTCAATGCTAAACATGGCTGTTAGCTGTGGAGGTGGAACGCGCTACGACCGCGACCACTTTGCAGACAGGAAGTGCGTACCTTCTCGAACCATTGACCGAGCTTGTAATGCGTCACCGTTGTTATAGAGCGTCTTTGATAAACATCAAACACACAGCAGTTATTTCCATTTGCCTCCTCTGCATGTCGTGCATCAGAATGTGCATTCGTAAATACTACGGCAGTAAACGTCGGCACAGTGTGACGATCTTTTTTTCAGTTCTGTGTGTGTGTTGTATGAAACAGGCGGACACACTGAAGGGCAGGCTGCAGATTGTGACCACAAGCAAACCTCCAGTTCTGACTAGTGAAGCCAATGCTGAAGTGTTTTAAAGCTGCATTCTCTCTAGTGTCCACCAGGGGGCGACTCCTCTGGTTGTATAGAAGTCTATGAGAAAATGACTCTACTTCTCTCTTGATTTATTACCTCAGTAAACATTGTAAACATGAGTTTATGGTCTCAATCTCTAGTTTCAAGTCTTCTTCAACACAGCATGATGTTCATTTAGTAAATGATGGTCCATTTAGAGTCAAACAGACCATAAAGCAGGGGATGCTTTAGGGCGGGGCTTACTGTGATTGACAGGTCTGTATACGGCGTCTATACGTCACTCCTCCGCAGTCAAAATGTGATAACTTCCGTTCACCTACTCAAAACAGACAGCGACGGCCAAAATGCAGAAACTCGAGGCTTCAAAACCAAAGTCCACAAACCAACGTGTCCACTTCTTATGGACAGTCTCATCGGATTCATTTCATCTCTACAGGTCTTCAGACCCAGACGGGAACACAGACAATGGGCTGAAGGAACCTTTCAGTTCCTTAAAAAGTAGTTCCGTGACTAAAATCTGAAGGAACCTCTTGGAGGGAGAGAGAGAGAGAGAGAGAGAGAGAGAGAGAGAGAGAGAGAGAGAGAGAGAGAGAGAGAGAGAGAGAGAGAGAGAGAGGAGGGATGTCATCTTAACATCTATAACTAAGCAGGCATCTGAATGACGTCAATAGTTCCAGCCATGTATTTTTTGTAAATGCACTTCAGTGCAGGTACACACACACACGGCATCGGTAGGATACAACCATACTTGTGTGTGCGTGTGTGTGTGTGTGTGTATCTGTACGCATGTGTATGTGTTGCAGGTAATGATGGTGTGCTAAAGCAGAGTCCCACCCCGTCAGGGCCCAGCCTCTCAGTGCCATCCATCATAGTGCAGCAGCTGCTAATGATACCAATACATACACCAGAGCAGAGAGGGCCGGGGGGGGAGGGGGGGGCAGTGACAGAGAGAGAGAGAGAGAGAGAGAGAGAGAGAGAGAGAGAGAGAGAGAGAGAGAGATAGTTGTGGTAAAAGTGAACGAGGCCGCTGGGATTAAAAAGAGACAAAGAACAACAAGAATGTCACTGTTATTACCGTACGGCAGGTTTTGTTGTATAGAAATCCCTTCTTGCCAATGAAGCTAATTTGAATTTGAGAGAGGAGGAGGAGGAGGAGGAAGAGGAGGAAGAGGAGGAGGGGAAAGGGAGCTGGTAGAGCAGAGGCAACCAGCATGAAGAGGGAAGGAAATGTGCTGTCACAGGCTGAGGAGTGAAAGACTGTGTGTGTGACTGGAATAGGCAATCTGATGCTCCCAGCCCTCCTCCTCCTCCTCCTCCTCCTCCTCCTCCTCTCAAACACACACAGTACACACAACACTGCCAACTTCTAAACACACAGAAGCTCAATGCACGTGTGTGGTTTAATATTAAAGGCCAGCGATGCTCCTTGTTGGACGTGACCTCTGATCTCCTGAGGAGTTAAGACACAAGTCTGAACTTCTACAGATGTGTTTTATCTTCAGAGAGCTTTAAAAACATCCTCCGTGAGATAGATTACATTCAAACGGATACATCAAGGAGAAGTATTCATGTCTGAAGAAACAAAATGACTGCATCAGTGCTATAAATTGGCCCTTTTTTTTTCCAGGTCTCGCTGACATTATGAGGTAAAACATGGGAGACATCTGGTCTCAACAACAACAAGAATTACTGAAGAGCAGGAAAACTGATGTCAGAGAACGGTCACCGCTCAGGGATCTCTTTGGTTTGTTGAAATGAAATTTAAAAAACAACCCGAGCTATTAGAAATGCATCTTATATACAACTGAGAACTCCAAGCACTCTGAAAGGTCTCGTCTATACAGAACCACTCGACCTCGTTGCTGTGAGGAATATCTAAAATATCTTTTTGTTAAATTACCCGCTCACTAATTAAAAAGCACTAAAGAATAGTGTCGACCGGCCAAAGAGCCAAGGAGCTGATATCACAAAGAACAGCTGAATCCAAAACTAAGACGTTTGCACAATCAAGCTTTAGATTTTCCAGACGACACCTTCAGCTCATTCACAATTCAGCTGCACCTGATGAGAGAAGGGAAAAAAAGGAGCACTTCTTTCCTCGTCTCATCTTTATTCCCAAGACACATCTTCCTCTTCACTTCCCCCGAGGAAGATGAAGGCCAGCGGGGGCCGTGAAATTAGCCTATCAGATGCCTCCGCCAGCTAAAGGAGAACTCTGAATATGCTAATAAACGGGAGATTAAGATATGTAGCTGGGGGCAGAGACACACACACACACACACACACACACACACACACACACACACACACACACACACACACACACACACACACACACACACACACAGCCTAAAACCTTTTATTCTATGATTATAGAGACACATTAATAATCTACTCGAGAACAGAGAATGTGACAGAGTCTTTGATGAGGGCACAGGTAATGAAGAGGATTATTTCTTATGTGAGCTTGAACAAAAAGAAGAAAAAAAAGAAGAAAAAAGGGAATAAAAAAAGATGCAGGTGTGTGTGTGTGTGTGTGTGTGTGTGTGTGTGTGTGTGTGTGTGTGTGTGTGTAATGATATACAGAGAACTTAGAGAGACTCACTAGATTACACTCTGTGCTTCAGGCAGAGGACACAGGTGAGGAAATCCCTCCCTCTCTTCCTCCATCTTTCCCCCTCAGCCCTACTCCCTCGTTACCACGGCGTTACACAAACAGGTGCAGCCCCCCCCCCCCACACACACACACACACACACTTTCCTCCATCTCCTTTTTAACAATCTACCCATGAAGAATCTCCTTCCTCCCCTCTCCTTTTGTCTCCTCTGCTCTGTCCGACGGCTCATCTTTCTTCATCGCGCCGCCTGCCTCCCTCCCAGGGGCTCGCCATCTGTACGCTAACAGGTGCATGTGTGTGTGTGTGTGTGTGTGTGTATGTGACTGATGGGTTGGTTACCTGTAGCGCTGCCTGCAGCCACAGCCTGCACGGAGGAGAGCCGCCTCCTGACCCACTATAGCTACCGCTCTGCTCTCCTTATATTTTATTATTTTTTTTGCGTCTCCCTTCCCTCGTCCTCGGCGACAGGACGGGGAGATGAGCGGTGTAATGAGTTGGGGAGGCGGCGGCAAGCTGTCGACGTATTTGTACGTGTGTTTGGAGCTTTTACCAGACGCGCTGTGTTCACCGTGGCGGAGTTTGGGTAATTAGTCCCACCGGTCTACGAGTGTCTGTGCGTGCACGTGTGAGACTATATAGGTGTGTGTGTGTGTGTGGTCCGCCGGCTCATCTCATTAGTCTCACAGGTGAGTGATTAAACGCATTGCAACACCTGGAAGTGTTCCTCCTCTCCTCCATCCCTCCCATCTCTGCTGCGGTCTTAATTTACAGCGATACCTCTGAGGACTCCCCTGGCCCAGTCATAACACACTCCGCAGGATGGCTGCAAACACACACACACACACACACACACACACACACACACACACACACACACACACACACACACCATCACTTACAGCCACACCTTGCTCCAGACGTGGAGTCTGGAACATCGCTGGGTTCATCTATCTAGCTTTCAAACACAAGTCTCCATCATGTATATACAGTATATAGAATGTGTGTGCGTGGCTCCCAATAGTGAGACCAGTGCTTTACATGGTGGCTTGTTACCATCAACGTAAGCGTGAATGAGTTTGGACTAAAGTGTTATAAGTCAGACCGGCTCGTGAGATCGAGCTGCAACACTCGTACTGTCTAGAGCGTCGTGTCTCTCCCTCTGTAGTGTTGCTCCGTACCAGAGAACGCTTACAACATCATCTCCGTGACGTTTGTGTTTGTTTGTTTTGTGTTATTTATATTCTGACGGCCCGTTCGCCTGCAGATCGGCTCATATGCAGATTTCAAAGCGTTAGATAGCTTTCCATTGGTACAGTTGGTTTTCACGTGAGACGTACTCGTGACCCGGTGTTCACACAAATCAAACCAGCTGGACTTTGGGGTCCAGTGCACTCTGATCCCTGATGTGAAAGCCTCCTGAGAGAAGTCAGTGGCACCTTCATCTCACAGTACGTGAAGGAGACTTGGTCTCCGTTCTCTTACTCGCCGCACTATTGTAGTTTTCAGGGTTTTATTTATTTTCTCTATTGGGGAAATAATAAAAAGACATTTTAACGCTGTGATCTTACGTGAGAAACATTTCCTCACGACTTAAAGGGGACACATCGAGCTCACTTTCAGGTTCCTATTTGTATTTTGGGTTCCGACTAGAATATATTTACACACTTTGATGTTCAAAAAACACATTCGCATGACCTGCAAAATGATCTCTAAATGTGTCAAACATTATGATGTGTAATTCATGGCACATACAGGATAAAAAAACAAAAATGTTCGTCTCTGGAAGGGGCGGGATTTGCCTCTCTATGGTCCCAGTAAGGAGACAGAATGTTGTACAGAAAAACCACAGAAGAAGCCAAAGCCCCGCCCAGTCATTTCATAAAAACAGCCACAGCAGCAGACAAACAGTCCTACGGCCTTAATATGGGGCCGCGGTGACATTATTACTGCGTGCGTGTCCCTGAGGGCCGACATGTGATGGATGTCAGCGGCGTATAGCTAATAAATTGCGGAGGTCAATCCACTCTGGTGGAAGGCCACCTGATGGACAATATGCTGCTTCAAATATTCCCTGCAGCAACACATTTCCATTCCTCCCTTTAGGCCTCCGTTTGTCAGAGCGGGGATCATTAAGTCGTTCTCTCAAGAGAGCTCCGGTCCGAGGCGGCGTGAGGGGATCACGGTAAGAACTCATTTGAGGGGCGATTTGCAGCAAAGGCCAAGGCAAGAGTCTGTTTTCTCCAGGCAAGCGGAGAGTCTCCAGAGAGGAGGGGGGAGACGGTGGACTCATCGCCAGCTCTAAAACCCATTAGACAAACGCATGAGGGCACATGCACCCGCCAGGTGGCCCGGGTGCAGGCGGGGCGGCTGGGTGAGGAGAGCAGACTAATAACAGCAGAAGTCGCTGAGGCACAGCGGGCCATCACAACCGTTTCTCACCTCACTTCCTGCTGCTCCTTCTTCTCTCCTCCTCCCTCTGTCGCTGGCTTCCTTTACCGACTCCCTCCCCCTCTCTGGACGGCTCCGTTTTAAGCACACGCCTCAAAACAGTTTCCCTCCGAACTCAACTTTACACTGTCACGTTTCATGTTCCTCTTTCTTTTGCCCAGAAGGACGCAGGCTATTCCTTAATGATCGCTTTTGCACTTTGCCGGTTTTACGGCGTGAAGCAAGTTGCTGAAAGCAGACGCGTTCTTCCAGATAGAGAGCGGTCTGTCCATTCCTCTCTCTCGTTTACAGATGTCGGGCCTCCTCGATTCCTTTCCTCGCACGGAGGACTCAGAGCGGAATGATGACCTCTGTCAGATCAGTGTTTATGACAACTTATATATTTATTCTTAAATCAAATCAAAGCAATGATTGAATGTCACTTTTTCTATTTAAAACACAAATATATTTTAGTTATAGTTTAGTTACTGTATCTACAAATAAAGCGCGACATGTACTACATACATATGATTGAGAGCGGAGCCGTACGCTACACAAACTGTGAAGGACAGAAAGTTTGATCATCCAAAACAAACGCAGCGGTTCCATCTGTGGAGTCCCGCCACGGCGTGAGATTATTCCAGCCATGCCAGTCACGCCACTTTTTTTTTTTTTGCATTTTAAGAATCGGGATGTCCTTCAAGACGGAGCACTGGGATTGATTTCCCCGGGTCGCAAGCGGGAGGATCCGAGGATGCGAGGAACGGAGGAGGCCCCAGAACCGGGAGAGATGAGAGAGACCCCATGCCTGGTCTGCCTACTTACATTCAGAACACCACATGGGAAAATATGGGAGGGGAAGATAAATGAAGCTCTCTTTAGAAGTGTCTCTTCTAAAGCTGCAGAGTGCAGATATACTGTAAGCATGTCTGCTGTTTGAACTCACACACACACACACACACACACACACACACACACACACACACACACCAAACATGGTGGTCCCCTCATGCACGTCACATTATCAGGTTCAAAATAAGCCCCCACCCGAATATTTCTGTCAGCTCCAGGCCCGGCTATTATGGGTGTGTGTGTGTGATTGAAACCATCAAATCAGTTCACAGTCATTTAATCTGCCAGCTCTTAGATCTCGCCCATCCCATTAATCCAGCTTTATGTGTGCACACACACACACACACACACACACACACAGTGAGCATGGGCCCATGGTTGAATGGGTGGTCTGTTTAACACCCTCGTTCCCAAATATTACTTATCGTCCTCATCAGCCTTCAGACTGCTCTGGATAGAGATGAGTCGTAATCTGAAAGCATATCCAGCTAATTGAAGGCTGCCTATCTTAATGCTCAGATATAGAATGGAGGGAACACGTGTGTGTGTGTGTGTGTGTGTGAGTGTGTGTGAGTGTGAGAGACAGAGTGTGTGTGTCTGAGAGTGTGTGTGTGTGTGTGTGTGTGAGAGAGAGAGGTCATGGCCTCAGGGTAAGGTGGTCATCAAAAGCACTTTTATAATGAAAAAAATAATTTACTCATCAGTTATATGTCCTGGTCATTATTTGACTGTGTGTGTAATGTGTGTGTGTGTGTGTGTGTGTGTGTGTGTGTGTCTCCAGCAGCCCAGTAGAGTGTGTCGGTCTGGTAAGATGCTCAGTGGAACTCGATCAAGGAGCACAAATGACCTGAGAGCAGGTGATTGAATCCTCCATTCGTCCTGAAAGAAGACCCCTGACAGAGGCTGACCACACACACACACACACACACACACACACACACACACACACACACACACACACACACACACACACACACACACACACACACACAAATGAAGATGACTGGATCTTTAAAGTCAAGATCAAATGGTAAATGCTTTTTAACCTTCTAGATCACATCCACCGATTTAACAATATATTACTTTGTATTCAATCATCTTTTCTTCCTGTAAAATAAATATTTCTGTGCTTTCAATCACTAATATCACAACATCCATCCATCAATCTGCTACTGCCACGTTCCTCCTTCTCTTCCTACATTCTAAACCCGCCCACTTTTTAGCCGTCCAATCAAATGCGAAGGATTGTAACTGTACACCGCCAACATATTCAGTTAGCCTGAGGGACACAGAACATTAAGACGCTCTAACTTCTGTTTCACAGGACTTTAAATCTGCTGGATGCTCTTTGAATCCAAATCATTGTACGGACCGATATGATAGATTTGGCATTAGTCCAAATGTTCTTGTGACACCTGAAGCAGCAAGGTAACCTGACTTTGTGCAGACATGGAGGAAGAGATGAGGAAGATCATTTGCACGCTGTAGTTTATTTTGACAGTCAGCTTTTTAAAAGGAAAGATGAGCAAATCCTGCAGGAAAGGTCAAGTCTTTATTCTCTTTAGGTAGCGTTCTCTAAAACACAAACCTGTGTTTTCAACATTAAACTCAAATCAGGCTGCTTTGTTTTGCAGCTGTTGACCTTAAAACCTGTAACAAGTGAAATGATTGTTGTGTTGTCTCGTGTGAGGCAGCTGTTGTTCTTTGTATGGACGTTCTATACGAAATAACCGCCAACTGTTTTGATCATCGATTGACTGTTGAAGGAATTTTTCATGCAGAAATGTATTTTCAGCGTATTTTCAGCCTCTCAAATACGGAGATTTTCTGCTGTTTTATTTCCGACTGAAGAGAATCTTTTTTTGGACCGACAAAGCAAGACATTTAAAGACATCACTTTGGACTTTGACTAACTGCGACGAACATTTTTTTGACTATTTTCTGACATTTTTCAGACTTTAATAAACTTTTAAAAAAGAAGATAATGGTTTGTTGCAGCTCCACCGTGAGGCTATTTCAAACCACTTTTTAATTGAAGTTACAGAACAATTACTGCGACGTGATATAAAACTAAATACATCGTGACACATTACCCGACCTTAAGTCCAACACACCAAAATGACACCAGTCTATATAAATCAACACTTCCATCCCACCGGCTGGTTTTCCTTCATGTGCTCAAAGAGAAACGAGACAAACTAACACACACACACCTATTATCAGCTGTTCGTGGGTCACACATGGAAAGAACACAGCAGTGAACATTAAACTGGCTTTGAACAGGTGGAGAGGATGAGGACTCTAACAGGACCTCCATGTTTCTGCTGGATAAGTAGACAACTGTTTGCCAACAGCGACCGGCTTAGCCGTACGAAGGTGATAAGCTGAAACATTATCAAAGCTCCTCGCTGTCAGGTTGCATCGGGGTCTTCTATCCACTAGTAGGGAAAAAATAGCTTAATGCAGCTTTAAGCTACTTAAGGCTTACATGAAATAAACAGTACAGCTGTATTTTAATTTCTGTAAATACTTGTCTAATAAACACGTCCTTACTGGCGCTAAAGCTCCACATTTACAGCTCAATCTACAGCACAAAGCCACGCTGACTGTCTCTGGGCCGGCTGCAGCTGAACATTCAGCGGTTAAGTGAGGACCGATTCATTTGATCTGTGTTCCTAATGTGTGTTTATGTGTCTGCGGGTCAAATCCTCTTACACAGCTGCCAGTAAACGGCATTTAAAAGTGGCGGGAAATAAAAAAATACTACAACTGGAGGGATGTAAAGCGCGTTGGGTCATTAGGAAGACGTTGATTGATAACATTATATAGAAATGTATGTATGAGCTGCAGCAGTGAGTCATTCCTGAACTGGTTAAGAAGATTCTGCAACAGCTGGTCCGAGTGCTGTTCCTTAAAAACCCTGACGAATGAATTCCAAAAGAAGAAACGTTGACCTGTGGTGACCTGTGGTGACCTGTGGTGACCTGTGGTAGTGAATCCATGCAGATGAATGAACTATTTCATCTTTATGTGTCATTCTCTCCATTTGCATGGCTCAACACTAACTTAATTAATTGGTTAATTGGTTGCCAATTTCTCAAAATCGTTGCCAAATGGCACCCTGAGGTGTAGAAGTGTTGATCGAGGGGCAAGAAAGAATCGATTCATTGATCAGCGAGAAGAAAAGACGATGACTAAAAGAAAACGTTACTGCTGCTGGTTCCTCTCTTACTTGTGAGACAAACGAGAGTTCTCAGCATCTACTGGAGTCAAAGGGAGCCGGACTTTTGTTTTGACTAATTCAGAACCGGTTCCCGCTTAGAACCAGGTTTCGGGGGAGGAAATCCCTACTTATGGCCCACTTCAGGTACAGTCATGACAAAGTGTAGTAAATGAAGTAGATACAGTAGATGGGACTCTCTCTCCCCCCTCCCTCTCCCTCTCCCTCCAAAAAGATGGCCTATAGACCGCATTCAATCTGCTTCCCTCATGTCTCTAAACACATGCCAGAATGTGTGTGTGTGTGTGTGTGTGTGACGTGCACAGTGGGAGGTAGTGTGATCAAAGAGAGTAGCAGTGTGTGTCCAGTTTCTAACACTAGTGTGTGTGTGCGTTGTTACGCGTGGAGGATTAAACGGCCTCTCGTTCCGTCGACATTGAGAAGCTTCCGTTGTTACTCTTCAGCCTTTAGCTCCTCTGAGCTTCCTCTCTCTTACGCCGCCGGTTATTTTCCTCTCATAACTCATTTGTTTGTCCGTAATAAGTCAGTTTGCTTTTTGTTTTGGGTCGGTGTTCATAATGCAGCTGCAGAAATGTGCTCCGCCTGAAAGGTTCCGTCACAGGTCTGAGCGCAGTGAGCTAGAACTGAAGCCTCAGAGGTTTTTAATGCCGCATGAAAGAACAAATCCAATTTTGATCATTTTTTTATCTTTCTACCTTAATTGAAACTTAACTTGGTTTATGGGTAGAGCAGATTTCATGACCCATGACATCGCATAAAAACTCCAATCTGTGATCACAAAAGTGCTCGGCTGCAACAACTTAAGTGCTGAGAGCCGAAGCACACGACTTTGGAGAAGAGCGAGCGAGCGTGACGGCGTCCGTCGGCGAGACGTGAGCTCGGGGGGCTGAACGCGGCGGCGGCCTCCAGACGCCCGCACCTGCTCCTCTGAGCCCGGCGAGCGCCGCACGAGCCGGGCACCAGATGCTCCAGGGAGGCAAGCTCGTGGTGTGGTTCCGGCCCAGAGACGGCTCCCCTGTCCTGGACACAGATGCCACGCTCGGCCCCTCCCTGCTTCATCTGCTTCAACAGATGTCTGGCACACAGGGCGGCCCTGCCACCGCCGCCTATGAAGGACCGAAACAGGTCGGCAGCACCTTGTCTTTAGAAGCCAAGACTGACTGAGCAGACCACTGCAATAGCTAATGATGGATTGAATTGGGGCTAATCTTTACAAACAGAGAGAGTGAGGGAGAGACAAAAGGGGACAATCCTGGGACGGTTTAAAAATTCATTAGCGAGCGGCGACGGGAAAAGCACAGATGGAGAGAAAAGCAACAGAGACAAAGAGAGGAAGAAGAAGAGGGGGAGAAATATAAAGTGGAAATCCTCGGAGGAGAACATCCTTCCGTTCCTGTCTCCGTCTTTTTCTTTCTCTAACTTTGTTGCAGTCTCACAGTGAGTGGTGAAGTCAGTGGAGCCGGTCCACAGGGAAGAGTAGCGAACAAACCTGAGAGCCCTCTCCCTCTCTCCCTCTCTCCCTCTCTCCCTCCTCCGTGCCGTACATGCATTCATTATCTATTGTACTCCTTGAATGAAGAATATGGTGCAAAACCAGGCCTCTCCGCTCCTTTGTACATGGCTGGATGAAAGGCAAGAGAACACAAATTAAAATGTAATTTATGATGCTTTGTTTGCCCCGTTTGCACCCAAAATGTCACAAGGAGCGTGCGATACTGCTTTGGGTGAGGGGGGGGGGGGGGGGGGGGATTTGACTTCTAGGGAAATGAGAATGTAAGGCGTTCAGTTAATTGAAGTGTTAATGTGCTGTGACTCCGGTGTGGCACACGCCTTTGTGTGTGTGTGTGTTCTGCTCCAAAGTGCTTTTGTTTTGCCGTGAAAAACTCATTAACAAAGTGAACACCTTTGCGATTTCCCCCCACAAAGTGGCGCTCGCAGGAGAGAGAGAGAGAGAGAGAGAGAGAGAGAGAGAGAGAGAGAGAGAGAGAGAGAGAGAGAGAGAGAGAAGAGCAGAGGACCAGACGTGTATGGCAGCACGTCAGAGGAAATGGAGGGAAAATGTGATAATGATGATGTGAAATAACAACGGTGCTGCAAATGTGTGAGCAGGGCAAAAAAAAAAAGACGAAAAAAGGATGAACTCAAGAGTCTCAGTTCCATAATCAACATCCCATCTGAAACAAGAGGATCCCTGAAGCTACACTAGAGGCAGAACGAAAGAGATGTAGAGAGAGAGAGAGAGAGAGAGAGAGAAAGAGAGAGAGAGAGAGAGAGAGAGAAAGAGAGAGAGAGAGAGAGAGAGAGAGACAGTATAGGAACAGGGCAGAGATGGAGAACCAAAGACAGAGATTGAGGAACACAGAGAGGACACTGCGAGGGTAAAGATGTGGAGGGGCGATGAAAGCACAGAGCGGCGAAGAGAGCTGCAGAGAGGCTCGACGTGAACAAAAAACATAAAGCAATTACCACGCTTCATTCATTTTCAGTCTGGTCGTTAAAAACTGCACGTAGCCAGTTACTCTGTGATCTATTGCGACTATGAAAATACATTTGTGAGGTTTGTGGAGATCATCCGAAAGGTCTTATGGTTCATCATGGACTCCAAGTCCAACTTATCTAATACCCGCCCACGCTCTTCTGGCTGTACCAAGCCGATGCCAATGTGTCTTAAAGCTGCATTCTCTCTAATGTCCACCAGGGGGCGACTCCTCTGGTTGTATAGAAGTCTATGAGAAAATGACTCTACTTCTCTCTTGATTTATTACCTCAGTAAACATTGTAAACATGAGTTTATGGTCTCAATCTCTAGTTTCAAGTCTTCTTCAATACAGCATGATGTTCATTTAGTAAATGATGGTCCATTTAGAGTCAAACAGACCATAAAGCAGGGGATGCTTTAGGGGCGGGGCTTACTGTGATTGACAGGTCGCTGCCGCTACCAGAGCCGTACACGGCGTCTCTACGTTACTCCTCCGCATTCCAAATATGGTAACTTCTGTTCATCAGGTGGAAAAAAAAAACACATGGTGACGGCAGTAATCCAAGATGGCGACAGCTTATAATGTTTACTGAGGAGAAGTAGAGTCATGTTCTCATAGACTTCTATACAACCAGACATCTGCAAACTAAACCCACTCCATAAAGCATTTCCTTCTATCTATCTGCTCATTCACAGCGCAGACGAAAGACGAGAAGTCGGGCCTGCAAAAGCAAAGCCAAACCCACGCAGCCGTCTTTTTTTGCGGTCAGGGCAGCGTGTGTGTGTGTGTGTGTGTGCGCGCGCACACTGCTGTTGTGTCTGCAGATGCTAATCCCACCAGTGTGGACAGATTGCGAGTGCTTTAAGAAGATTACAGATTACTGACTGCAGAGGCAGATTAGCTGGCAGCTCGAGCTGCACCTCTGGATGGACTGCTCTGCTCTCTCACTGCCCCTTGAGTGTGTGTGTGTGTGTGTGTGTGTCTGTGTGATGGATGCTGATTCTCCCAGAACCACAAACACACATCCCATTCCCCTCACAGTGAATAAAGGCCAGGAAATAGGGTACATATATACACACGTACTCCCAGTGGGCTGTAAAGATATTCTCCATGCCAATTATATCTGAGAGAATGTCACTCACACACACACACACACACACACACAGAGGATGTGGATCAATGGGACGGGCAGCCAGCCAAGAGCCAGTCAATTCTCCCGCTCTCCTCTCTCCGTAACGGTGGAACCCCCGACCAGAACAAAATACCAACATCGAACATGTTACAACCTGTTTTCAAATACTTGAGCAAAAGCAGGAATAAATGTCGCTGTGATTCCTTCTTTACTTGTCTTTCTATTACTGTTGCATAACAATTCTACCTTTGACATAGATATACAGTGAAGAAGAGTGGAGTGCTTAGCAGGCATCTGTAGCTCACACTTAGGAGAAGATAACTCGGGTTCAATCCCCCACAGAGGTGAGGGGAGAACAGGTAGCATTCTGAGGAGGCAAAGTGCTCACTTGTGTCGTTTTTCCTTTAAAAGAAAAACCGATTGATTGCATGTTTTGATGATTTTCATGAATGATTTTCATGCGGATGGGGAGGACAGCTGAGTGGAAAAAGAGTGCAAACTGCTGAGCAGAAAGTCAAACAGGAAGTGGATTCAACACCTCATGGGGGGGATGATGAAGACCAAACAAAAGACATCGATGTCTTCCTAAGTAGGCAGAAATGTGAATGATAAGATTGCAGAAACAACAGGTTATGGGAGGAGTTCCACCATTACGTGTTATTGTGAGGTTTTGGTTGTTCAGCCTGTAATTGGCAGGTGTTGTTCCTTGGTCCTGCTTGGTTGGGGGTCAGATATTTGGGGTTTCCAGAAGGCCACTACACTCCGATGTGCTCAGTGGACACCATTATGTTTAAAGTGCTGTGATTCAAACTTCACACAGGTAAACAAAGGCCTTAAGCTTGACGTAATTCCTTGCAGTGGTTTTTTTAAAAGCAGACGTTTACATGGAGTCAGAAGGCTTTCTTTCAGATATCAGAGGTGCAGCGTGTCTCCAACTCTCAGAGTTAAAAGCTTAGATTTGCAAAAAAAAAAAAAAAAAAAGCTGTTCAAAGCTTTAGGAGCCAGAACAGTAAGCTTCCAGGGTTCCAACGATTTCCTGGTGTCAGGAACAGGCAGCCTGAAAGAGCCGCTTTCTGTTTTAAGATTTAGTCATTCCAACAGCTTTGTGGACCGTTAACACAGCACGGACACAGGACCCACTGCAGAGGGAAACATAAATTGCAAGAGGGAGGCTGGAGAAAAGAAAAGAGTGTAGACGGAGCAGATGGAGTCGAGTATTGAAAGAGGGAGAAAGGGAGCCTTCAACCGGGTTTTCTTTGAGAGTTTCTACACAATACTCTGGGTTACTATGGCGCCCTGGAGTCGCCTGCTGGGCCCATACAGGCAGCAATAAGAGGTCTGTTTGCCAGTATAGTGTGTGTGTGTGTGTGGGGGGGGGGGGGGGGGGGGGTAAGACCTTCACCTAGGTTACAGTAGCAACACCACCATTTATTTAACAAACTAAAAGTAAAATGTTTTGCCTTCAAATGTCTACGTTTACAGCTTGAAGGAGCAGCTGCAGAATTACAGTCATTATCATTATGAAGGGGGGTCGCCTGTATGAGGAAATGTGAAAAATGTACAATAAACAAACAAGAGTATGTTAAAACAAGTGTCATGAGTGAAGAGTTGTGCAGGTGGTCTAGTTTAACCTGTGGACATGCATCGTATTTCATGATGTTTGTTTTTCCATGTAACAACCTGAATCAGCTGAGTAATAACTAGGAACAAAGTAACAACAGTCTGTTGTCAGAATGCAGTGTTTCCATCTGACATGCGGTACAATTCAGCTTAAACACTCAAGTAAACTGACAGCAGCTCAGAGATAAAGAACGGTTGTGGAATAAAGGCGTTACACACTTTTATTTCACATCTGTGACAAAACCCTGAACACATTCTAAATGAGCAGAGATTGTATTGAGTCCCATCATAGACAAGCATTCACACAGCAGCTACAAGTACACCTGCTACAGGAGAGAGATGATGCAGGCTGTGTGCAGACAGAGAGGGGGGGGGGGGGGGGGTCTCTGCAGAGCACACCGCCAGCTTCATGATTAATGCGGCTTTTAGCTGCAGCGGAGGGAGCCCGGGCCCCCTCAAAGACCGGGTCGCCCATTCAACTCTCGTTCTCCATCAAACCCGAACCCGGTGACTGAGAAGCAGACACACACCACTGGCTGCAATTTTTTTTTTTTTATTCAACGCTTTTTTTACACCGTACAACGCGCGTTTTTCACTTCACTCCCTGTATCGCGAGGCAACGCTCCTCCAAAGTGGACTGCCAACCCCCGCGCGCATCGGGGGGACATGCATCCATTGAAGCACGCGGAAGGTAGAAAGACTCAAGAACAGGAAACAAAGTAGCCGAAATAAAGAGCCGTGTGTGTGTGTGGCCATGTACACTTATAATACACTTCTGAATAGGTGTGTGAGAAACTAATGTAAGTGGAAGTATAATTAGGTTAAGTCACCATTGAGCGCCCCCCCACCCCACCCCCGGTATTGGGCAGAGGAGCACGCAGACAAGCACGCGCCAAACAACAGGACGCACGTTAAAGTGCACGTTAAAAGACATTTCTACGACTTCATGAGAAAAAATTGTGAATAATCTGGAGCGCGCCCTAAATAACACAACTACACACGCGGGGAGGGGGTGGGACACAGATGCCAAAATGCAGCAAACCTCCCGCCACACAGACCCTGACCACTATGTTTTCAGTGAGGGGGGGTCACACACACTCCTCAACACACACTCACTCAAGCGCGCACACTAAAATCCCGATGCACCAGCAGCACCAACACTAATTCATTGCAGTGATATGAGCAGAGCACACTGAATCCACAGGCTCCTCTTATGTGTGAAAACACCCATCTAAACACTTTATGGACCCCCAAACCCCCCCCCACACACACTGTGCACGGGACCGGGACGAGGTGTGTGCACACTGTTCTCCACTGGCGCACTTACCTTTGCACTACAGCGAAAATGAGCACAGTTAGTTCCCATTTTAGTGAGAAAAAAAAAGCTTTAGAATCCGTTCATTCCCGTGTATCTCCTCCTGGCTGCTCCAGACATCCACCGCGTGTTTCTGCAGGGAGAGTAATCCACTGTTCCATCCCGGGGAGAGCGCTTTGCGAGCTCCGTTACATCTTTCTCCACAATCCCCTCAAAACTATGCCAGGCTTCTTTCAGCGCGTTTTTTTCTCTCTCTCTCTGCCCCCTCTTCTCCTCTCCCTCTCTCTCTCTCTCCCTCTCTGAGGTTGCCTGGTTACCTCTTTCTGTAGGCTGGTTCAGACCGCCGGCCGGCAGCCAATCAGGATGCCGGGTTCAGTTTAACCCCTCCGCTGCCGAAGTGTCCTGATTTCCAGCTTTCAAGGAGTGGGAGTGGGTTGGAAAGGGGGGGGGGGGGGCTTTAGAAAATGTATATTAACAAAACTATAATGAGCAGGAAAAGATGAAAGGAGAGAGAAAGGAGGAGTGGGTGATGGGGGATTTGGGTTTGAAATTAAAAGTTGCGGAAGAAATGTCATCAGACTTCACTGATTGTTGCAGTTTAGCAATGCGTTCGCACTCTCAAGGCACTCATTCACGTGAGTCGTTAAGCACGTGAGTCGTTAGGCACTTGAAATTCACGTGAGTCGTTATGCATTTGCTAGTCACGTGAGTCGTTACGCACTCGCTAGTCATGTGAGTCGTTACGCACTCATTAGTCACGTGAGTCGTTACGCACTCGCTAGTCATGTGAGTCGTTACGCACTCGCTAGTCATGCGAGTTGTTAGTCACACACTAGTCAACAGAAACGTTACAAACTCGCTAGTCACGCGAGTCGTTACGCACTCGCTAGTCAAGTGAGTCGTTACGCACTCGCTAGTCACGTGAGTCGTTACGCACTCGCTAGTCAACAGTCGTTACGCACTCGCTAGTCACGCGAGTCGTTACGCACTCGCTAGTCACGCGAGTCGTTACGCACTCGCTAGTCACGCGAGTCGTTACTCACTCGCTAGTCAACAGAGTCGTTACGCAATCGCTAGTCACGCGAGTCGTTACGCACTCGCTAGTCACGTGAGTCGTTACGCACTCGCTAGTCACGCGAGTCGTTACGCACTCGCTAGTCACGCGAGTCGTTACGCACTCGCTAGTCCCCTGAGTCGGTAGGAACTCGCTAGTCCCCTGAGTCGGTAGGCATTCGCTAGCCACGTGACTCGTTACGCTATCGCTAGCCACCTGAGTGATCTTCCCTAAACCCTACTAGGAGGCTTGGTTGAATAAACCAAACTTCTTGTGAACACTGAAGTTTATATTGAAGTCACTTGTGATGAGTTGAATCTGACAGAGAGGAGCATCTAGAGCGTCGTAGAGCCTCTGACCAAGCGTCGGCAGTTGACGTAGTTAGGAATGAGAACGTGTTGAGTTGTTGAGGTTGTTAAAGGATGACTGAACCGTCAGAAGTTCAGTCATCACACACACTCGCTCCTCTTTCTACACACACACAGTAATGCTGACCAAAAAACAAGCTGACTGAGTCATGAATGCGCACAAGCAGAGATCACGCTGCAGCCTTCACCCAGTCATTCAGCACAGACTATCGATTGGTTAACCAGCCGCGTTTCGGTCATGCAGCCTTAATCGTGTGTGTGTGTGAGTCATGGACTTGGCAAACTCACCATTTACTTTGAGAGTGGGCGCACGTTTACTGTAAGAAACAATGGTGTGTAAAAAAAACTGCCCTAAAGACAGAAAATACGACTTCCTTCCTGTTAATGTTAATTTTGTTTATTAGATAGACTGACAAAAGAAAACTTTGATCTAAGAGGATAATGCTGACCTCACTGAACCATAGCATTTTGCCGTTTCATGCTTTTTCTCTATTCTTCCTAAAGCCTTCACCTTTAATCCACACCTCCTTTCACTTTTCTGCCCCTGCACCACCACCTCCTCCTCCTCCTCCTCCTCCTCCTCCCTTCAGATCATCCTCTTCTCCAGATGTGGTGTCAGGGGTTTTGGGAGCCTCAGCGTGGACACGATTCCTCTGATCTCTGCAAAGACTGGAAGCTGCTCAGCAGTCTTCCAGCTAAACCCAAGTAACGCTTAGTTTGGTTTTAAAGTTGGTAGAGACAGGAAGCAGCTAAATCTAGTTATATATTGTATATTTGCTGCCATCAGTGTTAAAAGAGAAGGTTTATTGAACAGCATATGTGCCAAAATAAACGTACAAAAGCCTTATTCTGACTTTAAAATGAGTTAAAGTTACTGTGAGGAACTTTTAACAGGTTATGAAATGGTCTCAATTTCAAAATGATGCCTCTATATGACCTAGCATAAGTAAACATCAGCAAGAAGTTTGGATATTTCTACACAGTTATTCTCAAAGCTCGTCATCGATGGACGTATTGCTGGACCCGCTGGAGGGAAGGGAGGCACAGGAGAACCAGAACCAGGACTGAGAGGGGCAGACTGTCAGACACCTGCTGCAGTAACACGAGAGGTTTGAGAGGGAGTCTGGTGCTCGGATAGAACTACCGCGTTTGTCCACAGGGACCGCCAAAATCAACATGAAATGAAAGTTCCTTGTTGTCTCTTTACATTAAGATTATAATTTTGACCGACTAACATTAGCCTTCCAATAAAACAATGCAGCACCTTCGTTCATTTTATGATGCCACTGGGTCGGCCCCGACCCTCCACACAGTGTTTTCCTGCAAACCTGGCTCTTCTCCTGCTGCAACACACTGGCTCAAACTTATTCTTTCCTGTTGTTACTATTTTCTTCTTTGTCTGTCTTGCGATGTGTGGGAGATTGTGTTGTTGGGTTTTACATGACGATATTTTGAAGAGTTTGAATTTCAATAAACTTAAAAGTCCTAGAAAAAATAAAGCAAAACGCCGCTTTTGGCCAATTAGATATGTTAAAACGCACATTTCTGGGACATGACTTTGTAACGTGGATGGGTAATTCTGTCACCTGTTCATCTAATATACACACACAATATAATAAAACAGAATGGAGTCTATTGGCAGGATGTTAGTCGGGATATTTAAGCTTGACATATCCATATCATCCTGTATGTAAATCTATTCCTATGTATTAAAAACCTTCTCCGTCTCATCTCCCCTCCTTTCTCTCTCCACCACCTCATCTTGTCCTTCCCTGCTCTGTTTTCCTCTCTAAGTATAGCTGTAGTTTACCTTCTCCATCGGTGCAGAGCCCTCCTGTCTGTCTGCCTCCCACACTTCAGTATCTCTGCCCTTTTTCTTTTTTTTTGGTTGCCATATCTCCCTCCCTCAGTATCTGCCTGTACTCAACCTTCCTCCTCTCTCACAGTCTCTGTCTGTCTGTCTCAGCTTGGCTGAACAGATAACTCCTGGATGCTCATGTGGGCAAGCTTTTCCGTCTTCCCTCTCGCTCCTATATGTCACATGGAAACACACCTGACCGGATGCAAATCGCACGTTCCCCTTTCCTACAGACCGTTGAGGATCCGTGGGCGTGTCCAGATGGATGTGATGTCCGGTTGAGAACGTGGAAGCTCGGCTCTCTCTTACTGTTTCACATTGTTTCACAGGATTAGGATTACTCTCATACAAATATGGAGAGGAAGGGAAAAAAGGAAAGGGATGGAAGACGGGAGGAAAAACGGAGAAAGAATGGAAATGTATGCGTATTATCAGCAAAACGGGTCAAACTCGTTAAAGGCAACAAAGGCAGCTCTCTAATTGCCTGAGCACAGCTCGGCACCACTGAGCTACAGTACGGTGTCAGTACAGTACGGAGCTCATCACTGCACAGACAGTGAGCCTGATTAAAACCTTAAGTAGCATGTAGCATGTAGCATGATGGCCAACAGTGTTCAGACTGCACAAGCATCAGATTAATGGTAGAAAAGTACTGAAACACGTTGATACCTCTGGATGGGAACGATGCCGACTCCGAGCTCAAACCGGTGGCTCAACATGGAAGACAATGAGACGGTTTTGGGGGGGGGGGGGGGGGGGGGGGTCATAGTTCAAACTTTCAAAGGAATACTTCACCCACAAAATGACCGATTGTATATCAGTTACCGTGTGTGTCACCTTGAATTGTTAAAGAGAACTTTTTCTCTCATGCCATGAAAGTCTTATATATATTTTTTATATATATTGTAGCGACCCTGTTACAGTTAGTAACCTGTTGCTGTTGTTACCTATTCTGTGTCGGGAGCTAGCAAGGTCGTTAGACCGGAACCAACGAAGAAGAGTGTGTTGTTTAGACTGAAAAGAGGGTTAATGTTGGCTGGAGCTGCTCGGCACTATTGTTACGGTTTGTGTTAATGAACCTCTTGCAAGGACTTCACTCTGTCTCCGACTCGTAAGTGGAACATTACAATATATATATATATATATATATACAGTATATATATATGTATATATATATATACTGTATATATAATAAATAGTTACTAACTCTCACAGAACTCGTGCAGAGTAATCCTCACTTTACTTCCCAAACACGTGCATCTTTGCTTAAAACGTATTATTTTCCACTTCATGCGAGTCCAACGTGTTTTAAATACGTTATGTTTTTATTAAAGTTTCATGTGTTGGGGAATCAGTTAGCATACGACTGGATAAATGAGACTTGGATTGTACTGAACGAGTTGTGTGAGAGTTAATAAAACAGATGTTTAGATAGTTTTGCGGATGTTCACGTGGCCTGTTTGCTTCAATTCATCAAGACTTTGTTTAGTTTTTGTGAGTCTTTGTTCATGCGAGAACGTTTTCTTTAAGAACTCAAGGTAACGTGTTAAGTAATTGATATACAAATAGTCATTTTGTGTGTGAGTGAAGTACTCATTCATGAAGGTGCAGCAACTAACGTCTGAACAAACAGCGGATCTTCATCAGAAGAAGACGAGGCAGTGGCGGTAAAAACATGTCAAATGCCTGCGCCCAGCTAAGACACACAGGTTGTGGGCATAACAGCCAATGACATAGCTTATAATAGTAATAATAGTAATAATAGTAATGATAATAGGCATTACAGTTCTCTGCCAGGAGAGATTTACAGAAGGTGGGGGTCTCCACATCATAGGAAGCCAGATGAATTAATCCATTTATTTGGCCCATATGTTTCCCTTGTGTTAAATATGTAAATCCAGCAGCATTAAATCTGTTGAATACCACAACATATCGGGGTGCATGTTCTGCATACATAATGTGACGTGATGGTGCGCCGTCACATTCAGCCGCAGGTTGAAGGTGAAATCTTTGCTTTTAGGGCTCATTACGTTGGGGAGACACCGGACAATAAGGTGGTGACAATAAATAACACCAGTCCTCCTGCAACCGCTAAAACACCTTTAAAATGTAATTAACCGCTTTTCCACTGATTAATGTGGGTGTGATTATGATGAATGAATAGATTCTGTTCATGGTATTGACTGGATGAAAAAGAAAAGTTGCTGTTAGCTGTGTGCAGAGAAACATCTTTAACTTAATGTGACGAAGAACGACGGTTGCTACACAGTATTTAAATCTTTTAACTATAACTAACTTAACCTAAAAATATGAGTAACGCTACCAAACCGCCATCTTTTCCTAAACCTAGCGAAGTAGTTTTGTTGCCTAAATCCAACCGAGTTGTTTCCTTACAAGCGTTATCCACGTAAGGAGCGGAAATTGACACGTGTTGCTGGACTTTGGTAAGAAAACGAACAAAAAACCTTTTTCATAAGATATCATTTGGGTTGTTGGGTGAGGATTGGTGGACTATAACCTCATCCCTCCACACTCCATTAAAAACACGGCGCACCGTGGTCACGTTGTAATCAAATGTGAAAATGTCCGGAGTCTCCTCTGAGGAGGCGTCAATACGTCTGGAGGTGAATTTGTTGGGACACATCTCGACTGGAATGAGATTAGCTTTGACCCAAATGCACAAACGGGTACGCGGTGACCCGTCTCACTTACAATCTCCCCATACTGCTTATTTAGCTCGACATAGACCAAACCCCCCCCCCCCCCCCCCCCCCCCCCCCTCCTCCCCCGTAGACGACATAAGCACGCCACTCGTCAATAACGCTGATGTATCAGGATATAGTGCCTGACAGATGGGAAGAGAGTAAGTGGAGACGAGGAGAGAAAAATACATATTGAATCTGAAAACGCACACAGAGAGGAGTTTTGACACTGTGACAGACGTTCCTATTGTATATTATTCTCATATGTAAATAAAGTGTAAATGAGACAGAAAAGGAGACACTCCTGAGCGCGATGACTACTTATTAAATCTAGGTCACAGGTTGACTTATGGGTATTTGGTTAAGATAGAAGGGAGGTGGAGCTGTGTGTGTGTGTGTGTGTGTGTGTGTGTGTGTGTGTGTGTGTTAACCCGCAGGGGGTTAGATATAAAGATGTGCTCGGTTGAAATGTCACACATGTTTAAGGCTTTCATCAGGATGTGTAACTTTGAGGGCTTTTGCCTCCGGGAGGATCCTTCATATTTCATCACATTTCATTAACACGTTGTTGCTGCTGATGCAGACACGGGACCAGAGGGGGAAGCAAAGGGTGAACGTCGTCCCACCTGTGTGTGTGTGTGTGTGTGTGGGCTTCGCTGTGAGCCGCGCTGCCAGTCTGAGCTCATTGTGCTCCATCAGCCCTGATGCCCACACACACACACACACACACACACACACACACACACACACACACACACACACACACACACACACACACACACACACACACACACACACACACACACACACACACGTACGTCACCGATGCACCGGGACGTCGTTCTAAAGAAGCTCTTGTGATGGTTTAACATGATCAGAAATAGGAAGTTGTCGGCTTTATTATTATTATTTTTTACACTAAACAGAAACTTTTTTTCTTGTATTTTACACCGGTGTCGTTCTCTTGGCTGTTTAATTAAGGTTTTTAATTTCATTTAACCCTTTGAACACCAAGGAGTTTCGGGGGAAACAGTATTTAGTGCAGTACGACACAGTTATGCAATAAAGCATGAAAAAGAAGTTGAATATCTTTTACAAAAATTAGCAAACAATGGAATCTATATATACAACAAGTTGCCAAAAGTGTTAAAAAATGAGGCTTCCGTGCTATATGCAGCCTCTCCTCTCTGCTCTGCTCTGTGTTTTGCACCCTTTCAGTCGAAATTTTCCAGAACTTTTCCAGAACGTCGGTCTCAGTCGAATCAATCACGGCTTCCTAGTCACGCTGAGGAGCTCAGAATTCAATGTTCTTTTTACAGGTTCTGGTTAAAGCAAAAGGTTCATTTGGGGCGAGATTTTAAATAAGACATGTAGAATAAAATATTCTTGATGTGTTCAAGGACCGTCGGAAAGTGGAAAATCTGACGATAATGACAGTTTTGACAGTTTGTGGCTGTGATAAACGATGTAGTTTTGACGATTGTTTAAAGAAAATATGCTTTTTCATCCTGTCGTCTGGTTTTAGGGTTCAGACAAGATAAAACAGAACTTTACTAATCCCGAAGGAAATTGTTGCGCCAGAGTTTGATCAAAGATTACAAGAATAACAAAAAACAATAGAATCAAAATATAAACATATATGAATAATAGAGTAACAATAGAATATAATAGAAATAAGAGTAAATAAATAAAGTCAAAATGTTGCTGAAATATTTGATATAAATGAAACTTATTGATCTCAAATCAGTGGTTCTCGCTCTGTCAGCGGGTTGTGCTGCGGCACCAATGTGCTTTTGACAAAGAAAGACAAATTGTTTGTTCGTTTAAAAAGACGAGTAAACAATCACGTGAACACATTAATCCAAAGTTATTCTCAAGAATGTTGTGAATGTGTACATGCTTCATAATGGGAACATCATTTGTGTCTGAGCGGTAATTAAAGGAGGTTATCAGCAGCAAAAACATGAACGGGGTCTCACTGGAGGGGACAGGAGGCGGCGGTGATAACAGGAGCACCAACTGTTCTCTTAAAGGAAGACGTCGTCATCGAGGCTCCAGGTTTCCTGTGAGAACGTTGTAGCTTTGCTTTATTAATCTCGGTATTTATGAATATACTTGTGCAGCAGCGAGGTGGAATAATCTGCAGCGTGATTAAACAATGAAGGCAAAAGACTCACAAATTAAACATTTAATCTTACAAAAGGAGACGTGTCCGCCTAAGCAAGTATTACATTAACTGATTAAAAATGAAGAAGTTAAATGATATTTGGAGTTCCCTCAGGACAAACGGTCCCCTGCTGAGCGGTCGACAGACGCTCTGCAAACATCTGATGGGCTGATGAGGAGGCTGTAACCTTCCTCAAGGTAACTAAATGCCATATTTCACGTTTTTCAACATGTCTCTTCACTGTTTGAGATTTTTTAACTCTCTTTTAACTGCATGTTCTTCATCAGTGTACTGGAGAATGAGAACAAACAGCCGTTCAGCTCATTGTCCCCAAACTCCTACTAGTCACGTAACAGTAGCGACTAAAAACGCAGATTAATCAAAAGCTTTTGTGCTGAAGGTGAATGGAAACCGGACTACTGAGAGGAATTTCTAAAGTCTAAAGGGTTGAATGATCATTCTGTGGCATCTTGAAGAGAACTTTCTCAAGAACACAAACAACATTTTAGATATCATGTCACACGACACATCATAGGGCAATAAAACTAAAGCCACGAGCAGGAGTGCAATCCTGCAACAGGACTGCAGAAAATGTCAAATGCGTACTTCCACTGCTGCACACAATCATTTCATAAATGATAAATATAGACATGAATTAAACCAAACGCGTGCCTCTCTAACCAGCAGTGACAGACAACTAAATTGCATTCACAATCACGTCTCAAGGGAAACGTATTAAACACACGGTTAATGTTGTAAACTGACAACAAAAACCCAACAAAACTACTTATGTTCACTAAGAAACAGCATGCTTTGTCTTAAAATAACATTATTTAAGTTACCGATGTTAATTATGACACGTTTACTTTTGATTTCACACTGAACCTACTATTATTAGAAACAGATTTCTTTTTATACGTCAAAAACAAACACAATATGTATATAATTGACAATGCAGCTATGTTGTACGGGAACATCCAGGCTGAGCTGCTTCCACACCATTTCTTCTAGCTTCATGCTATCACAGCTTTGCTCAAACTGAGTGTTACGATGCTCCCAGAGACAGAAGGTACATGCACACTTATCCACGGAGAGACAATCAGAGGATCTGCTGCACACTTTATTCCTCCTGACTAAGCCTCTGCTCCGCTGGATGAAGAGTTATGACACTGACCCAGCTCAACCTCAGGTAAACTCTGGGCCTCACTCAGCGAGAGGGGCTACGGGAGGAAAAGTGCGTGTTGCGTTGCGTGGGAGGAGAAGGGGGAAGGGAGTTAGGGGGGAGGAAAAGAGGGCAGAGGAGGTGGATCAAGTCAAGCTGACACAGTTTCAGTGTATTCTCAATATGGTAAATAATGCAGGGACGCGCTGTTTCTCATGGATGTTGTCTTCATTCATTTTTAACGGGTTGGGTTTCACAGCAGGCTCTCTCGCCGTGTGTCTCTCTGCGTGAGCCGGCCCGTAACATCCAGAGATGTGCAGGTGAGCGAGTGCAGCGGGGACGCATTTAATGTGATGAACTCACCTTTTTCTAGTTGAGGTCGCCGGGAACGCGAGCAAGATAATGACTCGCTGCTAATTGTTTTTTGATTGCTGGAGTTAATCAAAATGTTATAATCCACTTGAAAGCAGTTGTTGGTGTTGACCTGAACTCACTCTCTCTCTCTCTCTCTCTCTCTCTCTCTCTCTCTCTCTCTGCTGCTTCTTTATGGTTTCATATGAAGCTTTTACACGACAAAAACACTCCACTTTATCCAACTGAGCAGCCCACAGAGGCTGGTGTCATCCAGCGTTCACAGCGATACCTACGAAAGACGATGCGTATGTTATCCACGTATTCTCAAACGTGGACGTATTAAAGGACTCTAAATCACACATTGGGCCAACAAAACAGCATCCAGCCAGGATATCGCTGAACAAAATGTGTGAAGCTCGTGTTTTACCACACACCTCATTTCAGGCACCTAAACAAAAACCCATTAAAACAAACTCATCGACTCCAAGACGAGGGAACAAGAAGAGTAACAATGCTGACTCATGTCTGAGCTTTAGGGCTCTATTACTGTCACAACGTTGGCTCGGATGCGTCTCTTGATGAGTCTGCAAAAACATTCTTGACTCTCTTGTTCATCACATGTTTATAAACCCAGAAGGAGCTAAATCACAGGAACATCAGATGAGTTTTTCCCTTTAAGGCTGAAAGAGACACGGCGGGAACTCTGGTCCTCTGTTTGCTTTCTGAGGCTCCACAAAGCAGCTAACTGCATCACATTAGTTCATACGGTCAGACACACTGTTGATGAAACCCTCTCACCTCAACCTTAACTCTCAGCGTGTGCGTGTTTGAGCGAGAGAGTGTGTGTGTGTGTGTGTGTGTCGGCGTGTGTGTGTGTGTGTGTGTGAGAGTGAGGGCTGCCTGGGGCATATTGCTCATCTCAGTGGGTATAAATAGAAAAATAGAAAGCCAGGAATATAAGAGCATCACAGTGTGTCTGTGGGGCGTCTGTGGGGCAGAGAGAGAAAATGAAATCATTTAAAAAAAAGCAGGTGCAGGTGCTGCAGGATTCAAAGCTAAAACACATGTTGAATAATAGCAGGTTTGGTTTTTGTCGAATTGAACAGCTGTAGCTATTTGAGGCGGTCTGCCGACGCAAAACCAAATCAAAAAATGTTTTTAACGTACGATTTCATTTTCCCAGGCAGAGTTGATTTATTGTTTTAAAAGCCAAACCTCACCTTCGTGCTGCTGTTCTTACGCCGGTTTGTTGTGCAGAGGAGCGTATACTTGTGAGCAGCGCCTGCAGCTCTCCTCTCTCGTTGCCCGTGTGTTGCCTCAGCACCCGTTGGTTTGTTTGTCCGTTGTTTCAGCGAGCATTCACTCAGGTTTCTGTGTCCAAAATCACTCCCTGGTGTCATTACTCCCTTTATCGCCCCCTTTTTTTTTTTTGCATTGCATTGCATTGTGGGATTGTTTTCATACCACAAACACTTCTTCATTCATTTCATGGTGTGGACTTTTGAAGGCGCTATAAAGGGCACAGAATTCACACTTGGACACTCAAATGAAATGGCGGAGGGTAACAGGGTGAGTGATCTCAGACAGCCGTAGATTTGGTTTAACAGCAGCTGAACAGAGAGCGTGTTACGATGCGATTATGGTATCGTTGGGATATTATTGATACTAATACTCTTATCGATGCTGCTTATAGGTTTGGTTTCTTATAGATACTCGAATCGGTTCTTTTTGATTATTTTGTGAGAGAAAAAAAGACGATTAATTAAGAAAAGAATCAACTTTGCTTCATTATTCTTGTATATAAACTAATGCTGGGCAACGATTACAATTTTTAATCGCGATTAATCGCATTATTATGCTCAAAATTCAATAATGAATTCAAAAGTAGTGTATTGCGCACTTTTATTTTAAAAGTACTGCTTTATGAACAAAAGTGCAATAACATTTGGTTTGCAAACACTTTAAACAAATCAGGTTCTTTTTAACAGCAGTATTCTCTTTACACAGTAGCAGTTATAATACAGTTATAATGATTCTGATAATAGATATTCAGCCGGTGTTCACAACTTTATCTTCATGTGTGTAAGAGATGCAATTTGAAATATACAACTTGAAAACCGCAAACCTATCTACATCATGTTTGTTAAATTCTCAGTAGCGATAACTAAATCATATGCTTATTATACATATTCCAAACAAAACAACTTTAAAAACTCTAAAAAAATAATTTAAATGAATCATTTCTTTTTTGCTTTTTTTGGTATTTTGGTCAGACACACATGCAACGCTGATTAAAATGTAAAATGTGTGGTATTTGTTATAAATGTGCGTTGGTACATAGAGGGTGATACGAAGCTGTACATGGAGGGACTTAGGACCCAGGGGAATGTAGGTGAAGGAAACAGGAAGAGACGGAAGAGACTCCACACAAACAGCTGTTCACCGCTCGCTGCCTGTCCGCTTAATAATAAAAAAAAACTGCGTTAAGGCGCGATAGAATTATTGATATAAAAATATTATTATTAATTAATGCGTTAACGCGATACTAACGCGTTAACTTGCCCAGCACTAATATAAACCAATAGTCTTTTTTGAGCAGCCATACAAAAACTTCCAAAATCTTTAAAATACATTTGCAGCTAAACATTTGATTAGCTTTAATTTATTAGCTTATTCTTCTGATCAAACTGCGTTTGGCACCACGAACGTTAGACGAGGACGGACAAACAGGAGAACATTTGCAGATTGACGTTCTGCTCGTTGGTCACATGTTGTGATAAACTGCTGCTCTCTTACTTGTGAGGGTTTTATTGTGTTTGTGAGTCAAATGTGTTCTTCTCTCTGCCACAATGTGAGTCTCACGCTGCACTGAGCCGGAGGAGGTTTGAGACGAGGTCATCTCACTGCATGACTTCTAGTCAACAGTTAACGCAAACCTCATCAATACTCCGGGTTTTTACTAATTTAGAACCGGTTCCGTATAAAACCGGGATTCGGGGGGGGGGGCCGTCCCTAGATGTGATGACGCGCGCGGCATTATTTAAAGATGGCGTGTTTGACGCACACAAACGGCGCGCTACGAGAGCTGAACACGTACCTGGACGTCGCCACTCCTGGTGTCCATATCACGGCTCCTCAAAGAAGGGAAGTGCACCTGGAGGAGAGAGTTAGGGGAGAAACAGGGAGGGGGGGGGGGAGGTATCATTAAGAAAAAGCACTTGTCAGGTAACCCATTAGAGTACCATTACAATACCAATCTCTGCTCCCCATCTTTCCCTCTCACAGTGTGTGTGTGTGTAATTCTCTTTGTGTGCCTCTAGTCACCAGCGGGGAGATGAGATCATTACCTGTGACTGCGAGGCTAATGTTACACTCAAGCCTCAACACACACACACACACACACACACACGCACGCACGCACACACACACACACACACGCTGACTAAAGAGGCTAATGTGACAACAAAAAAAACTTGGGTGACCGCGGGGCTTGTCTCCATTTGGATAAGGCAGCCTGTTTTACAACCTGCTTCCAACAGGAGCAGACGAGAGAAACAAGAGGACGGAGACAAGAGGGAGAAATGATGGACGGATGAATGGAAGTTGGGGGGGGGGGGATGTAATTGGTGGGAACGAACAGCCACCTCTCTGATTCTGGGAAGGGAGGAAAAAGAAAAAAAAAGCAAGCTGTACGGAGAAAAAGGGTACAGCTGCGGACATAATGTACGGCTCAGAATAAGCTCATTAGCGGGACTGTGAGTGACAGATAAGGGGAGATGTAGAGGGGGGAGGATGGGGGAGGGGTTGCTGGAACTGGGTCAGAAGGTGGAGATGACTGGCCTGGCCTCTAATTAACTCCTCCATCAGCCCCGTGGCTCTTGCTTCACGTCACCTTCGCGGAGACGGCACAACAACATCACGCCGACTGCGGCGCGTGACGGCAGGAACATGGCTCCTCTGTCGCCACGTGGATTTAGTGTCAGTTGGAGAAGTTTTTTGTTCTTTTACTTGTATTGATTTTAAAGTTAAGGCGTTAACGCGTCTATTTCAAAACCTTTCCCATAAATATAAAGTTGGATCGACCAATCGGCTTGCTTTTGACCCGCTTGGCCATTTGAAACGCGCTTTGCAGCCATAAGACCCGCCTTTATGTAAATGTACAAAAGTAAAATGACCAAATAAAACTTTCAAAAGGGACTTTTGTAGGGCGCCGACTCTTTTCCCAGAGATCATTTTCCAGGACTTATCCAGAACATTTTTAGTAATGATCTATCTGGTATGACAGATCACGCCATTCTCTAATATGTTCCTCTCTGTGGAAGTCTGATCTCAGAGACGTGCAGTCTGTCTACAAGTTCTCTATAAAGATCCTCTCTCAGGCTTAGATATTATGACAAATTAATCATAGAATACTGCAAACACACCGTCAGATGTACAGCACATTTTTGTGAAGGTAACGTTTATCAAAGTTAAACATTTCATCAAACAATCAGTCAAGTTTTATTCATACAGCACCTTTCAAACAAATAAAACTATTTAAAGTGCTTTACAAATGATCGACGAGACGCAAATGGAGAAGAGATGAAGCGACTTAAGCATTTCCTGTTCCCGGTTCGGTCCATTTAACATTAACAATGCAGCCTTGTGTTTGCAGAGACAATGCCGACAAAGTCAAAATGTACCGTTAGCCGGTATTTAGCCGGTGTTTTGGGCTCACAGTCATTGTTTTGAGCCCGGCTTCATCCTATACTCTCTCATCAATTCAAACTCACATATGAATCAAGAGTGCAAACCTCAAACCTTTGCCGTCAAAACGAGCTAGCTAGCTTTAGCAACTGATATACACGTGCTAGCTAACCAATTTAACATTATTCAACCGTTCAAAACAAGTTGGGAAGAAAACCACATCGTCCGACCTGCATGTGTGCAGCTTTTCCACACCAACACACTCGTCCATAAACTACCACGTGAACGTTAAAATGATCCTGAGCGTAACGTAACATCTGAGGGAGAACAAGAGAACGTTGAGATACATTTTCAGGACATTTATACTTTTTCCTCTCCATCTCCGTGTGTTTTCAATAAACTGGTAAAACTGCATAATTGTATGAGAAACATCGTGGAGGCTTATCCAGAGTCTCCATTACTTTGTGAATCTGGTAAATGATTGTAACACACACCATTAAAGCACCGTGCCCTCACAGCAGGCTTATTAAAGCCTCCAATTATGAACAATAATAACATTTCAAGGGTCGTATTATCATGCGTCTCATTTCTCTCCTTTCTTTCTAAACATATGCGTTTCCTTCATGTTCCCAGAGGGCAGAGTATAATATACTGAGAAACACTCTGTAGTTACTCATTGTTGTGTTTTGAAAATGAAAAAAAATTGCATTTTCTGTTCCATACGGCATGAAAATATATAAAGCTAGAGGTGCATTCTGTGTTTATTCTGGTGCTGCTTCGATGCACAGCAACAAACTGTGTCAGCAGCCTCACAATGAAACACACACACACACACACACACACACACTAATGCTGAGTCCCCCCCCCCCCCACACACACACCTCCCTTCTCCAGTCATCTCCTGTTCTCCCTCTTTAATTGTCTCTTTATATCTAATTTTGTTTTCAATTTCAATTAGTTAAGCGTCACATTAGCATTACTGGTAAGCACAAACAATACAATTTACAAAATGTGTGATTTCTCTCCCTCTCTCTCTTTCTCTCTCTCTCTCCCTCTCCCTCTCTCTCTCTCTCTCCCTTGCCCTCTCTCTCACCTCCCAAACTGACTCACCCACTGTGTGTCCTTCCCACATAATCATGTTGCAATCATGTGAAAAAAAGAAAGCGTCGGAATATAAAATATTAACCGCACGTTCATTACAGGCAAGGAGAATGTGAAATGAATAAATCATGGTGTACAAGGCTGTCTAGATTCTTATCCGTTATCCTTATCTGCCTTCATGTGCTGCGAGGATGCTTTGCAGGAAATTAACAGACCCGTGTGTGCACTGTATGTATGTATGTACTATATATGTGTGTGTGTGGGGGAGTATAATGATCGGCCCATTTGACACCTGCCACTAAATGTCACATTATACCACTCATTCATCCCACAAACCTTTCTATGACAGCGAGGACGTCACCTGTTGGTTTGCAGTTTCGAAGCCGAGAGTTTGGCGATTTGGCCGTCGCCATCTTGGCTTTGTGCAACACGTGAACGGAAGTGACCGTATTTGGCGAGTGATGTAGAAACGCCGAATACGTCTCTGGTAGAGACCTTTCAATCACTGTGTAGCCCCGCCCCTAAAGCATACTCTGCTTTATGGTCTGTTTGACTCTAAATGGACCATCATTTACTAAATGAACATCATGCTGTATTGAAGAAGACTTGAAACTAGAGGTTGAGACCATAAACTCATGTTTACAATGTTTACTGAGGTAATAAATCAAGAGAGAAGTAGAGTCATTTTCTCATAGACTTCTATACAATCTGAGTTTAATGCACTTCAGCATTGGCTTCACTTTTCAGAACCGGAGGTGGCCGCCTGTGTTCAAAACGAACACTACAGTGTACGACTACACAGAGGCTACCAAGACGGTGAACTTTATTACTACTCTTTCACTGTTGACAAAGTGCAGACCAGATCCACTTTCACAATAAAAGCCTTAGACAAACACTGTGCAACTCCTTCAGAGCATTTTGCTAAAAGAACACTTCATAAAACAGCTTCAACAACTTACCTCAGACAGACGCTGCTCTGGGTCAATAGGATCCTGCTCGTTGGTCTTCTATTCAAACCTTCTATTGAAAAAGAGCTAAAGCCGTTGCTTATTCACTGCCGGTATGAATAGTTTTGATGAAATATTCGCTTAAGTATTCCATGTTGTGTGTAGTGTTCGTGCACATGCGTGGGGGCCTTACGGGGCCGCCATGTAGACATGTCACTTAGTTATTGATCAACGTCGTCTCAGACGTTGCTTTTGGGAAGGAGAGGAATAAAACCTGTGACCACGAATCACATTCTCCAGCTGATTACCGGCGCGATGGAAAGATAATTTGGTTTCACTCTGAACAGTGATTGAGTGAACCGTCCGTGTCCGTCTGTCAGCACAGCAGCTGCTGCAGCAACAACAACTAGTCCACGACAGTGTTTATGAGCGCACCACTCCTGCATGTCACCACCCCGATACCAAGGCCCACCCCGAAGGCTTCGGATTGGTTTACTTTGAATCTATAATTATTCTCACACAGATTTAACCACGAGAAACAGAAGCAGATTAGACTTGTGAGTCTATCTCACATTTACAACATGAAGACTAAGGAGGGTCTGACAAAAGATGCTACAGAGTTGCATTATGGGAAGTGTAGGACCCTGCATTTTAAGAGCTTGACCCACACTAGGTCCTCACTTTGGAACATTAGTTTTGTTAGTTGCAATCCCCCCAACTTTATAAAGTTCAGCGTCTCTTTGTCAAAGAAAATATTATTCCTGCCCAACTAAAGTTGACCCAAAAATACAGTTTGATGAGGAGCTTGAGGAGAAACTCAATGAGTCTTTTTCAAAGCCACACTTTAGGACCAGCACCACTTTGCTCTCTCTCTCTCTTCATCTTCATCTCTCCATCTCTCACGCTTGATGGCCCCCCTGCATGCTCCTAATAACCCATGATGAGTCCTCCACACTTGAGCACCCTCCCATCAGACACCCGCTGAGACCAGCACACACACACACACACACACACACACTCTCTCTACCCCTCTGTGTCGGACATAGAGGGGTGTGGATGATGACAGTCATCAGCAGGGCAATTAATGAGCCCGTCCCCCTGGTTACAAAACAACAGACAGAAGAAGAAGAAACAACATTAGTGTGGCTGGATCCTAATGGTATAATTAGCTTAGCATGCTGTTCCCCACTTGGGACTCACAGCCAGCAGTGACGCAAAAAGGGAGAGATGAAGTGGAATAAGAGGGAGCAGAGGAAAACACACACACTGCTCAAAGATAAGATAAGGAGGCTGAAAATAGTAAAGAGATGAATGCACCTTTTTTTAGTCAACATCCAGACAGATTCTGGCTCTGTTTTACACCAAAAAATAAAGGAGGGAGAGAGACTGAGAACGGAGGGAGTGGCAGAGCCAAGCGAGCCTGGAGAGAGTGATGGAGGTAAGACAGAGGAGTGAGGGGGAGGCTATAAAAGGAGAGGTGGATGAAGGGAGGGAGAGCAGGGGCGCTGTAGACACAGGGCCATGCTCGCAGCATACTGATGCCGCCGTAAGACATGCAGTCGGCGTGGCCTCGGCTGTAAGCAACCAGGCGTGTGCTGCAGAGGGCTGGGCAGCCTCGTAACACTCAAACAGCTTTTTTTGTTCACGCGTGCATGTTATTGTTCGATTGCGATGTTGTGTGAAAATAACACGACGAGGGGGAAAGATGGGATTAAAAGCTAGAACACAAACCTTCATGTGAGCGCATGTGTGTGTTTCTGTGTTTGGACGTGTGTGTGTGTGTGTGTGTGTGTGTACTGTGCTGCAGTGGGCTGCTCATTATGCTGCGTGTGTCTCCCCACTTGCAAAGCCTGTGTTATCTCGGCCCAGAGCCCCAGCAGCTCCTGTGTCAGGCCGGCTACTGTGCTTCAGTCCTGGTGGGAGCTTCCAGAGCACATTCTGCTCCTCAAGGACGGAGACACGGACCACCGTGACCCACCACGAGCAGCTGCACTCATGAACCGCTGCTGATCGACATGAGACATAAAGTGAGTCCTTAAATTTGTTTCCATTTCTCCGTAATGTTAAAATGTCTGTATTCATGTTTTTATTTGTTTATTAAACTTCTGTTCTTTTCAACTCATTTTCTGGTCAGAACTCAGAGGAGCATTTGATGTGTAACTCGTGCTCTATAAATAAAGTTTGACTACGTGAAACATTCATTTTAGGTGGATTTTGGCAGTCCCTGTGGACAGAAGTGGTAGCATTCCTTCTATTTCGATTCTATTCATTTTAGTGCCGCAGGTGTCTGACAGTCTGCTCCTCTCAGTCCTGGTTCTGGTTCTCCCGTGCCTCCCTTCCCTCCAGCAATACGTCCTGGGTCTCCAGCAGCGTGGTGTCGGTGTTGGCTCCCAGAGAGGAGAAGCTCTGCTCCTGGAGGAGGAGGAGGAGGAGGAGGAGGAGGAGGAGGAGGAGGAGGAGGAGGAGGAGGAGGAGGAGGAGGAGGAGGAGGAGGAGGAGGAGGAGATGCTGCTGCCAGGAGCTGAGCTCTCCTCCTCCCTCCGGAGCTCCGACTGCAGGTCTAAGGCTGCGGTGAACCAGATTTGGGTCTGTCCACGGTGGACCGGTCTCTGCTGGAGGATCCGGGTCTGTCCACGGTGGACCGGTCTCTGCTGGAGGATCCGGGTCTGTCCACGGTGGACCGGTCTCTGCTGGAGGATCTGGGTCTGTCCACGGTGGACCGGTCTCACAAGCATTTAAGAATAACTACATAGAAATAGTAAATCTTACTTATGTAGGTCATGTAGAGGAATCAGTATGAAATTAAGACCAGTTAAAGTTCCGCACGGTAACTTTAAGCTCCATTTGTCTCATAATAATGAACTCTCTGTACCTTTGTGTTACGTGGACAAACGGATGAAAAGACAAAGAAGAAGAAAGTAATAGCTGGACAAAAATGTATGTCATTTCTATGTCAGCATCAGTTTGAATTACTCTGGTAATTGTCAGTGAAACAACAGGACTTCATGGAGGTATTGTCATTACTGCTCCGCAGTGTAAAGTATGCCAGAAGGCTGTGTGTATAATCTCTCTCTCTCTCTTCCCGCTCTATGTGACTCTGTCCAGGACACAACAGGAGGCCTGCTCTCCTTTGTGTCTCACTCAATGCCTCAACATTCACTCGTCTCTCAGAAAGAGATCCAGAAATGGATTTCATTCATTAGCAGAGATGAGAAACGGCTTGCAGGGGGGGGGTACAAAGGCGTCTTTCCAAAAGTATGCCATGCTGTGAAAAATAGAAGGGAAATAAAAAAAAAAAGAAATAAAGAAGGAGAAGCGGCAAAAACGCTGCGATGTTTCTCCTCCATCTTTAATGAAAGAGAAACGAGAGGAGCTGTCGCTTTCCCGTCTCCCACTGCTCCACCACAACCTGATTACTGTCTGATGATGATGGCACTACTTCCTGACACCTAATTGAAATAATTGTGTGTAATCACTTTAAAACACTGGCAGGAGACACGCGAAGCGATGAGGAGTAGTTACGAAAAAAAAAAGGCGACGGCGTTTTTAATTGAATCTTCCCAGATGCGTCTGATTCCATCAAACAAGTCTTAAAAACCACCGGGAGTCGGGGCGGAGACGCAGCGGTGGCACAGTTCAATTGAGAGATGAATGGTGGGGTAATGGGTTTAGGGGCTGTGGAAGAGAGCAGGCTTTAGCTGGATATGCTTCAGCCATTCTCTCGCACTCGCACACTTTATCCCACATAATCTGGGAGAAATCTTCAGAGTATACCGCGCTGTATCCACTATCCAGGTTGACTTTGTTATTTTTTTCTTCTTCCCAGAAACTGATCTGTAATACAGCGTTTCACATAAACAAGCCAGGCGAGGATTAAGCACCGTAATGGCTGATGCCCTGAAAATATCACCTTTATCTGGCTCGGCAGCACCAAAGCTCGTGATCACAAGAAAAAAGACTTGTTCTGTTGGGCAAAAACAGTGTTTCATGCACCGATCACATTGAGGCTTTTTTGCTTCTATAACATGTCTTCTTTCAGACTTGCAGCAGCTCTGACATACACCAAACTTTACCCTTTCATTCCTCTCTGTTCTGGAAAAAGTACTCAAATTTGCAAATTTTCATTTGGAGATTTAAACATTTCAGAAAACTTGTAACACAAAAAACAATTGTCTCGATGTAAGCAATCGACTGGGGGAAGTTTCATGGTGTGATACGTATTAGTTCAATATTTTAACCCTTTCCACCTGTAGTGTCGGCCCTGAACTGAAAAGCTCGTTGTGGACCTCAAAAGCCCAGACGCTGCTCTGTGGGTTCCTGAAGGTCCGTATCGCACGGGGAGCTCCAGCCGGGGAGAGCCTGTCCACAGCCATTTCCCTGCTCTTTAATCTCAGCGGCCGACTGGAGAGAAGCAGCGCTGCACATTCCATTAATGTAAAGTGGGGCTTGAAGGCCCGTAATTTATTGGCTCTGCAGACTCGCCTCCCCTCATCTCACTCATACTGGCTCCCGGCCACCAAATACTCCCCCTGATACCCGCCGACATGCAGCACCCTGTGCTCAGCGTTTTTTACGCTATTTCGTTTTCCTTTCTCCCTCTTTGCCTCTCCCTCCGTCGACTCTCTCTTCAAACCTCTTGCCTCAGTGTCTCTCTCGATGGTTCTCTCGCTTTACCTGTTGTGCACACAGAGAAACCTCTCTCCAGTCGGAGTTATCGTAGTATTTCATCCCAGCTGCTTCACAAAATCTTCTGCTATACAACAAAAAGGAGCCCAGGCCCGGCTCCTTAAGCCTCTGCAATCAGTTGATTTAACGGATAGTTTAATTACAACCAAAACGACACACTCACAGAGCCACAGAGATAACTGCAGGAGAACAGAAGCATCCCCCGCTGAGAGAGATGAAGTGCCAGAGAAACAAGTCTGAGTGTAAGACAGAGAAAGATCTCGTTATCTCGGTTTATCCTCCCTCCCTCCTTCCCTCCCTCCCTCCTTCCCTCCTTCCCTCCCCACAGCGTGGGCGGTATGGCATAAATGTATCACGATGTTTTTTTAACCAGGATCTCGATTCACAATCTTATCACAAATCTTTTTTTAATTTCTAAAGACTATTCTGCCAGTTATTGAACAGCAACCAAACTAATCTAAAAACAATGTAGCCTTACAAGGTAACAAAACACCAAATTCCATTCTCAAATGAAACACTTTAAAGTGTATTTAAAGTAAGTAATCCATGTGAAGGAGAGAGGTAGCGTCACTCAATCCTAAACCAAACAGACCCAAACGTATCCGGAGGAGAGCGTGGTTCATGTAGCTGTCGAGAGAAAGTCAAAGAAAGTGAATGACTGCTTCTGGTTTGTAATATTTTAGTTTGCTCAGTTATTTAAATGACTGATTCAAGATGAGTCAGTCAGTCCTTCAGGTTTCGTTTGTTAACTCTTTACAAAACACAGAAGTTAAACACACTGGAGATCAGGAGGACATTTTCTGCGCTGAAGAAAAACCCACCATAAAATTCCAAAGTAGGTTTTAGTAATTTAAGGTTTGAACTGTAGCTACAGTTAGTAAAGTCAGTAAGTCAGCACATGAAGGGTCTGAAACGAACAAACGAGGGTACGTTGTTGGAGGAAAGACTTTTTTTGGGGACACGTCTGGAAGTCGCTCACAGCTGCTAAAGCAACGCTTTGCTGTTATTCTAACACTAGAATATATCACACATGTAATGTTTTTTTGTAAAAACATCAAACATTGAATGAAATCATTCTTTATATAAAATGAGGTCTAAATTATCTAAATGTTCTTCCTTCATTTAGTGCATACATTTTTAAAAACACTTGAAAACAGTTCATTTCAGACCCTGAGACGCTGACGGGAGCATCCTGGTGTTTCAGGGGAGATGGGTTGAATACCAGCAGTGCTGCTTCTGGTTTGGCTGAGCTATCTATCAAAGATCTATGAACGGGACACTCGTTAAGGATCATACTTTTGTCTCCTACTGGTTCTTTACCTTCCTCTGACGGGGGAACAAATAAAAGCAGAGCTTTTAAAGTTATTTCAGAGGAACAGAACACACCAGCTAGGTCAGTAAATCCCCGCTCTGAGACAGTCGGTGCCAAAAGGTGGTAAAACACGGACTAACATGTGAGCTTCAGATGATGCGAGCGACAGGAAAACGTCTCCACGGAACAAGCGGCATCATGTCAAAGACAGAATACAGCACTTCCTCTGTAATGAACTTCATGCTGCGGGACCTCCCTCACTCCTGTATAGGAGCAGTTACATTCACGGCACGCTGTCGTAAATAGTTTTTTCATTTAAAGTCACTGTTTTATGTGTGTTGTGGTGCAAACTGTCTCCTGCATGCATTGTAGTACAATGGAATTAAGATTTCATTTGGGAAATGTACAATCTAATTAAACTTTAATGTAGGCAGAGAATCAATATATTGATACTAAGTTAAAGAGGGTTGCTGTTTTTAATGAAGGCATTTCTGTAACGCTATTAGCAGAATTATGTTTCTTGGATTTGCTTCATTAGTTTGAGTATTTCATTTATAGAACAGTGGCTATAGAGTCAGGTTAACCTGCATGTTTGCTATCATTTCACTGGGATAAATTCAAACTTTTTAAAATCTAATCTATATCGCCAGGACGAACGTAAGATACTTTAGAACACCATCGGCCACATGCGAGTACGCACAAAAGTCTCCAATCCGTCACCTCACGCCACCATTTGTGCACTCAATGAGGCGGTATAGTTCGATGAAAACAAAAAAAAAATGAATACAGAATACGTGAGGCTATCGAGTGAAGAAGCGATGCAATATTTATGAGCTGATTAAACTGTGTACGCGGTCAGAAAGGAGCCGTGAGAGGGCCGCAACCGGCCAGTGGGCTTCCTCTCACTTATTCATGCTGGGAGCTAGACGTCTCTCTCTGTAAATTATTTACACCTCATCTGTGTGTGTGTGTGTGTGTGTGTGTGTGTGTGAATTATTAAGGTTATGTGTATACAGCCACAGTAGGGATTCAGATGGGTCACTGGTCGTGCTGTTGAAATAACGCTGTGTTGCTACGTTGTGCTCCGTGTGTGTGTGTGTGTGTGTGTGTGTGTGTGTGTGTGTGTGTGTGTGTGTGTGTGTGTGTGAATCCATCAGCGAGAGGGGTTTCCCCCATTTAGTGAATGGATCCTTGGGGACGAATCGTGGACAAAAAGGGCAAACTGATACTGAGATAAACATGACATGACGCTGAGACGGAAGAGGGGGAGCGAAGAGAGGAAAAGAAGCAAGAGGGGAAAAATATGTATTTCTAAGAGATTGCACATTTTCTTGTCAAATTTCGAAGTCTGAGCCGGCGATTCAGATTTTTGCACGATTTTATTTCCAAAAACTATAACTGACAGAAAGGCTTTAGACTTTTTTCATCATAAAAAATGATTTCAAAGTCGATGTGAACCGTCTTTCTAAATTCTAAATGTTATTCTTTTACTTTAATAATTGAAATGATCAGGAAATCATGCATTTTTTATTTAGATATTTGCTCTCATTAAAACTCAATCTTGTGATCAGCGGTTTGAATGAACTATATTAGAAGCTGCTATGTGTTGGGTCATAATTCTCTCTCTAATATCTATCTCATATTGCTGTGAAAACATCTCCTTCAAACAACTAATATTTATTCAAGTTTCTTGCCAAAAACTACAGTTTACAAGATTACATTTGAACAAATCATCACAGCATTATAATTTATCTTCACCCAATAGTCATGGAGCTTGAATGCATCATAATGCAAGTCGATGCAACCCCCCCCCCCCCCCCCCCCCCCCCCGTTGTGATTACTCTCAGCAGCACGATGGGAACAAATTACAATATAATACGTGTCTGATTAAAGTCAGTTTAAATGTGTTTTTAAGGTTGTTCCTCCACGGCTTATTTATTTACCATTTATTATTCATGTCTTCTTCACGCGCGCTGGAGGAACTTCCACACCAGTGACATGATGTGTTTGACGTTACGCTCTGTGATGACGAAAAAAACTATCACGCCCGGCAAAAAAAAACTGAAATATGAGACTGAACGGCCAATTAGCTGAAAATAAGGACGGTTTCGATCGTCGGCCGATCGATCGCTGCATCTCTGGAATGTCTAATCTTCATCTTCTTGCACACATCTCTGACACACTATCCTCTTTACCTTGATTTCCACCTCAGAGGGGAATGAGTGCTTGATGGAAAATGCAATGAGCGTGCTGTCAGGTCTGACTGTAGTGGTCCTGGAGATTGGGGCGCCTGTGCATTTGACGGGTTAGCATGTAAAATAGTTATGCTAATCGCTATGCTAATTCCGTTTCTCAACGCATGTGAGCACACTGTGAGCTATTTCACAGCAAACAGCCATGGCCTAAGCTGTGAATAATGACCACTTCAGCTTCTGCAAGGGTGTGTAAGCAGCGTGGCCGCTGACGGACGGGGTTAGTGGGCGGTTTGGGGGGGGGGGGGGTGAAGAGTGATGAGGAGAGAGGAGAGGGGAGAGGGGGTGGAAGGGGGGGCGAGAGGAGGACGAGGGAGGATGGATGGAAGGTGTGACGGTTTTCTTCATAATTACTCACATCTGTCTTGCCCCACTCAATCCCTGAGTAATATTCATCTGACGGAGCAGACAGAGAGATAGGAAGTCAAAATACAAGTCTGGCGGCAGCGTTACATCATGAATGATTGAGTCCACTGTCTGCGGATGAATCGCTGCCGCTTCGACAACAGATTTCGCACCTGATATTTGTTAAACGCCGGTACACAACGGTGAGTCTTTGATTCTGAGGAACTCGCACAGTGAAGCTGACGTGTGTGTGTCAGATAGCTCATGTTTTTCTCCCCATTGAGCTCCTTTAGATTCTTCTGAAGCCGCATTCGAACCGACAACTGACCCTTGAGGAAGTCCCGCCCCTCAAACGCAGTCTGGCCAATCATAGCGAAGCACCGGCCCAGCCACAACCACAGTCCGACAACTATCCGACTCTGCTCCGTAGACTCTCGTGGGTTTGTGGATTTGGAGCTAGTCGTGGTTAAATGTTGTGTTTCAGTGATACTACAGAGATAGTCGTTTTTTAAATGGGCGCTACAAACACAAACACTTTGGATCAGTCCTGTGGTAACAGCTTGCAGCCGGTGTTTCGGTGTAACGAGTCACCGTGTTAAGTGGTGACTCTCAGCCGAATGCGTCCGCGGTTGCTCGTAGTGACGGCAGCTGTTGGAAACACAGAAGGTAGGTAATCCAATAAAAGCCTTGAATCAATCTAAAACACAGACTCATATGTGTTTATTATCTACGCCAACCGTTTACTTAAGAGAGACTACTACCAGCTAACACGGTCGCCAGTTAAACTGAAACATCCAAAAACAGTCGTGAATTCTTAAGACCTTTAGTCCGATGCTGAAATATCGATCTTGACAGCCGAGCACTCAATAAGCAGATATCTTGAAGTTGGCTAACTGCTCTGGACGGCTGGGGCCGTCAACATGCGCACGCATATTATTTTTATGACGTCAATCAGAGGACAAAAGATAACAAAAGACTGACACCGAAAAAGATGTTCTGCTGTAAAAATGTTCATGCGGAAGAAAATTAAAAAAAAAACGCCATTGTGGGGGTTTTAGGTAAGGACCCGTGTCGTGTTTAACTGTGGGTGGGTGGTGTTAGTGGGAGAAAGAGGAAGATGATGATGTATGGATGAACTGCTCAGCGGCCTCTGAACCCCTCCTCTGGGACTATACGGGGGATTCTTTCCCCCTCATCTTCTACACGGTCTCCATGGTGATCATCACGCATGGATGGCGGTTGCACGCTTCGCTCCTGCGTCACCTGAGCGCAGGTGACCATCACAGCTCGCCCTCCTTTACATATTCACCACCATCTCCCCAGAGAAGACCTCATCGTAATGGGGAACATATACTGGGTCCCCTAAAACAACCTTCCTACACCCCCCTTCCATATTCTCATGTATTTTTCATTCCTCCACCTCCGCCTGTCCCCCGGATCGGCAACCCTCCTGGTGCTCTCTCCCTGCTTGTTCCCATTTCCTGTTTCCTCTCTGCATTCCAGCCAGGGAGTGATATTATAGTCTGCACAGTGTCCTACACCTGGAGGAACCGTGTCTGTGCAGATGCTGCCTTCATGTTAATAGAGTAGCCGGGACTCCTGGTGGGCACAGACAAGTGGATTCACCCAAAGGACTGAAAACATTCTGCAGGAGAGATAATTCTTCCCTTCGCTGTTTGAAAAGCGAGCAGCTAAAGCAAACACTTCACGTGTAAGAGCCCGCTAACAAAGAGCTATTAGGGAAAGCGGTGTCACTGCACTTATAAACACTTGGACAATGTAAACAGGCTAATGTTAATGAAAAGGGGCAGGCTGACTCCTCACGGCTAACACTTAGCCTAGCATTTAGCCTCGCGCTGAGGTAACAGCCGCTGTCATGGGAATGCTAATGAAGCTGAGGAAAACAAAAGCCTGGTTAATGAGAGCTGTGAGATAAGAGAGCAGAGGCCAGGACACATACACATACACACACACACACACACACACACACACACACACACACACACACACACACACACACACACACACACACACACACACACACACACACACACACACACACACACACACACACACACACACACACTGTGACAGGCTCTTCTCCTAAGACACTAATTAGACAGGAACGACTATATGTGGAGGAAGAGCTAACTAACCGTCCACATCAATACTGCAGCTTGCAAGGCCATTGGCCTCAAAGACACAGAGGGAGGAAGGGGAAGGAGGAGGGAGACAAATTAGAGAGAGGGCAAGACACGGAGGGCAGAGAGAGAGAGAGAGAGAGAGAGAGAAACGAATGTGCAGGAATGACGATGAATTCACACGTACGCTCCCGTCTGGGTGTGATCCACTCGCATGACACATGTCGTGCGAGTGTCGAGATCCAATCCACATATTGCTCGTGTAGGAAGTGATGGAATGGAGCCACCTGTCTTCTCGGGTGCATACATCCTCCAGCTGTGCTCGCACACAGTATGTACTCACACATGGCTACGTTATAACTCAAGATAAATGCATGCGTGCAGAAAGGTAGTGGTCTCTGTTAAATATTGAACTAGAGTGAGCGTCTGTAGCCATGCTGGCATGGACGGATGACATTCGTTTCCTCTTACTTGTAGTGCAGTTTATCGATCTAGATTGTTTTGGTTTGAGTTGCCGGTTGTTGGAGGTATTGTCCGTAGAGATATCTGCCTTTTTCCAATACGATGGAAGTAGATGGCACTGAACTCTTTAAGTGTAGGAACTATTTCAAATCATTTTGTAGAACACGTGGTTGATGTAAGTGATGTTGAAAGCCACATGCAGCACTACCAGCAGACCACCAGCGTGGTGGTTTCAGCTAAATTAAAGCCTCGTCCTCGAGACATCTTCTATACCTGCCCCCCCCCCCCTACCAGACATCTCCCTCTCGTCTCTCCACCTCCGACACCCCGTGAATACTAACCACTGGGCTTCTCCCCTCCCCGGGCTTGACCTGATATTGCTGCCACTCCCTTTTTTCCCCCACCAGCCCCGAGGCGATGGCTGCACTTAAACTAGGTTAGGGGAATGGGAAATAGGTGCAGTGACAGCAGGCACACGGCGCGTAGAGGAGTGTTGGCTTAATAACCATCCAGCAAAGGTTTGGGGGAGCTACTACCACTCCATCTCTCTCTCTCTCGCTATCCATCTCTCACATCTCTACATTCCAGTTTCTTCCCCTCACTTCCAATCGCTCCACCTCTCTTGCAATTTGGTCCTTCTTTTTATCTGTCTCTCCCTCTCTATATCTCCCCCTCTTTTGCACTCTCACTCCTTCTCCACTTCTCACTCTCTCTTATACAATCAATCAGCTCTGAATTACTCGTTTGCTCCATCTCTCAGTGCTGCATATTCTCTCCGCCACCGAGGACTCCATTAATTTTCTCCCCTCCCTCCCTCTCTCGCTCTCTCGCTCTCTCTCTCTCTCTCTCTCTCTCTCTCTCTCTTTCACTATACTCTGCTTGATAGAATCAGATGCTATTTGTCTATTAAGGGGCCACGGGGATATTTAATAAAGGGCCCGTGTGTGGCTGCATGTGTGTGTGTAGGGAGTGTGCATTTCCGACCAGGCGGGCGAGTATCCTTCCATTCTCCACCTTGATGAGGAAATTAACTTGTCCGATGCGGCGGCTGATGAAAAGTCATCTCGACGGCAATGGTGAATGTCGCACTTAATTTTCTATTTAGCTACAGTAACCCTAACCAACTCTAATTGATTAGGTGATCAAAAGTAATTGGGATTAGGCCGCAGCTATGAATTCATTTGTCTTTTATGAATACTAATTGACCCCAGACTGGCCCCTGCGCCCCACGCACACACACACACACACACACACACACACACACACAGACACACACACACACACACTTCTCTGGTGCTCTTCCTTTCCTTTCCAACACTTACCGGACCTCCAAGTCATTGTACATTCTTCCCATACCCTCACTCCTCTGTATGTTTGGTTGTGTGTCAGTGCGTTTTCCTCAGCTTGCGCTCGTGTGATTAAGTATTCGTCTCTCAGCTGCCTTGCCCCCCCCCCCCCCCCCCCCCCCCCCCCCCCAGCCTTGGGGAGAAAACCAAACAATTCTTTTTGACATCCATTATGTGTGTGCCTCTGTGTGTGTGTGTGTGTGTGGTCAGCACTTGTATGTACACCAGTGTGTCCATTTGTGAAGCAAATTAAGGCAGGGGGAAAAACCGCGGGTCTTTGGGAATGAATGTGCGATGAATCTAAATAATCTAAACGAGCATCACTTCCTCAACCCGTGTCTGACATTTATGAGGCCCGGTAAGAAATAGAATGAAAGAAAACGTGTCTCCTGCTCCGCACCCCACACTGAGCCTCTGGCACTCGCATACATGCAATTCAGTCACACACACACGGCGGATACCGATAAACATATAACCACGAGCCAAATATGTGCGCAAAGATACAGCTTGGTGTACGCAAAATTACGTTCCCATACAATGAAACTTCACCGTCAAGTACGTTTGGAGAGAATAGACTTTCTCCTGGATTAGAGGTTTATTTAAACCAAATTGTTGGAACAGTGGAAAGAAGCCTGTTTTGGTGAGTATAAATGTGTTTGTGTCTAAATTAGTTGTGTTATAAGATGCTCTGCTGTGACAACACGTCTCCCAGCAAAAAAGAGCGGAACTGAACGTGCCACACACGTTTACTACCAGGCCATTCCTGTGACGGTAAAATATAAAGTTATTATCGTCATTAATTTCATTCAGTAGTTTATGCGTTTTTATCTTTGTTTCTAACAAAATCTGCAACAGTCAGGTGGATGGATGGGTCAAAGTGAAACAAAAACACAGCGTTGACTAATTCTAAAGTTACACGCAACAAACATACTTATTTTAAGTTAAAACACGATCTTTTACTTAACCCTACCCGGTAGTTCTGTTGTGTTTTGGCTTTTTTGACGTGTTTAACATTGCGCCTGTTTTCTGGCGTTTGGACCCAGCGCTGCTGTTGTTTGGCTCATTTTCTGTAACCAGTGTAGTATTAGCAAGCTAGCCAACTAGCCAGCTGTCCCACTAGTTCGCTAGGTCGGACCGTCGGACCCGGCACTGCCGCTGGCCACCAGGCCGCTGTGTGGCTCATTTTCTGTAACCAGTGCAGCATGGTGGAATTAGCAAGCTAGCGAACTAGCCAGCTTTTTACTAGTTAGCTAGTTTGCTAATTCCACTACACTATGCTACACTGGTCACATAAAATAAATAAAGTTGTCACTCGTCTTGCGAGAGCAATGAGCTTTCTTCCGCAGCTGTTACATTTTACGAGATCCCTTTGGCTCTCCTCTCGACGCTACTACTCCACTGCTCATCTTTTGTTTTGTTTTCTACCGATGTCTCTTGATGCACTGTCCCCTTTGCTGCTGTAATCCCCCAAATGTCCCCGCTGTGGGACTAATAAAGGATTATTTTATCTTATCTTACTGCAAAAACCTCACCTCAGTGACTGCACCACTCTGAAGTAAGTGTGTTTAGTTCATACAGAAGTTAGCCCGCTACAACAGTTGCAACGGCACACACATAAAAATGGCCGCCACCTCGACCATCCATGCTCCGTTGATTGGAACGGGAATGTCCCTTCTGTAGTAGTGACCACGGCTGCGTGTCCTCTAAACAGCCGGCTATTGAAGCGGAGTATTGATTGAGATTGACTGGGAACTGATCCTAAGTGACTGCTCTTGCTGCTTCTCACCACCAACGAGCTATTAATCAGGCTGCTGGGATTCTCCACAGAATATTTCCCTTTACAGCTCCGCCATAACCCGACACACACAGATAAGAACTGAACCCTTATCACAGCTTTACTTCCTTTCTCCGGCAATGTGTTTGTGGCAGAAACACAAAAATGCATGAATGTACACACACAAACACAAACACACACACACACACACGCTCTTCCTGCAGCCCTGCAGAGGCTGAGGCTATGAGGCTGTCATGGCAACCGCTCTGCAAAGGTGTGATTGGTCAAGGGGAACAATGTGCACAGAAATGTTTGCTGAGAGGAGGTATGTAAATTTACTACACATAACAGGAACATGCAGTTCAAACACACAGACACCACAGGGCAGAGACACACACACACACACACACACACACACACACACACACACACACACACACACACACACACACAGGCGTGCTCTAAGTTCTCTCAGGAAATCTTAAAAAAACGAACAAACAGACAAACATATACTGACGAGTCAGGGCAAACATTAATTAGTTAAAGCCACAATACAGGAAGTGACAAGTTGGTTTATATGATCTGCGAAAAACACAGCCAGACATTTAATTAAAAATATGCAAATGTACTCACAGTTTGGAGGCTATCAAATTCAACTTAACAGAAAAGAAAAAAAAAATTCTGACTACATTTCAATTACAGCCTCTCTCTCTCTCCACCAGCAGCGCTGAAACAGAGGGGGGGGGGGGGGGGGGGGTGTTTTCTTCCAGTGGTCTGAAATTAGACATCTAACAGAAGAATCCTCTTTGACTGAGAGGACAACTGTTCGGCTCCAGTGGCAACACAGACGAGATTAAACATCAACATTGTTATTTATGATTAAAAAAACAACTCCCAACCTCTCACGGAGCTTGATGACAGAGCTGATGGGAAAATCATTATCGAGATAAATATTTGTTTTTATAACAGTTGTCCCAATCACAAATTTTGTGTCGCCGTCCCCCCACTGATATTTAGAAAAATAAACATCACGTGTGCATTCTTACATTTCTGTAATTAATGACACGTGCACGGGTTCGGTGGGATGTGCTGCATGTTTTTCCTGCCACACCGAAAAAAAGGGCAGCGTGGTCATATCTCAGGCCCTCTGCTTCCCCACAGCTCGTCCCCCGTGTCCAATTAGCGAAGAGAGAAAATCACACCGGTCGGGGGAATGATCGATCACTCTGACCCTGTGTGTGTGTGTGTGTGTGACATGTATGTAACGTGTCAGGCTATAAGCTGGGCTAATACATCAGCTCACACATTTGTTGACCCCGACACACCCCAACAATCCCAAAGTGACCGGAAACATTTGGGACTGGAAATGACGAGGTAGTTTTTTATTGACAGTTAAGTCTCATTGGTTGCTTTTTTTTTTTGGACTCTGTGGTTCAGTCGACACCGGGTGGGTCGAGGTTAAGATCTATGCAAATCAGCTGTAGTCATCCCGATACCCGCGTAGAAGAGGTATAGCGCTTCAAATCCCCCCTGCATTACCCTAATTAATCATTCATACCTCACATCTACATATTCAAATCACCTGAGCTTAAGTCACAGCAAAGTGGGGGGGAGGAGACGGAGGCATCGATGGAAGGATAAGTCGCAGGAAAGAGGAGAGAAAAGAAAAGAAGAGTCCTGTTAATGTGATTTCTGTTCAAAAAGTTTGATCTGGAGGGCCCTCGACGCGTCCAAACAGCGTTGCAGCGAGCAGTTAGCCTGTGATCCGCGCAACGCCGTCTGCATTCGCACTTCGGGTTCTCCTGGTTGCTCAGAAGAAGCGCTCGCGCCGTCAGAGCCACAGCGCCAAAGTCTTTATACGTCCACAGCTGACAGACTCTAACCTTCTGCCCTATTAGTGAACATACTGGGAGCCTCTGTGCTCTCTTCTCTCCGTCTCGGTGCCTCATCCGAGAGCCCTTGATTAAGGCTTCAGGGAACCAGGAGACAAAGAGCGTAGTCGCAGACAGAGAGAGAGAGAGAGAGAGAGAGAGAGAGAGAACATAAAAAGACAAAGAGAGAATGGGAAAGGAGATACCCGAGGAACAGAGAATCAAGATATTCCAGACATCTGAAAAATGCACATAAAAAGATACGAGTGTCTATGTATGTTTTTCTTATTATATAGATATGTATGGCTAAGATAACTGCAACAGAGACATGAGGATAGTCTCAAAGTGTACCGTGGACAGAGGTGAAGCTCGGGTGGAGGTGAGTGAGTACATGAGGGGCATGCGGTGAGAGCGAGGGCTGTATTAACCTGTGTGTTATTGATGCGGTGTACTAAACCTCCCCCCCCCTCCCCCTGTTATCGCCCACTGGTACCCCCATGGGCTCAGCACACACAAGGTAATCTATGGATCCTGGAGGAGAGGTCAGGGATGTCGGGGTTGGTGACACGCGACAGCTTGCAGGTTCACAAGTAGAAAGAAATTGCACCGAGCAAAACCAGTGCACAAGCCCTGCATGTGACTCCAAAACAAGCCTCACGCAAGAACCACTCGTACAGATTTGTTCTTTGTGGCTGGTACGAGTGATTTAGGGGAACTCTTATTTTGAATTTTTCCAAGGTGGTCCAGATGAGGCGGAAGTGCCTTAAACCTGCATTTTCTCTACTGACCACCAGGGGGCGACTCCTCAGATTGTACAGAAGTCTATGAGGAAATGACTACTTCTCTCTTGATTTATTACCTTCAGTGTTTTCACTTCATTGTAACATTTGTTGTAAAAATGTCTTTAAACAGTGTTCGGTTGTACTTAGCTCCACCCTCTCGGGTCACTTCTGATTGCAAAAAAACAAAATGGCGACGGCGAAAAACCAAGATGGCGACTGCCAAAATGCAGAGCTTGAGGCTGAAGTCCACAAACCGATGAGTGAGACTTCTTATACACAGTCTGGGGTCTTCTGTGATCCAGAACTACATTTTCCACTAACGGGTTGTATATTTCATTACTTTTTTAGTTTGAAAATCTGATTTAATTATACTTTACATAATTATGTTGACATTATTATGTTCGACTCTGCAGTAAAAATGTTAGGCTGCAAAAAAAATTCTAAATGTATGAACAATATCACCATTAATTAGAATTGTCTATCAATACTATTGTATAAAACCCCCTGACCCCCTCCTGCTGCAGCCGCCGATCGCCTTGAGACGTTTTTCATACGGAACCTTTTCTTCTACGACCCTCAGGTGACACACCATTAACAGAACTCGTTATTTTCCCCCATTCCTTGACTCAAGCAGGTCTTTTTATTCTGCTGCTGACGCTGTTGAAAAATTACAGACGGTTCTTTATGGATCTCCAAAAATCAGGACTTCAATATAGGAAATATGGGGCAGGACGTGTAGCCTTTTACGGCATTACTGGGGCGTTTAATTTACAATTCTCTCTACGCATATCGTGGCCTTCCTCATGTACTCGGGTATCTGAAGTGAGGAGCGTTTACTGAATCTTTAACGTGGTTCACTCGGACGAAAAAGAGTCAGAGAAAGTGAAGAATACGAAAGCCGATGAGCCAACATGGTGGGTGCATTCGGTGAATTGTTGGTTGGTTTCTGTGTGTGACCTCCTTCATCTCGTCCAAAACATCAGCAATAAGAAATAACGGCTGACATTTATTCTAAGACAGGTTAAAGGGGTTCAGGTGTAATTCCCTATTACCTGAACGTATTGCCTTTAAAACGTTACATTCAAACGCTATTCCAAGCTTCAATACGTTGTAGACTACATAAAACGTGTGTGATCACACTAAATACTCAGAAGTCAAACCAACTTTGTTCCTTTCAATAGCATCAAACATATTTTTGTTCTGTTTCGGCTCTACACAACATGTCAGACTCAGTTTCCGACACATGAAAACAGATCAGTGTGAAGCAGTTATGGCTGCAGAGGAGACAGACGCATCCACACAGCAGACGACCAAAACACATACTGAGGCCCGTTTCAGCCTTAAGACAGCAACGGTTAGCTGTAAACCAGGTGGAGGGGGCAGAGTGACGGCTCGGCGCTGCAGGTAGGGGGATGTCTGGAGTGGGAGTGTGTGTGTGTGTGTGGGGGGGGGGGGGGGGGGTAGGAGAGTCGGGCTCGGCTGACGACCGGGTGGGTTGGCTCGGCTGATGAGCGGAGAGGCTGGCTGTCAGTGCGAGCCTGTAATTGAGGGTGGGTGTGAGCTCTCCCCCCATGGATTCCCTATATTCTCTGACAGCTGCAGCACAGCGCAGGCTGTTCACACATGATCTGCCGCTACAGACCGGACTCCCCTACGTCTCTCTCTATCGGCTGCTTCACACAGAGGAAATGTGGTGCAGACTAATGTGCAATTCAGATCTTAGACTCGTGTGCATTTGGTTTGAAACTATCCCGTAGAATTCAGGATCTAATGCACAGGCAGTGGGTGGCTGTTTGGTGTGAGGTGAATGTGACGGTAGGAGGGACTACTTTCTCTGAAGTAGCTGACCCGTACGACACCCACAAGAAAAGACATATTTCAAAAAAAGCCGTTTTGTCATGGGATGAAAAAAATATATATAAAATCCTTCATTTTCTATTTCGATCCATAGCTGAGTGGTGTGTATGATAAAGTGTCGCTCCCCGGGGAGTCTGGGCCTGTGATCCGGCTGGTGCTGCGGGTTGAAAGGGAACTCACATCTGCCAGCGCCTCGAATCCGCCGCGTCAATAAACCAGACTTAAATGTATTTCAGTTTACCGTTTGCTCACTTTGCGCTGGCATTTCGAAAACTCTTTACAGCCGTCTCTCTCGCTTTCTTGTCGCTCCTTTCGCCATGTTTTCTTTTAATGACGGCGATGGCGAGGCCCTGTAGCATTTTATACACCCGCCGTTCTCTCGCTGTTATATTTCCTCCAATGTCTAAAAGCGTGGGGGGGGATTTGTGGCTAACCCCTGCAGTATGAGGTCCTGTTGACTTTGGGTGATCAGCACACTTGTGCCCTGGCTGGGCTCCAACCTGCGCACACGCACGCACGCACACACACACACACACACACACACACACACACACACACACACACACACACACACACACACACACACACACACACACACACACACACACACACACACACACACACACACACACACACACACACACACACACACACACACACAGTTCCGTTCCGTAACTCACTCGAGAAGCTTAGAACAAATCTTCTGCATGGTAGGTCAGCGAGGCCCCGAGGACCCCTCACACTTGACACGTGGATGTGAACCTTGCCTGTGCAGCACCGAGCGGTCGCAATGGATCCACAGTTTCCAGCGGGAGGCGAGGGAGCAGCAGCAGCAGCAGCAGCAGCAGCGGGTCCAGGGGTGGGTTGGGGGGGTCAGGGGTTTGGACAGAACCAGAGACACGCTCCACTGGGCCACACAGACGGGCCGCTGTCGCTCTAATTGGCTGGACAGCAGGACTGAAAGCCCAACACGCTACACACATATTAGCCTCCGCTTTAAGGACAACAGGAGCCGAAGGACCACAACCGGCAAAGCAGACATGAATTAATGACAGCCATTATGGCTGCCAGCGACCACAAACCGTTCATTTCAAAGCAGGTTTTTTTTTTTACAAGACAAGTAATTAAGGACCACGTACGCCAAGCTACATCTCCCGGCGTGTGATATTTTCTGCTTTTAGTGTAACACATCTGACAGTGAGTTGCAATTTTTGATCTCAGCCTCCAATTCTAATCCGTCTTGACTGTAGCTTTAGGCTATTTGGCAAATAACATTTATGTTCGTTGGGTCGCTCTGCTCTCTTGTCTGACCTTTTTCTAACGCGTCCTGACACCAGCAGCTCTCCAGCGAGCGCCTGAGTGTGCTCAGGCTCGGCAACCCCTCCGTGCCTCTCTGCTCCATCGGGGGAATTCAAAGATATTTTTGGTGAAGGATATAAAAAGGAGTGGGAGACCCCATGAGAGGAAAGGGATAGAAAAAAGGAGAGCGTATTTTACGCTCAGAGTGAAAGGATTTTAAGTAGCCTGTGTAAAGAGGTGATGTTAATTGCCACCGATATCTCTCCCTCCCTCTCTGTTTCTTCTTCACGCATTCGGCGTCTGGCAAACCAATTTGTAGAGGCAGCATCAAGGAATTTCTGTGTGCAATCAGATAACACGCGGCAGAGCCGGAGAGGCTGAGCTCAGAGTCAAGATAATGGGCTGGATTTTTAAAAAATCTCATCACATGCTTTTTCTTCTTCTTCTCACCTGCAAGCAAATCAGAAACAAAAACAGGCAGATGAACAGCGGAGAAAACCCCCCGTGCCTGCTTGCATGTGTTTATGCGTGACGTGTAAACGAACAAAAAAAAAAAAAAAAGAGGAGATGCATCCGGAGGGAGACGCGGAGCGGGAGGAGAGGCAAAAGGAATCCTGGGGATGTGATCGCTCGACGACGAGCGCGACGTTCACCCGCTCTGACAGCCGACATGGTGAGAATGACGTTGGTGGGAGAGCAGCGATGAATAAACTCCATCTGACGTGGTGATGAGCCCTGACCTTTTTGGGGGTGAGAGGAAGGGGGACGTATAGAGACGGGACTCGTGCGGGGGTGGCCGGGTGACACGGGCGCAGCAGAAAGACGGGTGCCCTTCTCTGCATTTGTGTTCTGTGCACACGTGTGTTTGAGTATGTAGGACACGCATTCCCACGCGTTGACGTACAGTATGTTCGATGTTTGACAGCCAAAAAAAAGGCTCCAGTTCCATCAAAACATGACACGGATCCAGTGTGATGGATGCGGAGCAGGAGCAGAGGGATGTTAAACAACCTCCGCTCTCCACTCTCAGGACAGTAATCGATGCTAATGGAAGCGCGAATGAACTAAAGTCAAAGTATGTTTGCATGTGCACAAAAGAGACAAAAAGAGCGAAAAAGACATCTAAATTAGTGAGATAAGCAGGATTTTATGAAGCCTTCCTCTCAGCTCCCTGGCTGCCTCTCTCCTTTCCTTCACCCTCCTCCTCCTCCTCCTCCTCCTCCTCCTCCTCCTCCTCCTCCTCCTCCTCCTCCTCCTCCTCCTCCTCCTCCTCCTCCTCCTCCTCCTCTTCTTCCATCCCTCCGGCTGGGAGAGACATAACAGCTAGTGACAGAAGTTAAGTGATTCCCAAACTCGCCGTTCGCACAAAAGCCCGGCAGCAAGACACTGTCTTGCACATGGATACTCATACATGCACCCACACAGACAGACACACACACACACACACACACACACACACACACACACACACACACACACACACACACACACACACACACACACACACACACACACACACACACACACACACACACACACACACCAGATTAGCTAGACAGTTTGTTCTGTTCAATCCGCCCATGCTCGCTGTGCGCCTGCCTGTATGCATATGTTTATATTGTTTGCATATCCATCCATTGTAGTTCGCTCTGGCTTCCGGGAACACCACTTAGAAAAATGACTTTGCGCCTCTACAGATGGGAATTAGCTTGTAGCTAAATCTGGTTCAATACATCTCTGTGCCTTGTACGACAATGCATTTTAAAATTATATGCATCTTATGCGGACATATCCGTCTCTGCTCTTCGCCTCCCTCCTCTTTCTCGCTCTCTTCCAGTCCGTTTTAATGAAGATGCAAACATCAAAGTGTCGCTCTCTCCTCCATCCAGAAGTGACGACTAGGAGGAAAAACGTCTAGGACCAGCCAGCAAGAGTCCACATCAACAGAAGTTAAAACCACTTTGTCAGCAGCAGATGTCATACTGCAATTCCAACATGCTCACCCACACACACACACACACACACACACACACACACACACACAGGCGTGCACATATACAGACCATCCAACTCTGGCTGACTGCAGGAGGTGATAAAAAGTAGTCGAGATGGCCACATTTTACCTTTTAAAGATGCTGATTTTGTGTTGACTGAGCAGCTCAGTCGTCGTGACCAAAAACATGTGAGCACACAGCTGAAGATTATTTGAGGCCCCGACTGCCCGGTCAAGGGAACTAACAACTATAAAAGGAGTGGCTAATTTAAATGAGATGCTCTGCAAACAAAGCAGAAACATTTACTTGTGCTTTACATCAAAGAAACATCTGCAAACGTAGACACATACCAAGCGAGCACGTAAATGCGCAGTATAGATTATAATATAGATGAATATGAAACAGAACGCTGACGAGAAAAAGTCCCGAGGACTATAAGCTCTCCGTCTTCATCCATTCACTCCGCTTCACATCCTAATTAATACACAAGCGGCAGCATTTGAAACCATTAAATCAGGCATTTACGAGGCCAGTCCGAGCATTAAAAAGGTTATTTGCGCAATAGACAAAGAGTGTGTAGTGAAGCTGAGGTCTGTAGCACTGGCAAGAGCCTTCTTGATCTTCAACACTTATAACACTTAGTATAATAAATAACCACAAAGTTACACATTAAGTATGAAAGACACACACAGAAATTAATTGACAGTAGAGCAGTGATTCCCATACTGTGGCAATGTACCGCGAGTGGAACACAAGAGCCTCATTGAAACGATGGAACGATGGCACTACAACTGTCCTCAACCAGAGCAGAATGGACGCCTCCTGGTTGTTTGCCTCCGCCAACCAGTCAAGCTGCAGTTTACATCCATGTCTGTCCAAAATGACATCACTTCATCATTTTTAGCACATTACACCAGGCGGCAACCTCCGGTTCTGCCGAGTGAAGCCGAGGCGGAAGTGTCTTAAAACCTGCATTCTCTCTACTGACCAGCAGGGGGCGACTCCTCTGGTTGTATAGAAGTCTATGAGAAAATGACTACTTCTCTCTTGATTTATTACCTCAGTAAACATCGTAAACATGAGTTTATGGTCTCAATCTCTAGTTTCAAGTCTTCTTCAATACGTGCAGAATGAGTGGGATTTTGAAAATGCTTGCAAGAAAATGAAAAGACGTCACTCGGCAGCTGCAGGGTTAGAGGAGCAGCGACGGCTGTATGTAGGCGAGGTGGCGCTTTCATTGTTATATCAGTGGTATCTGTGGTGGATTTGGGTTGGTACATAGTGGCACATAGTCTTAAATAGTTTGGGAACCTTTGCACTAGAGTACGACACGCCAGTGAGCCATGAAGTCATGTTAAAACTGTATTTAAAAAAAATATATGGGACATTCAGGGAGCGGAAGTCAGTTTCATTTGTTTGCTTGCAAATTAGCAATCCTTCACTAAATGTACTGCTGTCTAAGAGGCAAAAACTGCTTCATCTGAATATACACACATCCTATACTTGGTAATACGGAGATGTACTGTCCCACATTTCTTAATTGTTCATTTGGAAACAGAGAAAAAAAAGAAACTGTTGAGCAGCGGATCGGAAAACCGCTCCTCATTAGTGTTTTATTAAAAAGCAGCCTTTAAAGTTATTGTGCAAGGTTGTTGAATTTTAATGACCCCTCGCTGTGCTCCAGATAGCAATCCGGTTGTGAGCGTAGATACAGGAGGAGAGGAGGAAGCAAAGAGGTGAATGGAAAGAAAGGAGGAGGAGGAGAGATCAATGGAGTCAGAAAAAGAGAAGAGGAAAGGAAAGAAGTCTGATGGTGAGATGAAGAAGAGTTAAGAGATGGCGTGATCCCAAATTAGTATTTTAATGGCGGGGTGATGAGATTAAGAAGAGGAGTGATGACATAGCTGTAAAGATCTGAGGAGACGACAGGAGGAGGAGGAGAGTCGGGATCCTTTGCATGGAAGAAGGGAGGAAGGTTAAAAAGGACCAGTCTCTTTCTATCCGTCTGTGTATCCGCCTCCAGCATGTAGAGCTCGTCCTCCATCTGTCTGCGTCTCTCTCTGCCTCCCAGTATGTCAGACAGCAGACACGCAGTTCTGCTGCCTGTAAGCCGTCACCGACATGACGTGTCGCATGCTGGTGCCACTTCCCCCGTTGTGATCTTATTGTCTGAATGACAGCTGGTTCTCTCCGACATCGGCGGGACGCACACACACACACACACCCACACATACACACACCCAGTGTGCACACGGTGTGTTTACTCTGAGGTTGAGTAGACTCACTCAGCAACATGAGGCATCGTCGTTATGAGTTTCCAGACCCGCTTTGAATGTTATCAGCCGAATCGATGGCCGTTATCAGCCTCTCAGATAAGGACCAGCGGGCTACAACTACTAGCAGGTTCAGAATCATCGATTGACATGTTTGATCACTGATAATACAAGAAGACGCTGCTGACATCCAGCTGCTTAAGTCATTCTGACAATTAAGTAGGGACGTCAAGATACCAGGATATTGGTATTCGATATTATTAACCAGAGAAATTCCATGATTATTGATACCAAATCATATTCCACGGTGACAAACAAAACCCCCAAAAAGTTAATAACAACATACACTTCCAGCACTGTCGCCTCACAGCAAGTGGGACCCGGGTTCGATACCGGGCTGGACGGCCCTTCTCTGTAGAGTTTGCATGTTCTGCTCGTGTCAGCGTGGGTGTTCTCTGGTGTGGCCAGTGCACCGTACCTCTCCGTAGTCTGCTGGGGGAGCAGCATTGGAGCCGACAGACACCAACAGACTTAATAAACTGGTTCAGAAGGCCGGCTCCATCATTGGCTGCAAACAAGACTATAGGATAAGGATAAGGATGGCGACTCATCAGTCAGTACAGCAGCAACAGTTAAAAAGTGCATAAAAACATTAAGACAAGACGATTTAAAACAAGACATTAAATAAATATGTACAAGATAAAACACAGGCATCAATGGCTTCAAAGTGAATAAGGTGCTTCATTAAAGTGTTATTGTCTATTTTTGTTTCACCGCAGCACGGTCCGGTGAGAGCTGGGTGGGGGGGGGGGGGGGGGGGGGGGGCGGGTGATGGAGGAAACCGCTCTGGGGAAAAAGCTGTTCCTCAGCCTGTTAGTCCGGGTGTTAATAGTCCTGTATCTCCTTCCTGATGGTAGTGGAACAAACAGAGAGTGACCCGGGTGTGTGATGTCTGTACAGATGTTGCTGGCCTTCTTCTGGAGGCGGCCAGCATACACAGTGTCCATGGTCAGGCAGGGTAACTCCCACCATCCTCTGTGCTGTTTTATTAACCACACGGGCCGGGTCCCTCCGGTTCTCTGCTGTCCGGTGTATCGGGAACAGGTGGTGGAGAGGAGGACACTGAAGAAACCATATTGGATAACCCGGACCACCCTCTCCACCGCCTACTGCAGGGCCAGCGGAGCACCTTCTCCAACAGACTGATCCAGCTCCGCTGTCACAAGGACAGATACAGGAGAACATTCCTGCCCTCTGCAACAAGACTCTAGAATATATCACCTCTGACCAAATCATACACAAGACTGTAACACTGCTACACTGTTGCTGCTGTGGCGATCTTGTTTATTTTTTCCTACTTAGTTCATTTAATACCTTGTATTTAGTGTATATACTGTGCATTTTATGACTTTATTTTCTTAAATGAATAGGTCCTGCTCTGTTATTTTATTATATTGTATATACTGTGCATTTTCCATACTTAATATTTGTGTTTTATTGTGTAACTTCGTTTGCTGCTGCCACAGGAAAATGTCCCCTTGGGGATGAATAAAGTATACATCTAATCTAATCATAAGGAACCCAAGGTAACGCTCTCCAGTCCTGCTAACTGTGCTGAGGAGCAACAAAAGAGGGATTACATGACAGCTGCTGCCAAGGATGAAGAATATATATGAAGCTTGAAAGCTGTAATGATCACTACTAGCTGGTGAACACAGTGGAGCAATTAGCGGCTAAAGAGTCGACATTTTTCATTGTAAACCAGAAGAAGAACGTGAACAGACGACACCAAATGTAACTCTGTGTCTGCTAACATGTTCACCACAACAGCTACCAGAGACGTACCGATTGATCGGCCATTCCCGGCCTATTTAGTCTCGTATATACAAATCTTTTGCCGGTCAAATTTACACACACAATGATAGAGGCGGCACGGATGGTAACCTCACACCCACACCCACACACACACACACACACACACACACACCCTGCCATCGGAGTGGAATTTCTTCAGCGTGAGTGAAGACGACATAAAGCTCGCAAAAGATAAAGTGGGATCTCTTGCAATTCGTTTTCAGTTGGATTTTACTGGTCCAGTAACCTGGAGCGCTTCTGTTATGAGGTTTGTTTGAGTGAGTGAAGGTCCTGTAACTTGGTGCCGCTTTGGAGATAACATTAACAGTTATTTAGCAATGATTGTTTTAGCAACATACTATTGAATTTAAAATTTCCAGTAAAGTAAAGTTACAAAAATGTTTGCTGTCATTATTGGTTGTTAGAAAGCAAGAAAAATCAGAATCGGCAGGTCAGACTTTTGAAAAGTCGATGCATGAAAAGAAAAAAAAAAAACTTACTGCAGCTTTAAATAAAAGATAGAACTCATAGGAACATATACGATCATCATGTTTCTTCTGTCATTTGGAACTTTAGATTTTGACTTTCTAACCGACGTCACAATCATCGGTGGGAAGAGCTACAGGGTTTAAGACATGTCGCAATTATCTGAGCTTCTCTTTAAAGAAAACAAGGAAAGGAAAGGAAGGAAGAAACATAACGTAACACCTCCCCTGAGAGGAAAGACACACACACACACACACACACACACACACACACACACACACACACACTAAAGAAAATACTTGTATAAATGACAAGTAGCAAACATTTGGCCTCTCGGCTTCCTGAATGGCCGTAATTGTGTTTTGGAGCTGAGTGGCGGACGTGGTTTGAGTGGCAGAAACGAGTGCTGTGGAAAAGGTCGTTTAGCTCGTTACGGGTAGCGGCCGCGAGCCGTGATTGGACCATTGAGTTCCGGCCTTCTTGATTCCTCTATTGTTTCCGATGTAGGGCTGGGACACACTGAGGGATTTTGACAGCTTCATGCCGTGTACCACTAATGTGTGTGTGTGCATGTGTGTGTGTGTGTGTGTGTGTGTGTGTGTGTGTGTGTGTGTGTGTGCATATGTGTGATAGCTCCCCCCGGATGTCGTGAGTCAGTGTTTCAGAAGGCTCATTGCCGTCTGACGCCCACTTCTCCCACTAAACGGGTTTGTTTTTCAAATGTCAGATCACGGTGGGAGAGCGAGGCGGCCCTCCGATGAGGCTATGATTGTTTTTCCGAAAAAAAATGGAACGAGAGCAAAGAAAGAAGGGAGAGGGGGGGAGAGAGGGGGAGATGATGACTGCTCTCCATTATTAGCCGGGCTCATTCCACCGACAGAGGAAATAGTGAGGCTCTCTCTCGTTCTGCTGATCGATCCCTCCGTGCTGGGAAGACAGCCAGCACAATACGCTCCCCATCCATCTCCTCCTTTCTCTCCATATTCTCCCCCTTTCTTTCTTTTTCTTTTTTTATTTATCTGTCAGTCTGTCATTTGGTTTCTATTATGTTTTCTCAGATAATTGCTTTTCACTGCAGATAGTTCTTGAAGTTAAGGCCTTCAACCCAATGAACAAATCCTCATAAAAATAAAAAATAAGTTATAAGTTCTTACATTGCGGTCTTAGAGCTCAGTTCATGGCGTGTGATAAAAGCGAAATACGAGTGGGAGTTTCGCATGTTGAGGGGTGAGGGTGGGTGTCATCTTGATGGGTGGTTTTTGCCCAGAGCCCGAAGGCAGCGACTGCTTATATAAAACCACTAAGGTCACGGCAATAAAAGCCAAAAGAATTCGCTGATGAAATATCATTTGAGTCAAACACATTTATTACTCTACTTGCTGTAACTTACTGGGAGCACTGGCATTTAATTTAAATTGCTACTGTAAGCGTTGGGATCTCGCTCCCTGTGTTTAATAATGTGCATCTGCACTACAGACAAAGTGGAAAAAAAGAAGGAGAAAAAAAAAGCCATCAGCCCTCGCGGATAAATTAAAACACTGCCCCGCCGGCACCCATAATGAGACGTTACACTTCACAAGGCATTTGTGGAGCAGCAAGTTTCTACTAAGGCGCTTTCTGTATTTTCTTTTCATCCTGCATCTTCATTAAAGTATTTTATAGAGTAAATATAAACATTATTTAACAGCTGACAAAAGGCTGGTGTTCACTAAATGAGTCTTGAAAAGGATTAAACAGTAAACACTTTAAGTTAAGTGACTTACAGCACCGACGTCTGCGCTGCATGTTCAAATCACTCCGTATAAGAAGTGGACGTAGTCGTCGTCGTGGCGTCGCCCATTGGTTTGTGGACTGATGTTTTTGAAGCCTCGAGTTTGGCGATTTCGCTGTCGCCATCTTGGATTACGACCGTCGCCATGTTGTTTTTTTCCGCAAACCAATGAACGGAAGTGACTATAGAGGAGGAGCGACGTAGAGACGCCGTATACGGCTCTGTGTCAATCACACGTCCCGCCCTTAAGCATCCCCTGCTTTATGGTCTGTTTGACTCTAAATGGACCATCATTTACTCAATGAACATCATGCTGTATTGAAGAAGACTTGAAACTAGAGATTGAGACCATAAACTCATGTTTACAATGTTTACTGAGGTAATAAATCAAGAGAGAAGTAGTCATTTTCTCATAGACTTCTATACAACCAGAGGAGTCGCCCCCTGGTGGTCAGTAGAGAGAATGCAGGTTTTAGACACTTCCGCATCAGCTTCACTCTGCAGAACGGGAGTTTGCCGTCTGGTTCAAAATTGTGAAATCAAGTTTGTGAACAGGTTTTTATTAAAGCGTAGGAGGCGGTCTAAACGTAAGGATGGGGGACTTGAGCAGGATCTCCTCGAGGTGCAAGCTCAACCTTTACAGTACCCCCACACACAGCAGCAGAGAGTAGAGAATGTGTTGTCCTCGGTTGAAAACAGTCTTAAAAAAAGGAATAAAATATGAAAAATAATTAATCGATTAGTCAACTAAAAGGAAGATTTGAAAACGTTTAAGTTCCCTCAAAATTGCCAAATATTTGCTGGTTTATTAATCTTTCATAATTTTTTTTCCTCAAATATCTTGGAAGACCTCGAGCCGCTGGAAACTGATTTGCACTTTATTTCTAAATTCTAGACATTTTATAGACTTAGCCATTAACCACATAATTGGGAAAAACAGAGATTGTTGGCTGCGAGTCCCGTCGATGCACTCTTGGATGTACAGTGTGACATGAATATATTGATCACGCGACTGCTGTGGTGATGTATAGTCCGTCTGCTGGAGACGGCCTAAAGAATTCATGAGTCAAAGCTCAGAGCAGAAGGGCCAATCCCTCAATGTCAGAGATCCATCGTCCCAAAACACACACACACACACACACACACACACACACACACACACACACACACACACACACACACACACACGCACACACACACACACACACACACACACACATACACGAACACATGGTGAGCTACTTCGGCTTACTTCTGACTTCATAATGCAGACTGACAAAGCCAAATAACAGTCGTGCAGCGAGTGGAAACTCTGGAGAATCGACACAAAACCCGTCACCTCCTCCCACAAATCGGTATGGAAGTGTGTGTGTGTGTGTGTGTGTGTGTGTGGGCCCTTCCCATGTGGTCAGCGCTACAGAGACCGCATTGTCACCGACTGAGCTCCCTGTGATGTGCAGGCGTTGACAGGTAGCTTGCTCCTGCGGGACTCAAGTGCGTCCGCAACAAACTAGCGCGGCGCGGCTCACACAGGACGTGACGTGACAGACTGAGAACCTCAGCGACAACGCGGGATCCTCGGCGCATCAATAATGCAGCGCCTCTGACAATTAGAGGAATCAAACTTCTGCACCGTCTCACAACGCCATCCTTCTTTCTTTCTCTCTCCCTCATATCTCCCCCCATCCATCTCTGCTCACTTCGTTACCCTCTCTCTTCTGCTGGAGCACGAAGACGGAGCGCCAGTTAGAGAGCAGGCGACGGGGAGCAGCAGAGCCGCTGTTGTTCAGACAACTTTTCTGGATGGCATTGGCAATGACAGAATAACACATTTTGGCCTTATGGGATCAAGACACATCTAAAAAACAAAAACAAACAGCTGATATGGATACGAGTGTCACGTCTGTGTGTCTTCTATTCGTATCGGCTGTTAGCTGCAGGCGTCGTTTAGCTAGCTTGTCATACGAGCCACACAAGCGGCGACAAACGCACACACACACACACGGTGAAATGTCTGTTGTGACCAAAGAGCAGCGTCTCGTGGCGGCACAGCAGCCATCTGTATGCCGTGACAGATGAGAGCTGCTGGAGACGCCGGAGTGTATACAGCATATACAGCACACAGAGAACAGAGCCCGAGGCCCGCCGAGTTTGGATGTCACCGCGATGGCTGTCACCGACTGCCGTCGCCGCGGCATCGCCACATAAATCTGTATCGTCTGCGTGTCGTCTGCGTCCCTCCCTCGTCTGTCTCTCTGCCGTGTTTCACTTTGCACTGTGCCATTTTTTATGTGTTTTTTATACACAACATTAAGTACAACATTGTTTGTATTTTTGTTGCAGTTTTGGCCATCATTCCTGTTGGTTGATAACAGCGTATAGTCACCGAGTTGAATGATTAGGATCCGTGAACGCGGCAGCAGCAATGCCCAGATGGGAAATCTGTCCGTTTAGAAAACTGTTTACAACAAGGTCTGTGTGTTATCTTCAGCAGCCGGGTCATGATTTCTGGAAAGACACATTGCTGCTGATAATAAGTGTATTATTTGTGCGTTTTGAGCACCATCAGCCCAGTGCCATCTACTTCCATTATATTGGAAAGAAGGAAGAGATCTCCACAGCTGATATCTACAACACTACCAAACATTCTAGATTGATAAATAGCACAAAGAGTAAGAGGAAAACTATTTATTTCTGATATGTCCCTGTCCACAAGTACAAAGAGGAGTAAATGTGTAACCGTACGTGTAGTTAAAGGAGCAGTGAGTAAGATTTGGTGACATCTTGTGTTGAAGTTGCCTTTTTGAGCGTGTTGGAGAACGACGATGGTCTTTTAGGGTAGCGTAAGAAAGCGAAAGCTTCCCTCTGGGAGCCAGTGTTTGGTTTGTCTGCTCTAGGCTACCGTAGAAACATGGCGGTGCAAGATGGCGGAATCTGTGAAGATGACCTGTTTTCTATATGAAGGGCTGATTCTGAGCTAACGGAAACACAACAGTTCTTAGTTTCAGATGATTATACACTCATGAATACATTATATTCCATTTTTGGTACTAGATCCCCAAAAATGCTACACACTGTCCCTTTAAACAACTTTTTAACACGCCCACACATCTACCCCACATCTGTTTTTTTGTTTTTTAAAAGCAAGCTGAAGTAGCTATGATGCGTGTAAGGGGCTATTTGTCCATAAACTATTATTACACATGGTTGCAGCAGCTTAGCTTTCTCTTGTGTAAACTCTCTTCGGAGAGACAACGGCAGCCGTGAGCTCCCGAGTCACGCTCATCAGCATCATAGTCTACACGAAGCATGATTGGCTGGGAAGAGGTCACGTGAGAAGAGATGCGTAAACACAGCTGTAGGATCCAAACTTTGCTCTCTGGAAATGAATTAAAATGAGACCGTGCAGACTAAAACCAACTATTAATTGTAAGCGTCACAAAGTGGTCAGATCATGACACATTATTGACTCTACAAAATACCACGATCATTGTTCAACTGGCAACGCTGGAACACATCGACGTCGTTAAAAACGATCAGAGAGGTTGAGCACAAACAAAACAAAAGCCAGGTGTGAAGTTATGATCGTGTGAACATTAATCACACTTTGCTTCCTGGCTCAACTTTTAAAAAAACAAACAGACTTTGACACACGCACGCAGGCTGGTCTCATCCAGCATTCACAGCCGTGCCTACGAAAAAGAACGGGCCGCGATTCCAGTTGTTCACGCAGTATCATCAGTATTTTGTAGATATTTGAACCGAAAAGACGATCTTTTCCTCAACATAACTGAGTTTCCTGTGAAGACAGAGTTCCTGGCTTTAGTGTGAAAATACAAAAAATTAGGAGTCATGTTTCATAAGATATGAAACAAACCGTTCAGATGCGCTCACTTTCACCTCCTATTGAGATGGTTTTAAATATCTGATTAAATGATAAACTCCTCTAAACAGACTGACTGCTGACAGTGATGTTGAACGGTCCCCCAGAGCTATAACTTAGACAACGGCATCATTCATTACTGGCAGAAATGCAAAAACAAGACCCAAGTTGCAATGAAGTGGAATTCTCCCTCTAACACGGAGGTTAATATGTTGAAATGCCACTGAGACAAATCCCTGTGCGTTCATTGCAGTTTGGTGATTCTGTCTTTTTCTCTTTCTCCCTCTCTCATTCCACACTTCCCTCCTAACGACCGAGACACAGTCAACCGTGCGACCGGCCATGAATGCTAATGGTGCTCGGCTAACGCAGGACTCCCTCTCCCTCCGTTCGTTCTCACCGCTGTACCTGCAATCTAAATGGAATCTGACAAGCGCGCACGTCACCACCCCGCGTGCACGCACACGTCACAGACATCAACTCATCCAGGTAATGCTGACGGACAGTATTGCTCTGCAGAGAGATATTACTGAGCTGGTATTGCATTGCTTGCACTTGCGGCGGGGGAGAAAAGCATATTACTCACAAATGCCATGTTTACGGCGGCGAGGCTGTGTGGAAGCCGTTTCCCCCTCTCCACGTCTCGTTGTGACCGACGCACTCGCACAAAGTCACCACAGACAGTGCTGCTCTGGCACTTCGGTCACAGTGAGACAAACTCCTCTTTTTAAAAGGATTAATTCTGTAAAGCCACTATTTTTTGAGCAATGGTTCTTTTCTTGGTGCTGTTACGAACTAGCACAAATCCATGGATGGGGAGGTTTTTTATAAGAATTTCTCTCCTGCTGTGACAGCAGTGGTGGGTGTCAAGGGGGGGTGGGGGGGGGGGGGGGGGGGGGGGGGGGGTGAGAGCTGTCTGGAGAATCTGGGGGCTTTTATGAATTCCCTTACATTCAAAACACACACTTTCCCTCGCCTTTGAAGGGAAGCGTCACACGCGTGACGCCACAAATCTCCTCATGAAACGGGAAAACCAGAAAAGAGGATTGGGAGCACGGAGGGAGTAAAGAGACACCCTCCCTCCCTCCCTCCCTCCCTCCCATCTCCCGTCCTCCTTCCCTCCCAAGCGCTGGCAGGACAGGCCGTCGGGAGGATGAGGCTGTTCGCCGTCTCCTTCACCCCTGAAGCTCTGTCTATCTGTCTCCCTCCCGTTCTTCTTCATCTCCTCTCGTCCTTGGTGGTTTCCCCCTCTCCATCCCGTCCTCCCTGCGTTCTGTTAACCTTCCATTAGCAAGTCTAATGTCGGGCCTTCCTGGCTGCACGGCTTCCCGGCTCTGCGCTTTCCAGGCACTATGACAATGTTTTCCTCAAGCCCCATTAGTGCCTCCTCACACCACTAACAGCCATGCAGCACACAGAAGGATGAGAGGGGGGGGGGGGGGGGAAGAAGAGGATTACAGAGGAGAGGGGAGAGAGAGGAAGGTGTTAGGGGGGGTGCATTGGGTGAGGATGGGGAGAGCGGTCCAGGCAGAGCGGCTGGCCAAGTGAGAGAAAGGGGAGAAAGGTCGGAGAAGGGATTAAAGGAGGCTGAAGGGGGGCCAAAAGGGGAAATGATAAAACAAAAAAAGAGAGAGAGAAGCATAGGGGGCAATGCTAGCGGGGGGGGAGGGGAGGGGGAGGAGAATGGATCTGGGAAGAGGGGGTGGGTGGGAAATGCGGGGCCCTTCCAATATGCCTGTTTAGCAAACATCATTTGCATAGAACCGATGCGGATGGAGTTCTGTGTCACAGTTATTTGCATACATTTGCATAAAATTAATCCCCTCTCTCCCAATTGCCGCAGCGATTGTTTCTGTTGCAGAAAATAAGTCAACAACGCATCCGAACAAAGCAAACATATTGACACAAACGCTGAAGGAGAGTCGGGGCTACTGCGTGGGTGAGTGTGTGTGTGTCGGTGCATCTGTGAGTGTGTGTGTGTTGGTGCATCTGTGTGTGTGTCTGTAGGTGTTTGTGTGTGTGTGGAGCCATCTGCAATCCTTTGAGGTCATCTACCGCTCGTTCAACAAAACCTCTCGGTAATCGCAAATAAATATGCGCGCAAATCTGTCTTCCTCCATGTTGTTGTTGTTGTTGTTGTTGTTGTTCTTCATAAACACAAACGTGGATCCTGCTGGCCAGAGTGGCCGGCTCAGCATCTCGTTCAGAGAGCATCTCAACAGCACGGTTTAACCCGTAACCATCCACCTTTCTGCCACGGGGGAAGCCAGCACTGTGCCAACTACGTTAACGGACGACTAGTGAATGGAAATGTACATGAATATGAACATCTTATATACGTTCTATCAGATTAGAACATTTTCTTTTTGAAAAATGAGCGAAATAATTCAGGTGAAATGCACCAAAGAGAATCAGTGTTTCCTCTTGTTTATTCGTGAATTATGAGAGCTGCTGCTAACATTTCATACAATCATTTATATGCTCTCCTCTGCTCTCACCGAGTCAGCCTCCCCACACACACACACACACACACACACACACACACACACACACACACACACACACACACACACACACACACACAGTAGGTTTAGTAGTGTGTTTTGCAGCTGAGCCACGACAGAGAATATTTGGTTTAAACAGCTTGTGATGCTGTTTTGCTCTCATTGTTCCCCGTAAAGTTTTGTTGGAAGTGATGTAATGTCGCTGCGGTACGTTTTATGTGGAGTGAGCTCTGCGTCGGACTCCATTTAAAAAAAAAAAATAGCCTTTTAAATGCGACATTTGCTCGTCAGCAAGCGGTCGTATGGCATTGTGTGCTCTGATGCATTTGGCATGCAGTTAAAGGGGAGTGTGTCGCATTTAAGGGGATCTATTGGCAGGATCTGGAATGTTTAGTGTATCATCATCTAAAAATACAAATCCTCGTGTGTTTGTTACCTTAGAATGAGTCGTTTATGTCTACATATGGAGCGGCGTCCTCTAAAAAGGAGCCGGCAGCCATGTTTCTACGGTAGCCCAGAACGGACAAACCAACACTGACTGCAGACGGGTCCTTCATGTCACTTTATGAAGATATATGTATAAATAATTATAGTAATGAGGGAAGTCAGAGGCGAATCAGCTGTAGATAGTGGTGAATAGTGGTGAATTTGGAAAAGTAACTGATAAATATTGAAAGAAACTTCCACGTGTTGTATTTCAGAACGTGATTTGGTGAAGGTGGTAGAACGAGTGTCTGATTGGGTTCGCCGCCATCCGCCGCCCCAAAGCAGTCCACCTCGTGGAAACGCTGGAGGATACAACTGGAAACTGGACGTTAAAGAGATAAATCCATCATTTACTGACTCACAGAGAACAATGTCAGACAATGCAACTGGAGGAATCTGGGGGAACACGTACCCGTTCCGTGTTTCAAGATCAAAGCCGACATCACAGAAACACACACATCCAAGGACAAACGCTTCTCCTTGCAAACGACTTCCAGGAGGCTCGGTGTGAGGCAAGAAGGAAAACAACAGCAACATGAAAGATTCCTTCACTAATCATTTCATCCCGCGATCAATTAACTACAGAGCGTGAAATAATGCAGATCCTGCTCACAGGCCGAGTGGGCATTGATCACATTCGGATGTTTTTTTGCATCCGAGCTTGTGTGTGTGTGTGTGTGAAAGCAAAAAAAAACAGGAAGAGTGAAAGTGTGTTCAGACTTGTGTTTCTTGGTGTGTGAGCTCCTCTCTGTGTGTGTGTGTGTGTGTGTGTGTGTGTGTGTGTGTGTGTGTGTGTGTGTGTGTGGCCATTGATCAAAGGCAGAGCCCCGGTTTGCCGGTGTGGAGAGGAGCCAATTGATCAGAAATGGCTGCAATTGGAATCTAAATAAGACCGGCAGCATTGATCCCATCTCGGCGTTCAGCTCCCGGCTTCTGGAGATGCAGGGTTTGCTCGAGGCCAGCCGGCACCGCCTCCTCTACACCTGCAGCACACGGGCTTCTTTTTGCATCGATAATTACCGAAGTTAAACTCTCACATCTGAGCCGAGCAAACTCGGATGATTGACTTAGCGTCCTACTTTTTTTTTTTTATTATAATAGGCTGCCTTGCAATTCCCCTTTTCACTGCACCACCTACTCAATGAAATGCAGTAATTAGCCAAAGTAGTGGAGAGTGATTGCAAATGCCAAACCGGGTTTTAAAGACTCAAACAATGGAGCGAATCAAGGTGGTGAAACACACAGTGGTGCCCGGTGGCGAGGCAGAAAAATGGCTGTTTGAAAGCTTTCACATTTACACCTACACACACACACACACCCACACACACACACACACACACACACACACACACACCCACATTCCCCTACAAACAACCTCCGCCAGCAAGATAAGGGCTAAATTATGGGATCTGTGAGTTGCCTGGTGAGAGCAGCGTCATGAAGACGGAATGCAGCAAGCAGCAAATGGCCTTTATACTGTTTGCTGCTGTGTGTTGTTACTGTACTGTGTGTGTGTGTGTGTGTGTGTGTGTGTGTGTGTGTGTGTTTGAATGGTAATTCATGCAGAACCAACAGGCATGGAGGGAACAAGACGCTGTTGCTTTACTTCCCTGTCAGGCATTTAAAATTATTATTATTATTCTGTCATAGCCGTTACTATCACAGGAACAGATAGAGAGGACAGATACGCGTTTAGATATAATGGGAGACGTATAAAACAAACATGCCCTTCAGAGTCTTTGTGCATTCACACCTATTTACCGGCACATGTCATTCAACAATTGCATTAGCATTGCAAACGCGGGAACAATCGAACACAAAACAACCGTACGCAAACACTAAGTTACCAAATATGAGACGTGCGGATAGACCGGCTGTGATCACATGAGAATAAAAACCTAAGTGGTGAGTTAAATGTGAACACAAAGATTTAAATTTAGTGAGTTAAGCTTTTATCCCTGCAAAGCTTTTTGCTTAAATTAGCCATTTCTGGCCGTGTCTAAATGTTGTTTTGACCTCGGTGTCTCCTCTGCGTGACCACTGCCTCTCCTGTTGCTGCAATAATCTATGATTCGTAATTTAGCACCGAATTTGCATATCACTGAGGTTTAGCCAATGAGGGAGTGACAGAAGCGCTTGACAAAAAAAGGGGGTCGTGGGAGACGGGGGGGTTGAGAGGCTGCCGTGGTTCCCGTGTGAATGTTTCGTGGGAGTCCAGACGTCGTGTAACATGTGTGTGTGTTGGAACGACAGCGGTCACAGTTGAACTCGTCAGACACGAAGCACAACCTTTATCAACGCTAACAGCAGCAGCTTTGATAATGATGGATGCTGTTCTGATTAAAAAAAAAAGCTTGTTTGCAAGTGTGTATTAGGATGGTTGTGTGTTTGTTTTAGCCTGTGTGCATCATTATGTGTCGCTGTGCCTCCGTGTGTACAGTACGACAGCGTATTAGGGTCATTGTAGGAAACAACTTATAATCACGGAGTCGAGGGGGGGGGGGGGGGGGGGGGGGGGGGGGGGGGGGGCATATTCAGAGAAAAACTGAATTTATTTTATTACAGTGCCAAATTTAAGAGAAAAAAACTATTTTATTAACTTTCTATTGTGTTTTTTTTCATGCGTTCAGATATGTTTCCGCATGTATATGAACATGTTGATCAGTGTGTACATATGCCTACATGTGCAGATCAGTATGTGCTTGATAGTTTGTGTGTGTGTGTGTGTGTGTGTGTGTGTGTGTGTGTGTGTGTGTGTGTGTGTGTGTGTGTGTGTGTGTGTGTGTGTGTGTGTCTCGACTGTTCCTCAGCCTCAGCAGGAGAGCTGCTTGAGTGTTAACGAGGCTGTTAATTAGTTTACAGAATGTACATCTATCGAGTGTGTCTTTCACAGCAGAGAAACACGTGCACACAAATAAACACACACACACACTAATTTGCATGAGTGTACAAACAAGGGAAAAAGGGCAGATGGACAACAGCATTTACTGTGGATATGATACACATGTGGCAGACACCTCTTTTCTCTAGAGAGGAGAGTGTGTGTGTGTATGAAGAGATGGTGTGTGTGTGTGTGTGTGTGTGTGTGTGTGTGGACCAGTAGGTAAGATGTTGCTGTGGAGGCCTCTCTCAGTGTGACGTGAGCTCACATTCCCGTACACGCAGAGAGACGAGTTGGAAGTGGAGACAGTTGTGAGCTTCCTGCCATCTCTGCTCTCCGCCATCTGCTGACACACACTCCATACTCGCTCCTACTGCTGCTGCTGTCAGATTCAAGACTTGTGCTGCCGAAATGTGCGTTTTTGTGAGGAACTGAGAGCTACATCCAGTCAGATATTCCAATTGATGCACTGGCATTTTGAAACTACACAACGTGGTTTGTAATGGGTCCCTGCGGGCCCTTCGGTCAAACAAAAACAAAACAAACAGTGCTCAGAAAAGCACAATTCAATTGCAGTCAGAAATGATAAAACATCAACACTGGAGGTACGAGGGGGTTTTTCTGCCTGACAGCAGCGCAGTGAGGCAACGCCGCTACACTCACTGTTGTCCTGTAGTCTGAGCCAAATCAATCAGATTCCTCACACATCCACAGCCAGCGTGGGATCCACTAATGCCTCATCCCTCACAGACACGTCAGCTCTGGATCTGTGGCTCTGCCTTTAAGTATTCATAAAGGCAGATGAACAAATGTGCACTAATATTTATTTAATGCAGTCTGTGCATCTGATAGCAAACGCATAAGGCAATCATCAAAAGGTTGAAATCACGCTGAACCGTGATTGATTGTTTTACGAATATTCGGATCTGGAGAAACAATAATTCCCTCAGAACGAGGGAGAAAGAAATGTTTGCGCAGACGGCGAGGAGGACGAGAGTACGAGCGAGGAAGAAAATACAACTTAGTGTGAAACAACACATTTTCATCTCCCCGAGTTCTGCCCCAAACTGTCTCCTCGAGATAAAAGCAGGACCGACTTCTCGTAATGTCTTAGATACAATCATGCGTCCCACACAGCACATTTATTACCCCAGTGTTGCAGCAGAAAACTCAAGCACAGACAGTCAATTCCAGCTCTCAAATCTCCTGTGAGCTCAGCACCAGGGACAGCTCCTCTGCTGCTGCTCGCTAAGAACGGGTTTTTTTTGTAGAGGCCAGATAGGCTGGTGTATAAACTTGAGAGTCCGGACAATGTGGGACTTTTGTGAAATGAATTACATTTTCCAGCATGACTAGTTCTGACTTAATGCCTGTAAATGTAGCATGCGGGTCTTTTTCCGTCCGGAAATGAGAAATCTAGCGTTACTGTGGGACTCTTGTGAGCGCGCTGAAAAACACTCTGTTACTGTTGTCTGGTACCGTAAAATCCCACAAGAAGGATTTAGAGCCATTCTGGATGTTAAACAGTAATTTATGGGGTGGGGTGGGGGGGGAAGGGGGGGCAAGAGAGGCCATGTAAGAGTTCTCCAGGCTCGTTTCTGTGTCATTTACCCCACACTGCTATCACATAAAGAGAGCTTGTTGAGGATCTGTCACAGCTTACAACAGTGGTGATAGAAGTAAAGATAAGGTACTAACCTCTCACAGCTGTTCCAGGGGGAAGCAGGGAAGAGAAAGAAAGAGAGATATTTAGATATTGAAATGTTTAACCGTGGTTGTAACATCAGGTGGCGATACAAGGTGCCATACGGGGCGGCTGTGGCTCGGAGATAGAGCGGGTCGTGCTCCACGAATGCTGTGCCTCCGGCGTATGAACGGCTGTGAATGATTAGTCCCGATGGGCTGATGGGGGGGCACATCGTGTGGTGGCCTCTGTCATCAGTGTTTGAATCGGTAAATGACATGAAAGGCTGCTATTCAAGTCCATCAACCAAACTAAAGAGACTGCGAGCCGACGGTTAGCGGCTAACAGCGCTAACGGCGCTTACGGCTTTACTCACTCCTGGCATTCTCCCAAACACCAGATGTCCGTACGAACAAATTCACCTGAGAAGAATCAAAAAGACGGGTATCACCGGCAAAAAGCCATAAATGCTGAGGAGGGATTGTAATTATCTGTAAACTCATATGTTCATGTTCATGGAATCTTTATTGTGTTTGTACAAAACCTGTAAAGAAACAACTTTAGGTTTGCATGCATTATGAAGAAACAAAAGGTTGAATATCCTGTAAACAATTTGATTTGGCTGCAAAAGATAGAGCTAGCCAGTGGGGCACGCTCACACGCTCTGAAAGTCATGTATGGCAAATGTAACCTTTAACAATTTCTACCAACCTGCTGATTATTTGTTTAGTCTGGAAATTGTCACAACACTGTAAAAGTAATGCCAGCCACAATCCCCCAGTGACACAAATAATACCTCCAAACTGCTTCCTTTTACCTGACACACAGAGTCCAAATCCAAAATTGTTTCAGCACTGGTGTCATGCACCCACACACACAAGAGCCGACATGACTGCATAGTTAAGACACACACACACACACACACACACACACACACACACAGAGAGGTCGCCCACAGAGCAGAGTCTGCTGCAGTTCTGGCATTCAACGTTTTTATCAGAGATACATCGTTCACTGGCCTCCGCCATGAATCACTCGCTCTTCACACACTTACACACTTCTCTTCTCTCACATGCACACACTCATATAGGTTACACATACCCCCCCTCTCCGCTGAAAATGTAGAAGTGTGCCCTTTCCGCCTGGCACACTGCCAGCCGCTCACTGCACATTGCCGGAGTGTTTAGCATGTGCTAAAAACAGGAAGCATTTAACCTCCTGCCCTTTTTCTGCTGATGTTCCGTCACAGAAGCTCATCCTGTGTTGAACGTGGACCATCGACGGCCAACAACACACTTGAGCTCGCGAGTAAAAGGCTGTCCATAAAACAATAGTTGCATTGGAGTCTGTGCGTGCGCCGCCTCGTGCGCTCTGAACTCGATATTCGATATGTCCCCCTTTGAAGTGTCTTTCTATTCCCATCTGTGAGCTGCGATGGATTCACTCCTGCTGTGGCGTTCTATCAGAGAGAGCATCAATCTACGAGACTGACGTTTAATCCCAAGCCTGGGCAGAGCAGCACACACACACAAAACAAACACTATCAGCTGCTTGCATACGCACACAACAACACAAATCAAAACCAGCGAGCATAAACCTGCGGATCTTGCAGAGCGATGTGAGGATGTGAATTGAACTACTAGAGGAAGACATGCCTGAAAAAAGTGAAAAATAAAGAAGATGAAAAAAGACGGAGAGGGAAAAAGCCTCGGAGGGAATATTTGTCCTGCATCAATCTATCGGTTGAGACGTTGACAGAATGGCTCAGAGATACAGGTGGTCAAGGAGAACGAGAGCTGATGTATAGACGTATATCTGTGGTCCGTTTCTCACTGCCGGGGGGTTTTCACGGGACTCTTCATGCCTGCAGCTGATCGTATTGCACCGGGCATCGCTGCGGCCTTTTCTCCCGTCAACGACGTGACCAAATCAATCCCACATCTTCCGCCTTGGTTCTTTTTTTATTTGGCTGGACAGCAGCAAAGCAAAGGCCAAGGGTCACTGTGACCGACCCGGTGATGAAGTTACACTATTGTCTTTCCTCCTGCTGATCAACAAACTCAACAAACTCTCCAAAGAGATCTGTCGAGACACCACCGCTGACACCACCGCTGACTATCTCTGTAACAATTTAAACACATACACTTGGTCTCAACTATAGTCTTGTTTTTCTCTTAGCCTCTTTTTCCTCAACTCACATCTTCACCTCACCGTCTCGGCTTCTAATGCTCTTTGTAAAAGTCATTGCAATGTCCTCATTAGCAGCGGTGTCATTTTCCCCACAAGTACTTAGCTTTTGCCCTCCGACGATGATGACTTCTTTTAATAAAGGTCATGCTGAGAAATCCTTGCGCCTGTAATGCCTGCGATTGTGCGCGGGGGAATGTGCGTGCGTGCGCGCCGCACAGCGGTAATAAATGACAATATTGTCACCGTCGGTATCAGATGCGTCGCAGAGCGGCTCGTCACAAACCGAATGAAAGAGGAGCGACAGAGCAACACGACGAGCTGTTTAAACTAGAGAGAACGAATGAACGAGTGACGACGAGAGAGGAGAAGTAAAACTGAAGGGCGCAAAAACCCAGCAGGGCTATGTAATCAATTTTAATTAGCACTCGGCGTCACTCGGAGTCATATCTTTTAGACGGCGTTAGAGCAACGTCTAAAGGCCTCTCGGTCACACGCTGCCAACCTCCTCCCTGCTCCAGTCACAGCGGAGCCTCAGCAGCAAACCAGTCGCTGTCGTTACCAGATCCTTCACCAGCGAAGGTCCAATTAATCAAACTCCTAGAACTAGTCCCCGTCATGAAGAGTTTATCTTGACACGGCCCCCCCCCTCTCCTGCTGGACCCCAATGTCAGTTCTCAGCAGCAGTCGAGGTTTCACTGCTCTTGTTTTACCTTCAGACCAGAGATGTCGGTTTCTGTCAGTTAATGTTCCTTAACTCTAAAAAGCCCGACACCCATTAATCGGTCACTAACTGGTTAATTTGCCGCTTTTCCTTTTTCCTCCGGCGCTCCGTTGACTCCACGAGCTTTCGGCGCCACATTTCGAAGCCGTGATATCCATCTAATTTTAATGTTTTGCGTTGTAAATGACTGGCCTTTTTATTTCATTTTATGGTGGCTTCACTGAAGTTTTATTGCCGCACATTGAGCAGGTCACGCTGTGTATGTGTAAGTGCATTGGCGGATTATGAGACAACGGGCCCCTGGGCACAGACATGCAAAAGGCCCCACACCCTTCTCCTCCATAGCAGCAAGACACTCAGACTTTGTACTTGTTTAGCCTCTTTTTGTTGTTGTTTTGTGTCTCTTTGCAGTCAAATTATGTTTCTTTCTGGTTATTTCGAGTCTCTTCCTGATTGGTACATCTCTAATTGGTAATTGTTCTTAATGCTCGTCATCAGTGTCACCGGGTCGGATTCTGTGTAAAATCAGATGAAATCATAAAGTTTCATCAGAAACTCCGTCAGCTCAGACTCCAGCGTGAGCAGAGACCAACCCGCCGACGTGGACTGACCCAGATCCGGCTCTGCTGCCGCCTGAGACCTGCAGTCAGAAGCTCTGGCTGGAGGAGGAGACCCAGGCCGTATAGCTGGGCTGTCTGGAGGGAGGGGAGGCACGGGAAAACCAGAACCAGGACTGAGACTGTCAGACACCCGCAGACTGTCAGACACCTGCTGCAGTAAAATGAGAGGTTTTCTAAAGGGACTCGGAATCTGGCACCACGTCAATGGGGAGTTTTTTGTGGCTCAACACCTTTAGATTTGATGATCAAAGCAAACATACAGGACAATATGAACGTTTATACAATAGCAAAATGTGGCAGATGTTTTTTTGAAACAGCGTGTAAATGCTGCCTTCACAAGTTGGTCTCGAGGCGGCTAACTTATCGCCTGAAAAAATGCTGCTCTGACTCTTTGACAAAGAACGCTGCCACTCATAAAAAACAGTGTCAAAAAAAGAAAACATCCACTCGTAGCTACTGCAGTTAAAGCAACAACCGCGAGGCAAGTTGAGTACTTACTGATCTCTGTCAGACGCATCTAAAAATCTATTTTTATGTGTTGAACGTTTTGTTAGCTTTGCAGATTTGTCATTTTTTCTTTAAAAGATAAAAAGTATACATGCAAAGGTATCTGCACTGCTGTGGAATTAAAACACTGATTGACTAACAGAGAGAGGTGAGACCTGGGAGAGTGACAGCGACCAGAGTATGGAATCTGTTCCACAGTGAAGAGTGACACATTAGATGATTAGACAGCATGCTCATGACAGCTGCCACAGGTACGCACACACACACACACACACACACATAGAGAGTAGACTTGGGACTGGTGCTCCAGCTCAGTTACAGCACAGCGTAATAAAGAGAAGGCTGGCAGCTGCAGTCTAACACAGCCAACTGCTCCTGAATATCAAGTCACTACTGATAAAGACTCACAACCGAGACACACAGGCCTACTACAAAACTCTATAGCAACTAACATTTCATTAAAGGCCACGTGTGTGTGTGTGTGTGTGTGTGGGGGGGGGGGGGGGGTGTGTGTGAGTGAGAGAGAAAGAGATTTTTGCCCTCAGGCTTTTCCTCTGATAAACAGTTGCATTAAAAGATTTCACCCACATGAACACACAAAGATTAACAAAAAACCTGCAGACACACACACACACACACACACACACACACACACACACTCACACACACACAACTGAGGGTTAACCCTATAGCCTTTTAAACTCACATTCGTACTAAAGAGAAAACCATTACCAGCAAAGCTTGGTGTGAATGTAGCTGTAGAGGCAGTGATTGTTAGAAAAATACTGCTGAGGTTTGATAAAAAAATAGAGTTGTTACGATACCTTTTATTATATATTATTTATCAGCAAATTTATGCTACACAGACACAAAAAACACATGTCATTTGGATTACCCGATCCGTACATTCGGTGTACTGTGCATGTGCAACTCTCAATAGAGATGCTAACAAAGCCAGATTATTCCGTCATCACCTGCGGAAAAAAAATTAACACTGCGTCCAAAATCCATGATGGAAGTAGCGTACGAGGGAGCCATGTTGCTTCTTTTGTTCATGAGCACACAACCACCGGGCTAAAGAACAAGTGAGAGCCGCTGCTCAGCCTGATACCAAGTAGCACAAAGGCTAACCCAGTAGCAAAAAGGTTAACCAGGTAGCACAAAGGCTAACCAGTAGCACAAAGGCTAACCAAGTAGCAAAAAGGCTAACCAGTAGCACAAAGGCTAACCAGGTAGCACAAAGGCTAACCCAGTAGCACAAAGGCTAACCCAGTAGCACAAAGGCTAACCCAGTAGCACAAAAGGTAACCAGTAGCACAAAGGCTAACCAAGTAGCACAAAGGCTAACAAGTAGCACAAAGGCTAACCCAGTAGCACAAAGGCTAACCTAGTAGCACAAAAGATGTGTTTGGTATCATCAGGCGTGTTCTGTCCAAAAAAATGCCTGATGATACCAAACACATCACATCCATACAAAGGCAGCTGTTAAAAACAAATATATATATATATTTAATATATGTTATTTTTTAACGCACTAGTATCGAATCAGTATGAGTTTGGGTATCGAGAAAGGAAAAGAACGGTATCTGGGCGTCTCTAGATAAAAACAAAGCCTTCCTGGTTATTAAAACTGCTGACATTTGAGGAGTGGAGATGATCATGCAAAAGAGCTGAATACAAACAGCCAGTAATAGCATTTATGATGAGAAAAAAAAATTACCACACATTCTCAAACACATTCACGTAGGAAGACAAACTATCGGAGACTGGGTCCTTGATAGTATTCATGAACCATCTATTTAGCAGCCATGTATATGTATGAAGAGGTGGCAGCGAGGCTTCGGGACATGGGAGTCACTGAGGGGGACGTTAAGTCTCTTTATAGAGACTGTCACAAAGGCCCAATCCCCCACATTAGGAACAAAATTGTCTTTTTCATTGCCAGCGATTGGATTCATATATATCGTCTATGATGCTCTCATGAGTCATTTTTTAAATCTGCGATGCATCTTTCGGGGGTGAAAATACATCAAGTAAGAGCAGAATTATACAACAACCCATTTGGTTTGGGCTCCTCTAACAATCCACCACGTTCTCTCCTAATGATGCCCTCAGATCTCTCTTTTCTCACACTTGTTCTTTTGAAACTCCCATCATACGAGCTATTCTTTCCCTTTTTTTTTTAAGACCATTCCCCAAGGGTTTGGTTAACACTCTCTCGCTGTTGTTCACACGTTTCTTAAAGACAAGGTGCAAATTGAAGTGGCGGTGCTTTTTTCCTCTGAAAGACTGGCACTTCCTGTGAAAACAGCCAACACATTAGCGATTATCAGCCAGTGTGGGAGACAAAACACATTCCCTCCCAGGCCGACTCTGAATAAACAGGACAAAAAAAAAAGAAGAAGAGGATAGTTCAAAACACATATTATGTGGAAAAGCCAGAGACACAGAGAACAGACATGGATCCATTCAACTAGATGATGGGAGCGTATTTCGTATTCTGTTGCACATAAACACACAAAGCACTTCCCTAACTCCCAATCATTCAGTTTGTATTTCATTACGCATCTCTGGAAGTGTTCTCTTATTCCTCGTTGGAAAACAATTACTCGATCAGCTTTTTAAAACAACGGACCGTAGTTTCGTCCCTGCGGTCCATTTTGTGTATCACAATACACTTGAGATTAAATTAAACTCGTTATTTCCATTTTCCTCAATGAGGACTGACCTTCAAATGCATCAGCTCAGATCAGAGCCCAAAGCCTGGTTAACATCCTTTTTAAGTCTATTTGCGGGGGAAATTACACGCACCGCAATATTCGAGGAAGAAAATGAGATGTATAATGAAGCTGTGATCCAAAGTCTAGCAAATGTGCCAGGGCTTGGACTTCAATTTCAATCCCTTTAATTTACTACGGTCTGAAACTAATTGAGACCCTCCATCCTAGTATATATATTTAGTAAGCTCTGTTAGTAAGCAAGTGTATTAAAACATGTTTAGAGGTTGGAGTGTCCTTCAATAAAACAATAATTCATGAGGTTGAAACGCTGCAATACTGCGCTGCATCAATATGGCAGCATTCTCTGCAACCTATATGGGACACAGTTGAGACCACAATTCATTGCTCCTATAACCTCAAATCTCCAGCTTACAACCAATTACCTCACCTTTCACCCCTCCGGCCAACCTCGATAAAGAACCATTCTCTGCCTGATCACAAATCAGCTCTCCATCTCAACAAGCGATCCTCAATCCAGCGTTCACAGATCTGACCCCGGTGCAGCGTTTAGAGGAGACCTGGCCGCAGGTTTAAGAATGTGCTGCTGTCACTGCGGCCCTGACCTCTGACCCCTGCCCTTTGATCCTGGATCTGATTGGCTGTGTCCTACAGACATAAACAAATTAAAAATACCCTTCCCCCAGAGGAAAAGAGCGGCTTGCTCTCTCTCACACCCACACTATTCCAGATCTGTATCAGTATTGGAAATGAATTACATATTTTGTGGACAATTTATCAAATGTAGGTCTCCCATCATCTTCCCCCCCACATGGGAGTTCATCTCCCGAGGACAGCACCGGGGCTGGAGCACAGCTGAGACCAAAATAAAATCCACTTAGTTTGTAGTAACTTGTGTGTGTGTTATCAGTAGTTGGTCGACGCTACCATTCTAAACTAAAAGTGAGTTTCAGCACGGAGTAGCAGAGTCAGATTTCATGTATCACGTGAAGAAGAGTAAGGAGAGTCCATGGACAAGACGATGAGGGAGGGTTTGGTGTCAAAGCCAAAAGCCAAAAGCTAAAAGCGCCGAGTTGGAATTTATTTCGGATTCAAACCCAGTGCTAATAGGGTACCTGATAACATTAATGAGGCAATCTGTAAACTTTGGCTGCTGAAGGTGGCAGCATCTGGGCTGTGCACCACAAGAGTGAGGGTGCCAAAAAACGGACCCCAAGAAGAGGCCGGACACTCAGCCTTCCAACGTTAACAAATCACAGTAAACAGTCGCGGTGCAACGGATCAGAAAACTCACGGATCGGATCACGGATCAGAGTCACGGATCAGCACAAAAGGAAAACTGTTAGAAATCCCCGCTGACGTGTTTTTGCCTGGTCTACAAGGCTCCATCCGTCTCTGACGTCAGTGTAAACCATCACAAAAGTCTAAATGTTATCCTTTTACTTTGCTATTGTCACCTATAGTGGGTTTTTTTTGTCATAAAAACACACAATTCAAATGACAAGGTAATAAACAATTGTATTTTTATTGATTAAAACAAATCTTGTTAGTAGTTTTAATTATGTATGCCGAACTCGTTTAGTGCATTTCATAAGTTTGATATCAGAATGTTGGTAACACGTAAAATTGTTCTTCATTTAAATTAGTAAAAACTCCCATTTCATTTCCAGTCAACTATTAGCAGGGACAAAGACTACAATGAAAACTACTGTTGTCAAAGTCTCTGAGTCTGAACTAAACGCTGCTCTCTAGGCTGCATGGAAACATCTCGACAAAAACATATTCCAATGTGTGCAGGAAAAAAAAAAAGGAAATACATTTCACAGACGCACACAGGGCCACACTAAGGCGTTGTTTTTGGCAAAATCCTATACACGTGTACACCCCCCACCCATACACACAGACACACAGACACACACAGAAGTGATTGATGACTTGGTTCAGGTGACGTGAGACTGGCCGGGATAATCCCAGTGCCTCATGTACTCTCAGGGGAATCACACAGAGGTAGCAACAAACAACATAACATAGCCTCAGATAGGGCTCATGTGGGGTTATTATAAAACACACACAGACACACACACACACTAAAAAACACACAAGTGCAGAAGGAAGTGATGTGGTGTGGCATTGTCCCGAGGGGAGGATTGTAGTACAGAATCAATAAACTCAGAGGAGGTTTGTCCGTCCGATCCTCCTCACACAGACACTAAATACAACACACACACACACACACACACACACACACATACGTGGTCTGTCTGCCTCTCTCGCTGTCGCTCCCTCCAAGGACATGTGGCTGAATCCACCCACCATGGATGTTATAAAACACGCTGTAGCCTTGAAGCTGAGCGCCGCATTGCTAATAACCAGCTAATCCAAATCGGGTTGAGCTCTAAAAAAACGGACCACGCTTCAGGCCGAAAAACTTTGATTCCTCGGTCCGGCTCGACGCCTGAGAAGAGAAGGCTAATGAACAGCTCCTCAAACTAAGATAAATTCCTCCGTCTCTCGCGCTAACTGATAACGCATACATTGTAATTTATGTAATATTCTATAGCATCCAAGCAAGGCGGAATCATTAACCGCACCATTACACCTAAAGATAACACGGACAGTTTGGTTCGTCCACCAGCCACTTGCCATCTGTCTCATCATCAAAATTTTGGAGTGTGTGTGCACACACACACACACGAGGGAATGTGCACGTGTGTGTGTGTGTGTATAGATAGTTACATGTGTACAGGATTTTTTGTGTTTTTCATTACATTGCTTCTTAATATGTCTTGCTAATGCTAATCAGATGCACGTTTTTAAAAACTCAACGGAATTGACCAAAAATGTCCTAGAAGCTAAAACTGTAAGTGTGTGTGTGTGTGTGTGTGTGTCAGTTTGTGTAGAAATCCATAAAACCAATTTTTATCATGCTGCTATTTGTGAAGCCCATCTGTGCATCAACACAGTCATAACACTCTCTCTCTTTGACATGCCAGCCCACAAACACACCTCCGAAATGATTCTTTAAAGGAAAGGTTGCTGTCCCGTCTCTTCTTCCTCCCTCATTTCCCTCGTTCTCCTCCTCCTCCTCCTCCTCCTCCTCCTCCTCCTCCCATTGACGGAAATCCTCCACTCTGAAGTGAACTCTATCGAGCTGCAACTTGATGAGGCACTACTGGCTGCAGTCTGTGCACAATGAAAGACACACAATGTAGCAGAGAACCAGCTCTGGTAATAGCTTCGGGTGGTGGCGGGCTACTCATAAGGATGCAAGGGCAATTAGATAGCTGTCAGTGTCGATGAGAATGCCTCTCGAGATGCACAATGTGTGGCGCAAAGAGAGGAGATGAGATCCGTCTATAAACCGGTGAGGAGAGAGGAGAAGGATGGAGGAGAGGAGAGGAGAGGAGAGGAGAGGGGGGGTTATTGTGAGGGAGGGACCAGAACAGAGATTTTACAGAGGAAAAAAAAAAGAAGAGGAAGCAATAGAAAAGACTCTTTGTGTGTGTGTGTGTGTGTGTGTGTGTGTGTGTGTGCTGCTCAGACAGGTAAATTCGTCTCCTACGCTGAGCTTTCACATTCCCACTCAAGACGTTCTCTATTGACCTTTGTGGTTACTATAGCAACACAGAGCACGGGGCTAACCTGAAGTGTGAAAACACACAAAGAAAAAAGGCTTTTACTGAACAAATGCGAGACTGTAACACAAATAAAGAGAGAAAGCAAAACACCTTCAGTGATTCAGTAATTAAAGCGCGGCTCTGAACAGCTGTCCCAATACATGAGACCTGACAGCTGATCTCCAGCGCACGGCGCTGAACGATGGTTATGACGGTGCACCGTGTGTTTAGTAACTGTTGGCACATAGCTGTGGCTGGTTTACATATCGTCTAATCGAGGTTACTCCATCTGACGGCCAGGGGGGTGTGGCTTTATTTTTTTAAACTTACGTGAATTAACATTTATAAAATGAAACAACGTGTCCTTCATTCAATCAGCAGCTCTCTGTTAAAACTCGTTGCTTGGTGAGACGATATCACAGAGTCGTGGTCTGTTTAACATCGTCCTATCTTTGATATCACAATTTAAATGAATAGTTTGAAGCTTCTTTTATAAAAGTTGACATTCAAATTATTATTATTAATAACTTACAGAGACTCTCGTCCCCTTCTGTCGCTCAAACACAGCCAGCGATGCAGCTCGTCATCGCTGGGTCTCGGTCCTCAAAATGCATTTATAAAAAGTACATCGGTCTGATGACGGATGAACCGCCGGGAGGTCAGGGGGCTTTATTCTGGGGTTTTCCAGCAGGATATCCGGGCCAAGACTTCCTTTTTGTCTGTGCGCTGCTGCTCATTTGCGAGACTTGGGAGTTGAGAGTCGACATGTACGGCTGGATTTCTTTCACGAGTTGACAGTTTACAAGCTAATCTTTCAAACCAATAAAAACCTAAATCATCATCAGATGATAGAAGATAGATGAAATCCACAGCATGTTTTTATCTAACAGAACATCCTGCTTCAATCCAGATTTGTTGGCGTTTAGCCTTTTAACATTTTCGCTGCCTCCTGTATCAGCCGGGCAGTCCAGCAGCAATCTAACAGCACCATGATTACATTCAACCACATTGGCACAAGATCATATTTTCACCTTTTTGGGGCGTGATAACGTCATGAAATATGACTGCAGACATTCAAAGCTTCACTCCAAAACCTCAATAGAAGTTTCAAACGAAAAAAAAGATACAGCCCTCGACATAATGTTAACTTCTCTGATGGAGCGCAGAGCATTTTGGCGAGCAGGCACATGGAGAGAAGTTATTTATGGTTAAAAGAGACGACAAACTGGTTTCTAATCCAGGAATTTAAATTCACACCAACAAGCCTCTAAACGCACAGCTGGGTGCAGATTCTGGAGATTATTTTTTATAATTCTTTAGTTCTGATAGAACTTCGAGGCTTCGTCTAAGAGTGACTGTCAGGTCTGCTAAAGTAACCATTTAAAAGGTAAAATTGGGGCGGTTCGATGGCCAGCTCCTCCCGTCCACATGCCAAAGTGTCCTTGCGCGACACATTGGATGAGGTGTTGCCGGTCCAGTTATGCCGATTTGAACATTAAATCTAGTTTCGAGTCCCAGTTAACTTTGGGTCCAGGCCTCACTTCGATGGCATGTTCTTTTTAAAAACATTTTTTAAATGATTTGGACTTCAAACATTGTTTTTGGTTAAGTTAATGAGATGCAATAAAGTAAAGCAGCTTAGTCCACAGCATGACTCTCACTATCAAATGGAAGAGAAGAGGAGGAAAAGACGTTCCTATAATTGGTTCATTAGAATCGGCTGGGGCTGTTGGATCTCTTGCGCACAGAGAAATAATCCATCCGGGCACGCTGCATGTCCGTGTGTGTGTGCACACACACACACTAGTGTGTGAGAGCGCAGGCATGAACTGTACAGACAGACAGACACACAGACACACACACACACACACACACACACACACACGCTAATACTTCAAACAGGGTTGGATTATACAACCCAGTCTCTTGTGATGAAATACATTTATAGCTAATGCATAACATTAACTTTACTCCATAAAAACACACACACACACACTAACTCACATACATGTGTGTGCTTTCTCCCAACCATTACCTTCGATGCATGTGACAGATTTGAAAAAAAAGAAACCTTTGCAACATGTGGAGTGAATGTGCCTCTGATTTTGAGTAAAGAGGGAGAAAATTATAAAGACGCATTTATAAGAAGACACCGCGAGACGAGGCGACGCTTCGTTTGTATTGGGAGTCACACAGAAAAAAAAAAAGAGGCAAAGACACTGAGGATTCAGCTGTTCCCTCTCATACGCGCTCTAGGGGTTATTGTTGACATCCTCCTGTGAATTAATTCAATTTGGAGGACAGCGTTAGCAACATTGATGAAACCGGGTTAGCATCGACGTTAGCATTCAGCGGAGAACAAACGCCATGATTGCCAAAGCGAAGCTGCAAGCGCTAACCCCATTTAGACGCACAAGGGCAGCGCTAACCTTATTCAAAGTGAAACCCACGTCTCTTAGGAGCCTTTCAGCAGCCAATGCGAGAGCTGGCTAATTGTACTCGGGGCGCTTTTTTAGATGAGAACTTTGTGGTAAGGTGGCTTTTTTTTTATGTTCAAGTGAGATCTGTTTCCTGCATCTGCACCTGTTTGTTTGAGATGGAAAGAGAGAGAGAGAGAGAGGGCGAACTAGCGGGAAAATACTGAGATGGAGTGCATTTACATTTCATTTTCTCCACCCGTTTTGCCTCCGTTCTCTTTTTTTATATCCCTTATCCCTCCATTCTTTTTCCAACACTTAACTTGACAAATTTTACATTCATGATGATTTGGCATCATACCAAAAGGATTTACTTTTCCAATTGAACTCAAGCAGCCTCTCTCTCTCTCTCTCTCTCTCTCATTCCCCATTTTCATTCATTCTTCTCAGAAACACACACACACACACACACACACACACACACACACACACACACACACACACACACACACAGTCTGTACGTTGTCACATTAGAACAGGCTGTGAAATAGTAACAAACAAGCCCACACAAAAACCTGAATGTGACACCATACATTTGTCTGCGTAAATAAAATGAATCAAGCGGACGGAGGCGGGCGGCAAACAAACGAAGAGTTTTTCTCTGATTAATACGACGCCAATTTCATCAGAGCATTGTTCTCCTCTGACAAGCTGTGTTTCCACTTATTTCCTTCATTTCTCCCCCAACAGCCGCCGTAAACCTGAGGGGCCTTTCTCTGTTCTCTACGGTCACTAATGGCTATGAGTCACACTACTCAGATGTCCTTCACATTTGGGTCCAAATCAGTCACCAAAGGATACATCATGGGCTAGCTACGTCAACAGAACAGGCTAACTGTAAACTTTCCACAGCCACCTGGATACTGAACTGGCACCGGAAATAACTTATAAGCCGCTCCAGACTCAATTCCACCCCTCCGTGTCCTCACGGCTGCCGCTTGCCACCAGCTCCTCTTTCTGAAGAGGGTCTGGGTTCAGTAGTCAGTCTGGTTCTTTCCCGTTTGACTGGGTGTCCAGTAGCAAACTGACAGAAACTAGCTTACTAGCTAGCTAGCCGGTAACTACGTATGTTGCAGATTGAAGCTAGCGTCCTAGCTAGTTCTACGAATCAACGAAGTGGGCTAGCGCAGGCTGAATGAATCAAACGTGCACGATGAGATCCTAATGGTATAAACGATGGCGGACTAGGATGAAGGCGGGTCCCAGCCAGGAGGAAACCTCCGGTTCTGACTAGCCAAGCCAATGAAGAAGTGTCTTAAACTTAAATTATCTCTACTGACCACCAGGGGGCGACTCCTCTGGTTGTATAGAAGTCTATGAGAAAATGACTCTACTTCTCTCTTGATTTATTACCTCAGTAAACATTGTAAACATGAGTTTATGGTCTCAATCTCTAGTTTCAAGTCTTCTTCAATACAGCATGATGTTCATTTAGTAAATGATGGTCCATTTAGAGTCAAACAGACCATAAAGCAGGGGATGCTTTAGGGCGGGGCTTACTGTGATTGACAGGTCGCTGCCACTACCAGACGGCTCTACTTCACTGCCGTTCACTGGTCGCAAAAGCCAAGATGGCGACCGCCTAATCAATTTCAGCGATATTAACAATACAATCTAGATATTGAAAAATGTGATTAACGATTTCAAATAGCTCTTATAACAGACACAATATTTCCTTCTGATAACATTTAACCTAATAGATTAAATTCAGCTGAATTTTGACTGTTTTCTGAGTTTTTTCTTATGTGGTCGACTAGTCGAAGTTTAAAGGTCCATTTTATACCTCAGGGAAATTAGTGGTTAGGAGCATCCCTAACTGCAAGGCGAGCATTAATTCCCGGTGTTAATCTTCCTCACCAGTTTACCAACATGGCTGCCTTTGTTGGGCTGCTTGACAACTCCTGGTAACAGTGTTTCCAGGCAGAGAGCCCAGCTCCATCTCTCCGCCTGGCACCGTATAGACACACCCATCTCTTAGCTGCTCTCTATAATTGATTTACCGGCCCCGTGATTGGATTACAAGGCTGAAATCCATGTCCAAGCTACGAGAGGCATGTCCATTCATTCGCCGTGCACACACATTAAGACAAATGCACATGTAGATGTCCGCAAATGCACTTAGACTCGTCTTAACTTGTTTGTAACTCAAAATGTACGATATTTCAGGAAACTCAACGGAACATCTCCAACCTGCTGGAGTATTAGACCTAATTTGGTGAATAACTGATATAAAAATCTATACTTGTGCGAAAATAAAAACCATCCCCTTGCTGGAACACACACACACACACACACACACACACACACACACACACAGGCAGCCTTGATGTGGATTTGATTACAAGCTGCTGTGTTCATTAGATGGAGCAGATGAAAATCCCTGCTCCATCTGAATAATCCTCAGCAGCGCTCACACTCTGTACATTAACCTCTTCCTTTCTCTCACGAGACAACAGAAACATACGAGTGAGGAAAACAACACACACCTGCTCACCTGCGGTGTTCACCGCAGCACCCGCCACAAACGTTGCATTTAGACGGAAGCGCTCGGAAAGTGTGCGAGGCCTCAGTGATACGATGTCACCGTCTCGCCACGCTCCCGTTTTATATGTGATGTTAAAATTATAACCAATTTACTCCATTATAGAAACAGCATAAAAATATAAATTAAAAAAAAAACTTTTGAGAGCTGAAAACGGGAGCCGGAGGTCGGGAAAGCTTTCCCTGCCTCTACAATCATTATCTCAGCGGTGACATGATGATGAGAGGCAGCGATGTGTGAACGAGCAACTGGTCTCTGACCCAGTCATCTCTGCTCAACGTCCTCCTCACACAAACACAAACAATTTAGCCCGTTTGGAGGAGACACGAGACACATGGCAGGTGGAGAAAAGGAAACTATAACAAAACAGATGCATGTTTGTCACTGCCTCTCTCTCCCTCCCTCTCTCCCTCTCTCTCTCTCTCCCTCCCTCTCTCTCCAGCGTGAGACTCACATCGTGGAAGAGAGAACAAAAACATCCAAAGTGTGGCTAAATTTTACTCCAGTAGAGAATGTAAGGGAGGTAATAAAAGCAATTTATCTAATCAATTAGATAATGGTTTAGATGCTAATTTATTTTAAAGACTTTGGAACTTTTTGTATTGCTGCTCAAGACTGACTATTGGTTTAAATACAAGAATAATAAAGCATTGTTGATTATTTTCTTAATTAATTGTCTTATTCTCAGAAATATAAAAAGAACTGATAAGTAAAAGTATCGATAAGGAACCGAACTGATCGATATTGATAAAATCCCTGCTCCTCCTCCCTCCCACCGCTTTGACAGGAGCAGAGCAGCAGCCGTTTGTGTTGCTGTTATTACGGGTAGAAGTGTGCACGCTTGTGTTAAAATATGTGCCTGTATGTGGCAGCATGTTCGAGTGCACGTGCGAGCACTTACGACTCCGCAGCCATTAGTGAGCACTTCACACATCCATTAAATCAGCCCCCCAGGGCCACAAGACGCAGTACGGAGCCTCAACGCGGCGAACGGGAGGCAGAAAGACGCAGACCGGCCAGTCAGCTTAGAGATCACAGGTCGTGTGTGGAATCAGCTCCGTGAATCATCATCAAGACTCAACTAAAAGGTTTTCCCCGTCAATGTTTCGAGCCGCCGGACAACCAACACACACACACACACACACACACACTATGAGACACAATGAGGAAGGAGCTGAGTCACCGCACACCCACCGTCTGTCTGCTTTCTTTTTCTTCCACTGATTAATAGTTCCGATCACAGGAGCAGTGAATGCGTGTTCAAGTGTCACTGTGGGTAACGTTGACAACTCTCCATTTAGTTCACATGAAACAATGCAAGTTGTCGGGTCTTCTGTTTGTGATGTGACAAATCTCATGGAATTGAGTTTGATGCAGAGTCACATGAGCATCCGTCCAAGAATAAAAACATAGACCTATGAGTTAATAAAGTTTAAATAATATCTGTCAACTAACCTTGTGAAATGATCTCCGTCTTAACCTCTCGGCACAGGAACCATCAGTTACGTCATAATATTACACTTACAGATTTACATCTTGTGTTTGAATTTGCATCGTAATCTTTTAAATGGGCGGTAAAGACGTGAACAGACACCAACTTTACTTATTTACAGATTTACACTTATGTTTTTAAGTGGGCACTCAGGCCATGCACTGCAGTAGAGTTTAAAAGTAATGAATGATCTAAATTAAAAAAGTAAAAGCATTATATATAAAAGCTTTTATATATTTTATTATGTGAAGCACTGCAAATGTGCTATAAAATATTCTTGATCCAACAATAACGTTTTTATTATTGTACAGGAGGAGTTATCCATCCAACAGTGGCACTATAATTTACACCCCAGTTCATAACGTGTGGAAGTTTGTAAAAACATGAAATAAACATAACGCCACTACCCTCGCCATGCAGACACGGAAGCGTGACGTCTGCGTCCGCATACAGGGAGGAAGGCAGTCGTTTGTAACACTGAGGATAGACGGGTCTCATGGGATTTCACACTATGAATTATTCAGATCCGCACACTACGGGGTTAACTCGGTCACTTCGACTATATACGCACACAGAAACATGCACATGCATGTGGTGCATCCATGCACGACAACAAAACAGCCCCCAATGACACACACAAGCATCAGGCACATACCGTACACATGTGCAACACCATGCAAACACACACACACACACACACACACACACACACACCAGGCCCATACCGTACACATGTACAACACCATGCAAACACACACACACACACACACACACACACACACACACACCCCACACACACACACACACACCCTCCCTCCGTCTCCTCACAAATGGCATCAAACTAAGTGTTTCCGGAGAGTTTTCTGCAGCTGCTTTATTTGTTTTGAGTCAATATTTTCTTGGAAGGATGTCTGCGTTGACCCTTGACCTCAACCTCGCCGAGTTCAGCCGCTCTCACCGCAGAAAACCCAGTGACTCAGGGCTTTTTCTGCTTGTTGCTTGGTAACAAGAGCGGCAGCGGCCTAAAAAACAGCATCTAAATCCAGACATCCTCTCGCCTCGTTCCTCGCTCTCCGTCTGCTCTCGGCTCTCCATCACTTCGTCTACACAGAGATGAAGCGACGGGCGAGGAGAGTGAGGAGGTAGAGACGGGAAGTTAAAACTCTACTCCGATTACTAACCATTACAAAAGGGAATCGTACTGCAACACGTTTGGTGTAATTGGTGGGAGCCATGCAGCTTTTTCTTTCTTGGTCATTTGACGTCTTTCCCTCCGCTGCCGCTCGGTGTCATCACACCGGCTTGTTATCCCGTCTGAGATACATGAGAAGAAAGAAATAGAAAGAAAGGAAAGCTAGCACGTCCCATTTGGAGCAGGTGAGGAAGTAAAAAGCTGGAAAGAAAGACGTGATATATGGTGAATAATGCTACCGAGAACAGATGACCCCCCGCCCCTTCCCGTTCCCCTTCTGTTCTGCAATCTTTTATCCCCTCTCACCTCGCTGTGCTACTTCATTCTCTGACTGGATGAGGCGGCGTGTGAAACAACACCACTATTCGTCTTTCTTCTCCGTCCCTCTGCAGGACATACATATTCATCTGAGATCCCGGTGCACGTGTTCGTGTGCACGCGTGTGCCCATACGCATGTGTACGTACATGTGCGCCCACTGCGGCAAGTAGCCGAGCGTCGAGATGCATAATCTGCATTCATCAACTCGGTTAAAGATCATAATGAGTTGATATCAACATGCAAATTGGGCTTGTGACAACAAACAGCAAACAGGCGAATAAAAGAGGCTGGGGACACAAATCACAGCCACACACACACACACACACAACAGACACACACACACACACACACAACACAACACACACAGAGAGAGATAAGACAGCCTGGCCTTGGCACGGATACAGTATAGGATCTAATATTCAATACTACACCACATGTTCTTCAAAAGACTTCCAGGAAGCAAGATGCACAAGAATATGTTGCTTGTTTCTTCTTGTGCACTTTGTTCCTGTGTGCATCTCATGTGAGAAAGTGTGTGCTCGTGTGTGTATAGGTGTGTATAAACAGTGCGCCCCCCTCCCCCCCCCCCCCCCGTGTGCAGTGGCGAGCTGTGACTCCCGCTGCACTGTGGGACAGCGTGTGATAATAGGTGCAACATTGCAACGCGGCTGCCGGCCGAGCTTCCTCCGCTCTACCAGATATTTCCTGAGCGTCGGGGAGACGCGTTAATCCTGGAGGCTCCTTTTTCTACAACGCCGACGCACAGCTTTTTACTCTACCCGGCTTCTTTCCGTCTGACTGCGGTGGATACACATATGTTCAGTGGTGGAAACCTAAAGCCGATGCCATATTGCCAGCCTGGCAACCGCTTTTTTTAAAGTCAGTGTGGAGCCCTGCTAGGTGTAAATCCACAAGATCTAGTCAATAAATAGGAGACGTGGTGGAGCATCAGGAGATTACTGTATGTAGAGAATGATAGAAGGCAGAAAGCCCAGTGTGCATCTGTTAATACATCTGATTAGACAAGTAGAGATTAGAACTCGGGGAGGTAAAACACGAGCAGTTAAGAGAGGACAACACGGATGTTCTGCCAGAAATAAGAAATTCCTCTCAGGAAGCAGGCTTCGATGTTCCAAAGCAATCCTGTACATGCTGTAAGTATGAACATAAGGATGTTACTGCACACACACTACAAGAGGAAGAAGAGTATAATTTGCCTGTGAGGGGTGAACACAGTCCTCTCGAGGGATGTGTATGTTGTTCAGAAAAGAGGGTTTGCATAAACATGCAGATTACAACTCATACATACGCATGGTGGTGCACAACTAACAAAAAAAAACAGCACAAAGCGCTGCGATTGGCCGGTTGAGATACGGAGCTGCTTTAATGTCCTGACGGCACCAAGCGAAAAGGTTCATGTTGACGAGGGCACGATACAGACGGAGAGAGACGAGTCTATTCGAGATCGACAGGCTCCATGTTGTGGGCGGGCTGTGGTGAATTTGCATGTGCTGTCACGGTGATTTCACACAACTTAACCTGTATTCCTCCCTCTGTGATGGTGCAGACCTGGGACACAAGGGGGGGGGGGGGGGGGGGGGGGCTGATGAGCTGGAACACTTGTAAGCGTCTCCTGCTAGAGAAGCAACAATCTCTAGGGACTCCTCTCCCTTCACTCCCTGCAGAGTGTGTGTGTGTGTGTGTGTGTGTGTGTGTGTGTGTGTGTGTGTGTGTGTGTGTGTGTGTGTGTGTTTGTGTGCACGCCTGTGTCATGCACTAAAGGAGTTGAACGCTTGCGGGAGTACTTTCATCTATTCTGTTAAGTTTGAAAACGTGGCAATTATAATTTTAGTGGAGGTGACAACATTTTGCAATTATTCTGTGTGTGTGTGTGTGTCTGTGTGTGTGTGTGCGCGCGCGTGAACTGAAGTAAATGGCATTTTTAAACGCAGCAGTCGGCTTGAGACCGCTGATGAGTTGGTCTTGTCGGGGGGAGGCATGTGGAGGGAGGGGAGAGGTTACAGAGTGACGAGAGGAGAGTCAGGAGGATGGAGAGAGGAGCATGGAGGGAGGAGGGAGGAGGAGTATTGTTGGCAGAGTTCAGACTATAAGAGAAGAAACACAAGAGGGGATCAAATGAAGAGGCTCTTCAGAGAGATTCAAAAGGTCAGAGGGAAAGATCGCTTTCCTATTTCTGACCACTGAATCTCTTTCAGTGTAAAATAATAATAATACTCTATTTGTATAGTACATTTCATACAGACTATGTAGCTCAAAGTGCAGTACATTTAAAAAATAATTAAAACCCATAACATAGACTGTATATAAGAAGTGGATGTAGTCACTTCACCAGTTGGTTTGCGGACTACCGTTTTGGTCGTCGCCATCTTGGATTTTTGCAACCAGTGAGTTGAAGTGACCATATTAGGGCGACGGAGGAATGATGTAGAGACGGCTCTGATAGCGGCCTGTCAATCACTGTGTAGCCCCGCCCTAAAGCATCCCCTGCTTTATGGTCTGTTTGACTCTAAATGGACCATCATTTACTAAATGAACATCATGCTGTATTGAAGAAGACTTGAAACTAGAGGTTGAGACCATAAACTCATGTTTACAATGTTTACTGAGGTAATAAATCAAGAGAGAAGTAGAGTCATTTTCTCATAGACTTCTATACAACCAGAGGAGTCGCCCCCTGGTGGTCATTAGAGAGAATGCAGCTTTAAGATACTTCCGCCTCAGCTTCACTTTACAGAACTGGAGGTTGCCGCCTGATATAAAGTAAGAATAAAGGTGTATTCACAATTTTGCTACTTATTAAAAAGTTTGACCTCTGACCTCCTCGCTGTTTACCTGAGGTACACCTCAGAGACTTACCAGATAGCATAAGCAGCATCTCCTCCGTGTCATCATCCTGCAGTTTACTTTCATAATTCAAAAGCTGCTCCCTCAGCCATTTTTAAAGAACAAAAATATCAGAAGTTACACTATGACTGGGTTGAAGTGAGCACAAGCGGGAGACGCAATCATCCGTAAAACAAGACGAAGGAAGTGGCCCCTCAGGGAACTGGATGCGATCAATTTAGAGGTCCAGGCCCTCAGTATTGGTGCTAAAACTCCAGACTTTTCTCAACTCTTGTTTTCAGTGTTTCTGACAGCAACAACCGGCAGAATAAACAACCACAAAAAGAGGCGCTGTGATCCCATCATCGGCTGACTCCATCACAAACACTCATCCTTCCTACTACAACATGCATAAACACATTCAAAGTGAACTCGGTTCCCTCCCTGAGCACTGTCCACCATATGGCCCCGAGAAAGAAAAAAAAAAAGTTTTAACATTCAATTTCCATTCCGGCACATTCATTAGTATTCATGAATATGCAAATCCGAACTGTCCCAGTTGCCATAACGATGCGGGCCCCTACTGGGAGGTGTCAGCGTTGTCAGGGGAGGAAAAAAAGCCAACGCCCTTCCGGTTACCGGGGCAGTGAATTTGTGTGTGTGTGTGTGTGTGTGTGTGTGTGTGTGTGTGTGTGTGTGTGTGTGTGTGTGTGTGTGTGTGTGTGTGTGTGTGTGTGTGTGTGTGTGTGTGTGTGTGTGTGTGTGTGTGTGTGTGTGTTTGTGTGGGTGAACCTCAAACAGATGCTCCTGTATATTTATGACCCGTTTGACTGCCGTCTCACAGCGCAGGGAATAAAAACCAGTCCCCACAGCATCATCCATACAGAATCACACACACACGTGCAGCTTGAAGGACTTGTGAACAACCTTAACCAAGCTAAAGTAAGATGCAAAGTAAATACAAAATGTGGAGAGTAATGAATGAAATGAAGAGGTGTGACAGTATCAAAGGCGAGCTCCTCTACTATATACAGTAGCTTACAATGTCCTGCGGAGGGAATAGGAGAGAGACACACGTACAGAGTCAATACATATGCAAAGTTCCTCTGGAGGAAGTAGCTGTGTCAGCAGCTCTAGTGGCTCACAGCAAAATGAAGGGTAATCTCCAGGTAGAGAGTGCTTAGGGCGCGGAAATACACACACACACACACACATATTCCCTCACCCACTCTGAGGGAGAGTAGTGCGGAGAAAGAGAGCAGCTGCTGAATGCTTCAGCACAGTAAAAAAAAAAAAAAAGGGACTAACAGCGAACACAAACTTGACAGATTTGCTTGCAGAGCCAACACACCACGGAGTCCATTCATGACTTCACTGGATGGCGAAATGGAGAGGCAACTTGTGCACAATACGGGCGGAGGGCGGGGGGGGGAGACGGAGGAGAGGGAGACGGAAGGATGGATTGTGTACGACAAAAGCTCGGATCTTCTCAGTGACGGTGAGAAAAACGGAATGTGGTGCGCGTGATGAACGGCAGCCGGAGTTTGGGAGACTTTGGCGGGGCCGTCTTCTAATTCACCTGTGATTGGTTGACAGGTGATGTGAGTTCCAGTGTGTGTTTTTTTAAAGACATGGGTCCATGTTTTTCCTCCCATCATTAAACAAACAGAGCCTAGTTAAGGAAAGTAGAGTTAGTTAAGTAGAGTTAACCGGCAACTCAACAGCCTTTGAGAAGAGCAGATTTTGAGTATAAAGGCTACCTTAGTGAACAGAAGATAAATACACAGTATGATGGAAATACAGCATGGGGAATATACTCCAGCTAACTCCATCCATAATTCTTTGATGATCTCTTCCTTTCAAAAGTCTGTGTGCAAATTAAATTCAGAGAGCAGACTGCAAACTGCAAAGTGGGATTTTATGGAAATGTCACTCGCTAAAAAAAACTTGATATTTTACCTGGATGCGTGTGTTTGGGAGGATGTAACAGTGCACGCTAAGGCAATGTCCTAGACCATCCCAACCACGTGCACGTTCATGAGTTTTACAAATAATGTAGGTTACTAATTAGCACTATCCAGCAATGCTAACGGTAGAATGTCGTAGCATGAGCCCCACATCGTGTGCCTTGAAAGTACTGGATGAGATTTACTGGCTAGCTAACTGTGAACACGTGAAACGACCAGGTTTCCTTTGTTAACAAGCCTCACGTGCAGAGCGCTCAGTGGCATTAATGGAGCGGTAAAGAATGAAGTCACCCAAGTCTGTTGTTCACGTCTAACTGGTTTACCCTCACGTTAAATTATAGAACCCGAACGTCTGTTTGTCAACGCATTTAAAATGAATTGAACCCCATCATTAGCTGTTAATTTAACAATCAGCTGTGAGTTTATGAGAGTTGAGTTACATGTGAGGGAGACGAGTTAAATGACAATGGGATTGGACAGTAATGTTAATCTTTGCTCTGTGGGTTTTATAGATCTCTCCTGGATCTTTATTTCCCAGTATAACGTTACAATGGTACAATTTGAAAAAGTATCAGCACTTAAAAGTGGTTAAAGTCATTTGCAAATCTGCTGGGAGGTTGCAAATATGTAAAAATAATTTCTGTTTGACGTTAAAAATGAGGCGTCCTGTAGGTTTCATCTTGTAGTTACGGCAGAGATTAGGTTCATAAACAAGTTTTTTAGGTCACTGGTTCGGCTAGCTTGTGTCCAAAACGTGACGAGACGACCCAACGTGAGTCGACGAGAATGTGCATCGGACGCCAAGCACCGGGAGAAATACCGTGTTTACCGTGGAAAACACTCACTTTTTGGGATTCTTCATTCACCGTGGAGAAAAGTTTTCTTCAAGAAGGTAACACAGGGCGAGAAATTGACACACAAATGGTCATTTTGTGGGCGAAGTATTCCTTTAACCTGATAACTCCAGCAGCTCCGGGGAAAAAGAGAGAATCAGAGTGTTTTTTGAAGAGACAGGCGATGCGACACCGGGGATGTGACGTGGCTGTGGTTGGGTTCACCATAACCAGGTTATCGCTCCAGCAGCGGATATATGGAGACGGATGACAATGGCTGCTGTAACCTTATTTGCCGCTGTACATTTGGGGCCTGGCGGATGTCTCCCTGCACTGCAGAGTGACTGTAGAGGAACATCAATCCAACGGTACACAGAGGGCCGCAATGCAAACTGTTATTACGCTATAAAAATGTCATAAGATCTGTTAAATATACGCGTTTGAATTGAATTTAAAACAATCCAATTCCCCAAACGGAGAAGAAAACAGTCCCAGCAGCTCCGTATGTCACTGTGCTGTACGATGACTTGAGAAGTCACTACAAATTTCTATAATATCACTATAAAATACTTTATAATACTAATAATGATGTCTTTAGTGACAGTGTTCATCTTGTCAACTCAAACTATAACGAATCGATGACGAGACGGCACCAACGTCATTAAACACCAACGGTGAAGATATCAAACCTGCAGAATAGATCTCAGAATGATAAGAACTTCAACAACAATCTGATGTGAAATAAGTTTGAAGCATTTTTGTCTAAACACTAAATCTAAAATAAATGAACACTGGATACTAAAGCACCAATAAGAATCTCTGAATTTAAACTGAATTCCTTAATGTCTATAAAGTGTGTCTAATTAATAACATCAATGTATTTTAACTATCTAATAAATACGTTTTCCTGTAAGGACTCCCACATCTCCACTGTTCTGTTCAGTTCATGCTACGCCTACAAGCTAAAAATACAGATGTTTTAAACCCCATTTAAATCTAGACATCACCAGATGAAGGGATGAATTAAAGACCCTGCTGCGTTGAATCTAAGCACAGAGGCCATTTGCCAAAGTCGGATTGTTGAATAACATTTTTTTATGCACAACGGTCGTGTGGCCTGGTTATGCTGGAGAGCATTGATCGAGTTACAGGGAGAAAAGAAAAAAGACACACACACACACACACACACACACACACACACACAGGTATGCATATATAACATGCACTCCTCAGACTGACAGACTCACCAGAAATTGTCATACATCATTACTGAGTGCACCACAATCAATACCCAATTAACATGCTCTAAATAATATATGGTCCGTTGAGCAGATATATGACACACACACACACACACACACACACACACACACACACACACACACACGTGACAGCTATTCCATCTAACTAGAAGGCTTTGCAGGCTGTTAGTCGGTGGGTGTTGGGCCGAGTGTGGAGGTCTGGCGTTCCTCAGCGGAGAGCAGAAGTAGAATAACACATCTCCTCTTTGTGAAAGCTTGACGGGTGTTACCGGCTAATCATTCCCCCAGCTCCTTCCTGCAGTGTCACGGCTATAGCTCCTTCCACCCCCCACACTCAAACAGCTGCTCTGCTAATTACCTCTGGTGCCATGTACTGTGGCCTCTCTCTCTCTCTCCCCCTCTCTCTCTCTCTCTCTCTCTGTGTCTGTCTCTATTACCCATTATCATTCCCCCCCCCCCCCCCCTCCACCTCTCCATACTGTCACAGTTAAGACAGGGACGCCAAGCTGAGACTGAGGACCATCTAATAATTCCCCCCCGCAGAGAAGTCGTGCTCCTCTGCCAGTGTGTGACAGTAAAAGCAGAGCGCGCGAGCAGTGTGACGCTGAAGCTCATGAAACAAAACGCTGTGTGTCGAGACACGTTTTGATGATTAATTATCCCGGCTGGATGAGAGACGGATTGGACTTACTTTTGTGCGTTTGTCACTATCTGTGTCCCCCCCCCTCCCCCTCCCTCCTCCTCTGTTTGTGTGAGCTGACTGCGGTGACAAGCTAAAGCGACGGGATTAGCGCGCCCTGTCATTCAAAAACGTGCACGCAGACGCCACAAACACACACCATGTCTACACACAAGGGAGCGACTGGAGACGCATGCAGGTTAATTGACTTCTCTTTTTCGCTGTGACGTATTCTGATGGAGTCAGCACATTCAGAGGAGAGAGAAGTGGGTGAGGAGATGCTCTCTCTCTCTCTCTCTCTCTTTCCCTGAGACGGGTTGAGTCAGAGGGATTATTAGACAGGACGCGGCCGCGGTGTGTATATGATAATCAAGTGTACAGGAGAGAGGCTTACACCATCCTAACCCTCCCATTGGTCTAATCCAGGTTCGCACATTTGCATAACGCGCCCGAGAACCACACGCGTCCCAGCAGCACAACACTGATATGGATACAACAAGCAGCAGGTGTTTACACTAACATACAAAAGGGAGAATTACCTCCCTAAGTGAAAAAAATGCTGAATCAGCATGTGCGGTTTGTGCCGCGGCGCTCCGTCACTCGTGCGCTCGGGGAGTTTCGACGGTTTTAAAACGAACCAAACAGCTCAGGGGGCCGCGCAATAACCATGAATATCATTTGAATTGCAATGCCGACAATACGATTACGTTTTAACAAGGGAGCAGGCGATGCAGCGCATAGTTATGTTGTTGTCCACGTCGCGCTCTGATTTCAACAGAGGCGTTTACAGTCGTTTGCTTTGTAGAGGAGGGAGAAGAAGGGTTCACGGCGGCTTTGAAAAAGCACCACAACAACTAAAGAGATGCACCGAGCGTTGTGTAAGGAGGGGATTTGCACCACGAGCTGGTAAACAGTCCAGCTCTCTGCGAGGCCTAAAACAGGATAGAGTGTGTCAAACGCCGTCGTCGCCGAACGGTTATCCAGCAACAGCATCCGTACCGTTCACCTCTCTCCATTACGTCGACCCCTATCCATCCATTCATCTATCCATCCATCCTCACCTCATCTCCTGCCTGTCAGAGCAGCGAGGCTGTATGTCAGCCCAGCATGGTGTGTGTGCACCTCTGCTCCCGTGTGTGTGTGTGTGTGTGTACTCGTGCACATATGTCAGGGCAGCGGTTGTATGTCATGGCCGTCGCCTGCCTGCAGAATCATGTTATTGATTGGATGCATGTGCCGGTACACTACAGCTATAGCCATGACTGATCACATGCTGCACAGCCTGTGATGGGCAGAGGCCGTCTCTAGCGCCTGGGAGGACGGACTGACTGAAGCGATAAGTAGTGAAGGGGAAACGAAGAAGAGAAGGGCTTAAAGGTTAGTTCACCAAAATACGTGGTTTGAGCCGTGCAGATTGTTTCTGGTTTCACGTGTTTTAAGATATTCAAGAGCTCTGCCGTGTACGATTAGTTCTGTCATCCGGTCAAAGTTACGGTTTGAATCCACGTCTGTCACGTCATCATTTAATCATATACGAGACATTTGTGTGGAATTTTTCATAATTAGCACTTTGTTGAAAAAACGCATTTCGCGAGGCCGCAGTGATTTTGACCTTTGAGCTCCAAAAATCCGATCAGTCCTTTTCTTGAGTCCAAGTGGACGTTTAGGACAAATAAAAAAAAAGAAAATCCTTCAAGGCGTTCCTGAGATAAGACGCCACCGCTATGTGCAAAGAAATATGTTTTCTTTAGTTTTGTTAAGTCGAAAACAACCAAGAAGTAGTAGGAGGAGAAAGAAGGCAATAAAAAGAGCAAAGCGAGAGCGTGAGGGAGTGAGAGGAAACAGGAGGAGGCCTGCTGATATGAGGCGGTGCACTCAGACAGAGGCTGATAGGCCTGAAGGTGAACCAATCAATTATTCTCCACCGTCAATAATTCAGAGTAGACCAGGGGCTCCCTCTGCACATGTGTGTGTATGGACCAACACACACACACACACACACACACACAGCGGTCCAGCCCAGTGTCCTGATTTGATTTAAGATGACCAGTCAATGTGGATCCAAGGCTTCAGAGGGTCGAGGCTTTAAATTATTGCTCGGCTTAAAGACAGAGGGGGGAGCAGTATTTTCTCCCTTCGTGGCAAAGCCGTCTTATTCCACCTCTCTGTGTCGGTCTCCCACTGCTCCTCTCGTACGGCTCCGGGTCTCTTGGCAAGTCTTAAGCCAGCGGTGGAGGAACATACATCCCTCCCTCCTTTTGACTTTTTTTTTTCTTGCACCTTTGCTGTTTCACACTTTGCTTCCTCTCAATATCTCTCTTTTTTCCAGCTCTCTCTCTCTCCTCCTGCCTTGCTGTGTCTTTGTCTTTTCTTCTGTACTCACACACTCACAGACCCATGCATGCACTCTAGCATTGACACACACACACACACACACACACACACACACACACTATCCATTTCTCTGTAATTGAAAAGATGCCCTGGCTGTTTGCCACGCGACTAAAATGGATCAGATGGCAGAATATCCCTGAGGTAGTACATCTCCAACAGAGAGAATTAAAGAGAAAAAAACCCTCTCTCTCTCTCTAACACACACACACACACACACACACACACACACACACACATATTCACGCAGAGTCAAACACAGTGACTAAGGCTGACTGTGCCATTCCTAATGTCCCAGCTCTCTCCTTTCTTTGTTCCAGCCCTCTATTACAATATGAATGGGCCCGTTAAAGTAGAATTGGACCATTTGTCTTGTGAGTTTCTTCTCTCCGACACGAGAAACTAGAAAATGACTCCTCAGCTATTCAATAACAGGCAAGAGTCTGAGGTCTCCGAGATGAAAGCAGACCGGGGAATATTATTATTTTTTTTTTTTTCCCTCCTTGGCTGAGATGACAAGAGAGAAAAAACTAGAACACAACATCAGTCATCAACAATCCACATCCCAGCAAACAACAGCAAATAGTCAACGAGGAGTCAACACAACTAGAATTATGCCAGTTCAGTGTGTGTGTGTGTGTGTGTGTGTGTGTGTGTGTGTGTGTGTGTGTGAGAGAGTTTGAAAGAGAAGACTCAGACTGGCCTCGTGACAGAGAGTGACAGAAGTGAGAAGAGAAGGCAAAGACGAGTGTTGAGTTATGAATTACGATAAATAATTGAAAAAGGACTCAAGAGATAAAGAGGAAAGCATCCAAACACCACGTGAGGGTTTCTGAGTGTGGGAGTAATAACTCGGAGCCTCACAACCACCACCTGGCAGCTTTTCATTGTTTATGTTATTCAGAAGCAGAAGCCAAAGTCAATTAAAACACCGAGAGCAGCCGTGCACGTCAGTCAGGACGAGCAGCCGGAGACCAGAGACCAGGAAGTGGGGTCGACGGGGTCGACGGGGTCGGCTGCTAAGGATGAAACTCATGAACATTCAAAAGAAGAATTTCCACATATTCATATTCACAATCTCAAGATCAAGATTTAATGTTTCCACCGTCTTAACTTAATTAAATTACTTTTTTTGTTGTTTAAAATGAAAATACAATGATTGAATCGTAATTAGTAAAATATAATTTTACGAAGTCCGATGATAATAATCAGCGTCAAAAATAAAGGAATAGTTTGTCAAATAAAGGCAAAAAAAAGTTTGAAATCAACTGGAATAATCCTGTAAAACAGACGATAGTAGAGATTCAAACCACAACACCGGTCTTCTGCTGTAAAGTCCTGTTTGTTGGACGTATCCACTTCGCCTCCCGCCCACCAATAGTCATCTTTTTTGATATTATAAAGTGCGTCACTGACTCTGACTGTCACAAGGATGCATTTCATTTGTGTGTCCTTCATGAATAAAGCTCCTTATTGACTTTCCATTGGCAATATTTTGCAATTCGTGTCCCTGTCTACGAATCAATAGATTGCATTTCACAACCAGCCATGATACCGGGTCGATTCATCGCATCCCTCGTTACCTTTCAGGTACCTCAAAATAAAATCCGACCAAACAGCTTCCCTATGATGCTCCCGTTTCTGGCCGTGCAGGATTTATTATTAGCAATGTCAACCAGTAATTAAACTTAGCGAGCCAATGTAAAGATGACTGATAAATACTAAATAATGAAAAGCTTCTCCCGTACTTTGCAGCGAGTGTGTACCAACACAATGCTGTGTTTTGAGGGGAAAATGTGCGAGTGTGCCGTGCGCTCGTGTTGAACAATATGAGAGCGGTGGCCCTCTGTGTCTCGGTTCAGCAGACAACAGGTCTGATTGGATTAAGACCCTCTACAGTGGATTAGTCATGTCTGGTGTTATGCTGGACAGAGACACAGCAGTGTGCCTGTTCTGTGTTGTGTGTATTTTAATCTCATAACTGTACGTCCTGCATGTGTGCGAGTTTAATCTCATAACTGTGACAAAAGGTTTTTTTTTTATCACAGCCCAGCGTACGTGAACAAAATACCAGGATCAACACTGACGCTGTAACGCAGATCGGCAGCTCATTTTAGTTTGTAAATGTACCAAAAACATTCACCACTATGCTGAAAATGCCTCCTAACTGCCATAATAAATAGCTGTGAGTGATGTAGGCACGGCGCTGTCCTAATGTGTACTTGTATATCAAATCATACGCATATCCATCGGAAACCATCACTGACGATCATCGAACGTCATTAAAACTGTGAAAAATGTCCCTCAGAGTTCATCAAATGCAGGTTTAGTTGTCGTCGTGAAAGATATGTGTACTTTGTTGGTTTTAATAACTCATAAAACATGATAATTGGAGTTCATGGCAGGTGGTCGTCTATTTTAGCTCAGAGAGAGACTGTAATGTCTCCTCGTACTGTAGACTAACGTGTGATAAGACGCCGGATAATTTACAACTTTGTAGAACGCCGTTAGCTGCGTTTGCTGCTGCAGTTTAGGTTTACAACCTAACCCGCTTTAATTCATGGCGACCGTGCTTTTGGCCAAAGTACATTTTGATAGCGAGCTTCAGACCACATTCTGACTTTGTCACAGTCACATGGGTTCTTATGGTCCTATCAATAAGGTGTTGTGTAACATGAGCCTGTCAGAGGCAGGACCTCAAGGCCCAAAGAAGACAAAAGACAAAGAAAGTTGGTCTTCTTCTGTTCAGACCTACATTTACTGAAACCAGCTGTGAGTTAGTGCTCGGCTGAACACGCACTAGAGGACATCGGGCCTTTTCCTCAACAGCCCAGTTTGGGTCCAGGTAACTGCATTCTTTCTACACCGATGCTGCTTTTGCATTTTTACTTAACGATGTCACAAAAACTGATACTTCTAAAACACAAAAGGTACTGTTCTTTCTACAGTACTTAAAGGCGTGAGACCAACAGCGTCTAAAACCCCCCAAAAACACAGTAAACTCACCATCGACCTATTTTTCCCCTGATGCCACATCGTGAACAACAAATCCGTGTTGAAGCCGGCAGGAGAGCTAGCTAACGTTAGCAGTCAGCGGCTAACGTTCACCGAGGGTGCATTGTGATGCATTCGTGTCCTTTTCAGTGAAAATGAGTATTGGGCGAAGGCAAATTATAACGCTGTCACGATGTATAAATGTAATCTAGTAACATGTCTTGTACAAACAGTTGTTATAAAGAGGGAATTATGACCCGTTTTACTTTTTAAAAGCGTTTATTGTATTCGTTTTTGACCGTAGTATCAAATTGGGTTTCAAGAATCGTGTACTTTCACAGATATTGGAATCCACTTCTACATTTCTGGTATCGTTAACATCCCTATTGCCCCTGCATGGTGCGCCGTTTAGCGTCCACTGATTCAAATGAATTAACAAAAAATGAAGTTACCTGTTTAACTTCAAACTGAAAAAAACTGAATTTAATGCAGACATTTTAAAGTGGTCAGACATTAGACGCACTCAATGTGAAGAGTGCGCGGAGTGGGCGACTTGTCACAGGAAGTGCTTTGAGTCAAGTTTGAGTCATTTCCTCGTTAAGCGTGGCGTGCTGGCGCATCTCCTCAAGTACATTAATTGTGACATAAAAGCCCTGAAATGAAACTGTTATGAGCCGTGATTTATTAACACTAATTTTGAAAGAAAATGAGTGTTTTGGTAATTGCAGGCCAGTTAGTGCCGACCGATCCATCACCACGGCAGCTGCAAAAGCCACAATACCTTCAACAAACAAAGAAAATACAGTCAAGATACAAACCACAGGTGATGTCTGGAGGGGCACCAGGTGTGAGAACAATGGTTCTCTTTCAGCCATTGATCTCATTCCTCTATTGGAAACTTTAAAATTGTGCTGCGATTTCAATTCAGTCTATTTTTGTATTTTGATTTAACCTTTATTCAGGATAAACACATTGAGATTTGAAAACATTGCGGGTGGTAGCAATGACAAACCGCTTTTGACTGCGTTTGGTTGACAATTGTATAGTGTGAGTGTGTGAGTGTGTGTGTGTGTGTGTGTGTGTGTTGGCAGAGGTAGCGCATGGCCAGTGTGTGGTCGTGTCTCTACCCTGCAGTCCTCTCCTCCCTCCTGCCACCAATGGAGCAGCCTGCCTTTTAATTACCTGGACCACGAGAGCGAGCTAGTGAGGGAGAGGGAGAGAGAGAGGGAGGGAGGGAGGGAGGGAGGGAGGGGAGAGAGAGGGAGACGGGAGCGGGTGAAGCGTGACATTCCAGTGTGCCTCATAAACTGTAAACTGATATTGTCTGTGAATGCAAACTAAACAGGAGAAGAGAGGAGGGAAGGTACGCTTTGGGGTGGTGGAATTGGAAAGGAGGTGTGTGTGTGTGTGTGTGTGTGTGTGGTAAATCACAGCAAAGCGTGGCTCCCAGTGTGCAGCAGATTGCCTCAGCTCACACCACTGCCTCCGCAAATTAATACCATTGATTTTTTCTTTGCCTGGCATCCAACACACACACACACACACACACACACACACACACACACAGCTGGTCAGAAGGTAGGTAGAAGATAGCGGATCTCTGGATCAAACTGCTGGAGGAGTAGTTTACCGCCTCCTTTAACACACACACACACACACACACACACACACACACACACACACACACACACACACACACACACACACACACACACACACACACACACACACACACACACACACACACACACACACACTGAATGATGGGATACAAATGAAAGGAAGGAAAAAGAAAACTGTCAGTTGTGATACCTCCCTTAACACAGTGACTGGCAAAGACTCAGCAGCACACACACACACACACACACACACACACACACACACACACACACACACACACACACACACACCAGTCAAAGTATTGGAGGCCTGCCAGGTGAATGAAGCCAGAAGCAGAGGGATTGTCAAAGTGTTTTGAATGCTGTGAAATATCCACTCAGATAACAAAACGCATATTAATACGGAGCAAAGGAAGCTGAGGACGAGCAGGGAGCGTCTGACACTGACCGACATACAGATCTCTCTCTCTCCCTCCCTCCCTCTCTCTCCCTCCCTCCCTCTCCCTCTCCCTCTCTCCTTCCCTCCCCCTCTCTCTCTCTCTCTCCTTCAGTAAGGAGGGCAGCAGGTAACTGTCGTTAATAATCATGACCAACTCTTAAACACGTCTTCCTCTGCTGCATCAACAAGCTCTTTATGGCGTCTTCTTCAATTCACAACACCAGACACAAGTGAGAACAAATCTATCAAAAACAACGTGTCCGATATTTTTCCTTTCTTTTGAACGTGAAAAACCTTTTACCCACGACAGGAAGTGACCAAGCAACTCCCATGATCCCACAGCACTTCACTTGGTCACCAAACTCTGTCTTTAGTTATTGTTTTGATTGAGAGACATTTTATTGATCTTGTAACATTGTAAATTTGGAGTTTACATAGAACGATATGCAATATAACTAATTAAAGTGATACTTTGGCCAAAATTCTTCTTCACAGAACTTTACAATGGAACGGCCCAAAAGCTGACGCCCAATGTGGGAACGAAACCAAGTGATGGAGAACTTCAAATGAAAGATATCTGCCATGAATGTGAACTATAGTTATGGCCTAACGCATGTTTTTCAATGCAGGCTTTTCACAGAGTGTGAACTGACACCGTCAGACGGTAAAATGGCAGCTCTCCATATGTGTGTGTGTGTGTGTGTGTGTGTGTGTGTGTGTGTGTGTGTGTGTGTGTGTGTGTGTGTGTGTGTGTGTGTGTGTGTGTGTGTGTGTGTGTGTGTGTGAACCACTGGTCCACCGCCGCCACGCAGCGACTTGCCCGCTAGCCTTGAGCCATTTTATGGAGGCGGAGTAAACGCTCTCTCTCTCTCTCTCTCTCTCTCTCTCTCTCGGCAGAGTTTATCAACCGGTCACTCATCACTGTGCAAGGTCACCCGCTCTCAGAGACGGCGCAGAGTGTGTGTGTGTGTGTATGTGTATGTGTGTGTGTGTATGCGTGTGTGTGTTTTACAGCCGTCTCGGAAACCTTGGAAACGGAGTGGAACAGAGCGTCGGAGCTGGAACAATGAGGCAGCCTGTAGAGCACGGAAAGCTCGGTCGCTGCAGTCCGTCCATCTTAGGGCGCACACACACCTACACACACACACACACGCACACAAACACCTACACACCCCCACACACACACACCTGCCATCTCTAATGATGATTTATGCCCGGCGTGAGGGCAGGCATGCATAACTGTAGCAGTCACAAACACACGTAGATTCACTCACACATGCACTCACAGCTAAATACACAGGGATACTGTATCTCCCTCTCTCTCTCTCTCCCTCTCTCTCTCTCCCTCTCTCTCTCCCCCCCCCCCCCCCCCACATCTCTAAAGAGGGGGAGAAAAAAAATGACAAGATGGATATGTCGTAGCAGCAGTGAGCACCAGGGAGAGAGCAACGGTAGAAAATGCATATTGGAAGATGGAATAAACGATAGCTGAGAACAAAATGTGAAGAAAAAAAAAAGAGATAGCATGGAAGCAAGAGAGAGAGAGACGGGAGAGAGCGAGAGATCGTTATCTCCCTGTTGACTATCACAGTCTAAGCTCATTTACCGTGTACTATCTGTGATACCGCTGTAGCTGTCCAATCTCTTTCTAGATATTTCCTTGGAGAAAAACTGCTCATTTTGCTCTCCTCTTAACGCAGAACACACTAAGCCCCCGGTCTTATTGGAAACACATTCCTCACGTGGTTCCTCTCTCTGCAATGTGTGTGTGTGTGTGTGTGTGTGTGTGTGTGTGTGTGTGTGTGTGTGTGTGTGTGTGTGTGTGTGTGTGTGTGAGCCCAGAAAACTCCAAGACATAACATCAAGGCTTAAAAATAATCAACTGTTGGGAAGATGCACATGTACACACACTTGCATAGACTCTGTATGAACACACAGTGCAGGACACACACTATGCACACACTGCTGGTGGGATCTGGTCTCAGTCAGAATAATTAGGGTCTCAGATGCTTCATTCATGCCGTTTGGTGTTTGGCGTTATTAAAAAGGACCGCGACGACCCAGAAACTCTCCCGCTTCATCAGCAAAGAGTCGGCCGAGGTGAAGGGAGACGTTTGTCTTGATCTTAAGTTAACTAACGTCACGTCTTTGCGCCAGATGCAAATTTAGATGATCCACAAGGCCGCGAGCCTCGGCTCACATCGTTGAAAAAATACACAAGGACTCAATTCCCCGTCTGTAGCTGTTCTGTTCTTCAGAACGATAAAAAGGTGTTGTTTATTTTTCATCTGTCTGTCTGGGGAGTTTTGTCCGTGACCCACAAAGCACTGCGAGCTGTTCAGCAGAATAAACATTGCTTAGAAATACATTTCCAACTTTAATTGGAAATGTCCGACATTATTAATTCGAGGAGTATTCTCACTTTATGGTGCAACGGGGGGGGGCCGATGCGTCCTCTGCATTCAGAGCATTTTGTTAACTCATCAATTGACATCAAGGTAATATGAATTATGGGTAATTCAGCGGCGTACATGCTGTGAATACTGGTGTTTGTTCATGGAGCAGAAGCTACAGATGGTACAAAGTCAGCAGTAAAACTCTTGCAAGGTGAAATAATTAAAGTACCAGAGAAGTGTAGTAAGTAGAAAGGACAGACGGGTCAATGACAACAACTGTTGCTGGTGAAATCTGGTCTGACTGCACCTTTAAAACAAAAAAGAAAGAGTGTAAAAGCTGAAAACAGAAGCAGAACGGTAGATATCAATCAAGCTCAGTTTGTATTTATCAGACAACGTTAGTGAAAACGTCTGTGTGTGGACTATTATTGATGTGTCGAGGCTTTAAAACAGCAGTAAAGACAAGTCTACTTTTATTTTGTTAACATTAAACTAACACCAAGAATGAAGAATTGGACAGCGTTTGATGAAGACTGACTGTGGTGACTTTCTGCCTGTATGTGTACTAATAATAATATACGAGTCCATGACGTCTGCCTCTGTGAATTTACACTCAAATATCGTTTTATTGAGTAACGCCACGAACAATCCGGTGCATCAGCTCAAACATTCCCATCAGACCACCTGTGAGTCTCTAATTAGTATCCAGTTTAACCACAACATTGAACTGATCCACAGTTTAATATTATTTTCTCATTTAATTAAAATGTGCAAAATAATCAAATCTTCAGGGGAATTTTAATTAGTACGTGCTAGTTATCATCAATACCTCGATATATGATTTAGGCACGAAATGATTCACTGGAATACGATAAATAATCAAATAGAATTATTGCCCGTCTGTAGTTGCTGCACTGGCTAAAAAAAAGTCAATACTTAAATTATGAGAAAGACGAGAGCTGCAATCGGTAAAGACTGTAATGTTCCTTTAATTAGATAAACCAAAGACACCATCTTCAACCGTCACTCCTGTGACACACATAGGTGGACACGGGAGAACCAGCTTCAGCGCGACATGAAGCTGAAGCTGCATAACAACAAACCACGAGTTCATACCGCACCGAGCGGTCACACGACATCACATTCCCAGTGTCTGGGAAATGACGAGGCCTTTCTAATTAACGTCTATCAGAATTTGAGCTGCGCTATAGACTGAACTGTGACTGAAGTAGACTCAAGTGATTCATTATGAGACGGTATTTAGTGCAGTCTCTCAGGTTTTCAAAGGAAATATAAATCATCACCCTCTCACCGCTGAGCGTGAAGATACAGATGGTGAACTTTGAATGTGTTCTTTCTTTCTAAGATTGCCGTGTCAGTGGGGAAATCAAGAGAAAAGAAACTCACTGAAACTGCACCATCTGTATCTTTACGCTCGGTGTCGAGGGGGTTATTTAATTGAGGCAATTAAGCCCATAAGAAACTGGATGAATACATTTATAAATTAGGTTTTGTTGCCGTTTAAATTCCCCACCTTTGCTCCGCCACGGTGAGTGCCGTTACGGTGCACCTTGCAGTACATCACTGCCATCAGTAGTCCGTGTCCCGTCTACAGTCGTGGCAGATGTCCACGTCCTAAACGCAACTACAGCTCCAAATATGTGACAATTTATCCAGATTCAGTGAACTGTTCATTTCTCATTTCAGTTTATTTGAGATTCAAGCTTTTTTATGTTCTGAAGGCTTTTCAATAAGCAGCAGACACCCACGGCCATCCACGGAGAGAGAATCTCTAAATGTCTCCTGATGTTTTATTACTTTCTTTTAAAAAGGAGCCACATTTAATCATTTCTAAATAAATATTGCAGCAAACAACTGATGCTATGTAGAGATATATTAAAGTAATGTCTCCCTGAGAACAGAATCGAGTCGCTGTTATCAGAGCTTCTCCTCGCTTTGTTGACATAGCCGGACTGGCCGCAACGTTTTTAGTGCACGTTAAGCACACGTGAGCTGCCGCTCTTCGCTGCTTTCATACAGCGGTTAAAGCCGATAACGCCGTCCCGACAGACGGCGTCGTCACAGAAGCGTAGCGCCGTCAAGTTCCCCCTTCGGTTTCAACCTTAGTTCACACAGTTAGCGCTGTTAGCTGTGACCCGGCGACATGTTGAGAACCATTGAGAGGCAATCAGAACACTCCCAATGTCAGATCTTGAGCCTTTAAGAGTTTTTCTGAAGCTTTGAGTCAGAATTGCATGACCAGCATGTGATGCTGGTCTGTGGAACTAAAGTTGACCCGTCTTGATACAGATTTATCAGCAGCATTAACTACAGAAACGTGTGTAACCTTTTGGTGTAATGGAGCACACTGCTGGGATTTCTGACAGTGTATTCCCAAAGAAACAACAGATGGATTTCTTTTTCTTCTCTCGGTAGCGTCACAAACAGCAGGGGGAATACTGCTTTTAGCAGCCATAACTAGGTGTCCTACACCGCTCATTCCCTGTCCTTCCTATCCACATCCCATTTCCATCTGTTCCCCTCTCCTTCCATTATCTCTCCTCTCCTCTCTCGGCCCCCCTCTTTGCAGAGCGGTAGTGTCCTCGCAACCCCCCTCAATCATCCCCACACAGGGAGAGTTGGAGGCAGTCCAAGCCCAGTCCCTTGAGTCCCGGCTGGGTGACTTCCAACCCCGCTCCCCAGGCTTCACTCCAGGCCTGTGGGCCGGAGAGCTGGCAGCTCAGGGAGGCTATTGTCGGGGAGAGATTAACCACACGGAGCAGCTATTGTGGAAGACACACACACACGCAAACACACACACACACATATCTTGACACTTAGAGAACCACTTATTCCCTCAATATAACAGCTATTGTTAAACGTCAATGAAGACGTGAAATGGCAGCAGGCAGACTGTAGCACCACGAGGCCCCGTAGATTCTCCCACTAATATCCTACAAGGTGAGCAAATGTCATGTGTGTGCACACCAGCGGTATGCACACACTAAAGCGTGCACGTGCTATGTGCCCAGTAATTAATCCTGCTGAGGATATTGATTTTCTATTCATGGGTATCCACAAGTGGAGACATGGGGCTGTATCTTTATCAGCCCCCAAAACACACACACACACACACACACACACACACACACACACACACACACACACACACACACACACACACACACACACACACACACACACACACACACACACACACACACACACACACACACACACACACACACACAGGTTTAATCCTAAATGTATAATAGTTCAGATGGTCTGCTGTAGAGGGGCCTCCAGCGTCCAGTCTGTATTGAACTGTGCTGTAAAAACGGCACAAAAACACTCCTGTACATGTATATTTCCATGCAAATATGCTAATTACGGCCATGCAAAAAGCAGCTACTTTAGTGCAAATGCTACTTACACACAAGGCATATGCACACACACACACACACACACACGCTCACACGATAATCCCCCCCCCCCCCAAATAAACCCAGCAGCCTGGGGACAGCGATGGGCTGATGGCAGCAGAGATAAGAAAAAGAGGAAGAAAGAAGCAGAGAAAAGGATGTGAGCTGATGTGTCCCACATACAGCACACCCCCCCCCTCCTCCTTCGTTCGCCACTCTTCTCCTCCCAGATTATCACCCCCTCTTCACCCCCCCCCCCCCCCCCCCCCCCCCGCCCCCTCCTCCTCCACTACAGAATCCCAGCAGCCGCTCACAGGAGAGGTGGCACACTTTGAGGATAAATTTAGAAACGAGGTGCAATCCCAAGGCCGGTACGGGAAAAAAAAAGAGGAAAAGTAGACACACGTGTGTCAGATCACATGCACACTCCAACCAACATACTCCTGGCACACAAAGTGCTGCATAGAGAGAGTTAACGGGCGGACCTTTCAGCGTGTTTCACTGTGATCTTAGGAGGGAACAAAGGCACGGTGAAGAGGAAGGGACCCCAGTTGAGGAAGAGGAGAGACAGTATTCTCCTCCCTCCGTTCAACGGATGGGAGTCGTGGTGTGAATCTTAATGTCAGAGCTGACCGGGACCCCCTGACGAGAGGGAAGGAGAGTGTCAAAGAGGAGGGGAGGGGGAGGAGGGGGGGAGTGAGCGACTTTGGGTTGATGAAGAGACGCGTAGAAAGAGGAGGGAAAGTGACTTTGTGAGGCAGACAGAGGACGCTTGGCTCCTTGAGTTCTAGGGTTGAAAACTCATCATCTCTCACACACACACACACACACACACACACACACACACACACACACACACGCTCACAATTCAGCCACAACAGCTTCTCTGCTTCACTGCTCAACCCTGAACAGCCTCTTTCCTCCCTTATAACACCCATGCTGCCCTCCATCTCTCCCCTCCCTCTTTCTTTTTCCAATCTTATTATTACTATCTCACCTCTCTTCTCAGCCGTTGCCCCTTCACACCGCTCCTCTCCTCTCCCGCCGATCCCGTGGAATCCATTCATCACCAGCGCATATATTTTACTAAGGCTGTGCCAGCGGGGAAATGAAGACCCTCCACCCCGAGCCGGTTTAGGGGCATTTCTCTGCCTCCTGAGCTCCACGGGACTCTAAACAACACCACTGACACATTCACACAGCGGAGCAGTGTGTGGGACTCATTCAGTATTTATGGTTTGTCAACACTGTGTGTTGATCCCCTCACTCACGTGACAGCAGCAACGTGTATGTTAAAGGCTCGACAGTATCAGGTAGTTTCAGGGATTACAGTTTGAAAGTCAGTCGCTACATTACAATCACTAACTAATCCCAGCAATGTTCTGTAACATGGAGGTTTTGGATGTTGGCTTCTTTGCCGTCTTTTAATGTCGGTTTGATGAAGAGTGTCTCAGTGTTTACAGAAGGAACCTCCAGCGAGGCAGTGAGCCTCTACCAACACAGGAGCAGCAGGTGTTGCCTAATTTGCATAGAGGATCACCTTGATTTGGTTTAGCTGGAGGGTGCGTGGACCCTGAAAGCTTCACTGTGAGGACGGGACATGTGGACATGTGGACATCTGGACATGTGGACACACTACAGGGAGAAGCTAGCAGCTGATGTAAAATACCTCCAAACATTGAAGAATGGCTGCTAGTTAAAAACCAAAATATCTCACTTTGCATTTACACAAGTGTTACGTAAAGATGCAACATGTGTAGTGAAAATAATGTAACAAGGGATGTCATTACTTTTGCTGTGAAGTCATTTGTAAAGTAAGTACTTTTCTTTGTTCTGTATTTAAAATGTTCAATAATACTGATAAATGCAAAATACACAAGACAACAGTTATGCACAAGAAATAAAAAACATAAAACGCACACTCGTTTAAAAAGAGAGAAGTGTTGATTTCAAAGGAAATACTTTAAGTAGAAATACAAAATGAATGATTTATCAAACTCAACGCTCATAACTGGACCTCATGGAACAACAACAATGCCACGACAAAGTCAAAATAAAGATGCGTTTTCACTTTGCATTGATGTCTTTATACAGCGTTATGTCACTGTCACGTGACATTGACACGTAACGAGTCGCAGCTCGGCGTCTCGTCTATCTTTAGCAACACAAATCAACATTAAGTGTCTCACACTGAAATGATTTGTAGTTTTTTTTAAAACACAGCAGTGTAATCTTCAGCATCATGGAAGCAAGATACAAACCATTAAACATTAAAAACAAATAAAAGCCTTGTTGTCAAAGCGCTGGCTGGGATGTGGGCGGCTATTAGGCAGCATTAGAGATTGTGTGTGTGTGTACGTGCGCGCGTACGTCTTTGTGCTTTCATCTGTCACACAGCAGCTCTGACAAACAATTAATGTAATACAGTTTGGATTCAGTGTGCCTTGTCATGGTAATGTCTTTGAAAAGCTGGAAGTCAAAAGCAGAGAGAGCGAGAGCGAGAGAGCGAGAGAGCGAGAGAGAGAGAGAGAGAGATTACAAAAAGACAGTTATCTGTGAATTTAGTCTCAGTGCAGGAAGCTGATGTGATGCTCCAGTTCGATGGCGTTCTGCACTGCAGACGGTTCGGTGCGGCACACAGCGGATACATTCGGTTGGGTAGCTCTGTGTTTGGACACCATCCTACTTTTAGTGGTCTGAGCTGCGACAAGAAAACAAATGAACGAAATAAAAGGACAAAAAAAAGATGTCGACAGTATTTGAATCTAAAAATAAATAAATAGCAGGACTGAAGAAAACATGAATACGATAATTTAAAAGAACGTGAGTGAGACAAATAGTACGAGAGGGGAAAAAAGGCAGAGAAATGGGGGAGAGGGATTACTTACACTTGGCTTTTGACAGACTTGCTGTAGGAATAAACACTATTGGGAGTGGAGGAGATCAATAGTCTCACTGCTACACACACAAACACACACCTAGACACACACACACACACACACACACACACACACACACACACAGAAAGAGCCTGGTTCAGATCAATACTTCTGGTGCAACAGCGTTCCAGTAAACATCATTAATGAACACACATTTGTATCCAAATCCACCCAACAAATGACTACATACAGTAAAGACACACACACACACACACACACACACACACACACACACACACACACACACACACACACACACACACACACACACACACACACACACACACACACACACACACACACACACACACACACACGTTGGGCATAAGAGGCCAGCAGAAGTGCACATGGACAGGTTGGCGAGTCTGTGGTCACATTGAATGACCAACACACACCACATGCATGGACACGTGAGTAATCGCACGCACACACACACACACACACACACGCACACACACACACACACATGTGGACACTCACACATCCAGGCTGAGGGCTAAATAAATCACACACAATCAGGATATAAATGTGAGCCAGTCGTGCGAGACGGCATGTGCTACACAAGAAGCACATAGACACATGCTGCAAACACACACACACACACACACACACACACACGTCAACACACGTAGTGGTGGAGGCCCAGCAGAGAGAGAAATATTGAAGCACCATGCAGGGAGGGAGGTGTATGCTCAGGAGATCAGCTGAGTGGGAGGGCGAGTAAAGCTTCAATCCATTTACACAGCGTCCACAGAGCAGACGGCTGAATTACTCCACTTTTAAAAATAAAAAAAAACATCTCAGGGCCAATTTTAAAATGCACATCTATGGACCAAATAACCCTCATCTCAGGCTGGTCTCATCCAGCATTCGTAGTTTCAATTACGAAAAATGTACAGGATGTACAAAGGCCTTAAAGAGCAACCAACAACCAGCGACCTTTTCTTCTGTTCAATGTTGATTCATTTGTAACTTAACTCACGTAATGTAGTTACGGCACTCCCGTGGTTCAAACGACAACTCTTTCCTCACCTAACAAGCAGAAAATGACACGTGTTGCCGTCTTTCGTGGAAAAAGGCACCAAAAATGATATCATAAGATATCATAGGAACCGTTGCATGAGGATACATTACAACTATACAACGACTAATCGAAAACTAACAGAGAAGTCTTTTAAACCCGGCTGTTGGTCGCCCCGTCACTGGGGGAATTCAATCTTGGGCCTTTAATCAGATATTCATTGAGTCAGATATTGTATCTCCACCAAAATAAGACACATAAGTAAAATCAGAGCAGAAATCAGATTAATCTCTTGAGCTTTACTGTCAATTAAAATTCAATTTCACCGCACTTAAGCCTATTTTCTGTTTGGATTTATCACCCACACACCTTTAATCATCTAAACACACACACAGAGATCTATTTGGGTTTAACTGCAGGTGTGTGTGTGTGTGTGTGTGTCCGTATCTGTGTTTTATGTGCCCTGTAGTATCTGGCCAGCAGTCCATTTTATTCCTAAAAAGTGACGCCGTCTCTGGCTCCTCTGGTTGCATTAAGGCCGGGATGTGAATATTAATTGGCGTTTTAGCCGGCAAGCTGTCAAGAGGAGACTAATGCATTCTGCTAATGATACAGAGTTTGCTGCTTTCACGGAGTGACTGAAGGTGGAGCATCAGAGAGAATTAAATGTTTGTTGGCTGGTGTTCAAATTCACTAACCTCAATGTATACACACACACACACACACTGACACACATCAGTGAACACAGATGTGCACTGGTTTCAGTGCACACAGCGCCACAAACTACATTTGGTGATGACAGTAAAGCAGCTGTGCTGATTGTTCTCATTTTACCGGCCCCGACTTTATTAATGTGGAGGAGATGATAGAAAACACTGAGGAGACGTCTTTCCTTTACCACAACATCGTAGTTGGACAAATAACTGAATGAGCGCTGCTTTAAAAAAATACTTCTTACATTTTGTCAGCGAGCGTCGAACGAAAGCCCGAAGTTCAGCTGTGTAGAAGATTATATATCATCAGACGGGAGGGAGAAACATATGCAGCAGAGAGGCGTAAAAAAAGTGTTAATACATGTTTTGATCCCAATCTTCTTTTTCCCTATGTGCTAAAACAGCATTACTCCAATGGAACTGCTAAACTACACTGAAATATTCACTAGAGTCATTTCAGCAGAGCTGAAGTGAAGTGAAAGTCTTTCCGTGTCAACAGCAGTTCATCCTCCTCAGAAGCAACCGACAGTGAGACTTATTCAGAACAAATCCCACCATCTCTCTCTCTCTCTTCACTTCCTTTCATACTTTGTCCATTTGTCTCTCACCTTTTCTCTTCCTCCCAAATTGTATGTAAAGCTATGAATCAGAGGAATGTCTGTCCAAGTGAGGAGAAAGAAAAGTGCTGCTAGCTGCAAGCTTTCTTACAAAAGAGACCGCTTTGATGTTTTCCTGTTCAGCATCATCCACCGAGTCTTACAAGATGTGATGAATTCAAAAGCAAAAGGTTCTCAACTCTGCTAGAAGACATTAGCAGTTCCACCAAAGAAGGGCATATCATTTAATCAAATGGAGTTTCTCCACAAAGAAGCACTCAAAAGGTGCCACTTTAAATCTTGTGTTTACCAGAGATGTGCTCATAGCATTCTTGGAAATGAGTCACTCAGCATGAAAAACCATTAAATGACGAATCCACTAAAGAAACCTTATTCTGAGACCAAACGCACTGAGAGGGAGGAAGCCGCCTCGCTAAACATTGTAAACATGAGTTTATGGTCTCAAACTCTAGAAGTCTTCTTCACCACAGCATGACGTTCATTTAGTAAATGATGTTTAGAGTCAAACAGACCATAAAGCAGGGTACGCTTTAGGGGCGGGGCTACACAGTGATTGACAGGTCGCTGCCACGGTGTTTGTCCGTGTTTTCGTCTTCGGTCGTGTTGATGCGTTTGAAAAGCCTTTCCATGAATTCAACTGTTTTACATTTTATCGCGACACAAGTCAGAATTATTTCATGAACGTTTAATTAAAAAACTCTGAACGTTTGGACTCTTCTTCTCGCAGGAACTGGCACATGTGTTTTAAAAAAGGTATGAGCAGAGCACCGCTGAGACGTGTGATCACCATACCTGATTTATTCTCCACTTCATCCGGCTCTTCAGCGAACGGCAAGCTGTCCCCATAGGAATGGAAACACCAGGTGCTCCTCCTTCACTGTCATTGTGCACATGACAAAGTGCTTTGCCCTGTAATTTGTAATCTCGGTGATTGCGTTTTATCAAAGTGAGCCGATGACAGCCCTCCACCTCCACACAGGAAAAAAAAAAGCACATATATGCGCACAAGCTCACACCAGCAATTCTTCAAAAAGATCTGTTCCTTGTGATGTTTAAGCAGAGTTCCATGTCTCCCCTCATTAAATCAAAAAGCAGCCGCCTCAAGGCTACACCAGCACACGCAAACACATTCAAATTCTCTCTGTCCTCGTGTTCATGGTGTCACTCATAATGAAGTATATTTGGCATCATGAAACGATGCCAAATATACAACCCCTTGTATCACAGGAGACTTGTGAATTCACAAAGTCTACACACACACACACACACACACACACACACGCACGCCGTCTGCAGCAGGAGAGTCCTGTAAGCAGTGTGTATTTCATAAGAAAAAGCAGACAGAGAGGCATGAGGGAATCTCCCGCCTCCTCTTTTCATGCCAGCTCACATATTGAGACAGGCAGCTGGTTAAAGCTACCAGCTTCTCCTCGCTTCCACACGCATCAAGTAGGATTTAATCACACATTTATACTGTATGTGCACAGATTAAAACACAATTTACTGGCAAAATCAAAGATGCTGCTCTGGGTGAACTGTCAGTCGGGGGCGCTCGAGGGCATGCGTGTGCGCTAATGTGTTGTCTATATGCATATTTGTGTGTGTGTGTGTGCGTGTGTGTGTGTGTGGGTGTGTGTGGTGGTGGTTTGGCATATTTTTGTTGCAGAAAGTGTGAAGCACACTTGTCAAATCAAAGTATTAAGAAGGTCGGAGGAGATACCAAAATATGCACAATGAAACCTTTTTCACCGCTGATTTCTTACCCGACCGGAGCACAAGAAGCGGGAGCATGAGGGGTAATGACTGGTGAGGAGGAGGAGGAGGAGGAGCACGCGGAGGGGAAAATCATACAATCCGGGCTGTGTGGGGTGAAGTGAGTGTGAAAGGAAGAGGCTGGTGAGATAACTAGAGGGAAGGATGCAAAAGAGCAGTTTTCACCATTCCACTGGGTCTCATTAATTCAGCCTAATCAGATAATATATTGCTGAGGAAACACTTGTACAATATCCTGCACAACAAGTGGTGTGTGTGTGTGTGTGTGTGTGTGTGAGAATGAACTTCTCACTCTCTGAGTGGTATTTTTTGCAGTTTCCTGTGCATTCGGATGCAAGACGGAGGCCCGAGCGCCGTTATTATGAGGAGGGTTTTCTGCGGTGAGACAAAGTGAGTCACGGTTGTTCCGTGTGTGTGTTTTGCCTGTAGGTAGAAGGAGGCTGTCTGGATGACCCTCTTGTTTGAACACCGTCCTCTCACTGTCTAGATAATCGGTCTGAAAACATCCCGACCCTCGAGGTAACGCCGTCTCCGAGTAAGAGACACAGAGCGAGAGAGGAGAAAGTGGGACAGAGGCCCAGATGGTGGGAGACAGATAGAGTTCCTTATCGCTCTGATCCTTTTCTGCCCAAAACCCTGTTTCATCTTCCTGTCTCAGACTTTCTCGTTACTTGGACAGCGCTGCAAACATCCCGTCGTAAGCCGTTATTACCCGTAGATTTATTAATTATAATAAGACATATAGGCCAAAGGCGTGTTTAAAAAGGTGCAGTCTGTGATTCTAAACCAATACACTTTGGACTGAGGTCTGAGACAGCGGGACACACACAAACTCTCTCACACAAACACAACATTCCAGAAGTGGTCAAAGCAGCCCAAAGATGTCTGCACGTTGAACACACACACCACCCGCCTTCCTCTGAAACAAGCCCGCTGAGACACGAGCAAGCAGACAGAACAAGCAGGCACACGTGCACACACACACACACACACACACACACACACACACACACACACACACTCTTTGTTCTTCTGAGGCTGTACCCTTTCATGTCAGAATGGTTGGCCTTATTTGTGGGGAGTCAGTCCCCCGCTGAGGCCCGACTTGGACTGAACCAATCCGGTCCAGCGGGGGGGGGGGGGGGGGAATTATTAATGACAGATGAGAGATGCATAGTGAAGACTTGCTGGATGGAAATACCCGGGGTTAATAAGCTGGAGCAGAGGAACGAGGGGAAGGGAAGGCTGGAGATGGGGGGGGAGGTGGACCAGATTCTCCTTGTAGTGATGCTGCACCAGACTGATTCGATGGACACGCTGGGGAGTAACCCTTTAATTCTAAGCCAACATTTAGCCTGGTGCACACACACACTATCACCAAGGGACACGTACGTGAGAGGCATGGCTGATATCCTGCATGTGTCTGCAAAAATTCTGATAAGTAAAGAGAGGGGGGGAGAGAGAGAGAGAGAGAGGAGAGAGCAGAGAGAGAGAGAGAGAGAGCAAAAACATACTAAACCTCTCAAATTAAAACGGAACACGACGACATTTAAAAGATGTGAAAACGATCACAAACATCAACAATACTCTGAATCTTGTCCGTGACATTCACAGTCGTCGCCTTGCATGCACCCTGTCTAGGTTGAGAGGACATGAAATGGTTGAAAGATGACCCAATTAATAACGACACACACGCATACGCCCACCCAAATGTATGTTTAGCAGGCATGTAAGTGTTCGCAGCAGACCCTATTAATTCAGCTCATTTAGCCTCAGTCCAGCCATTAAATATAAGCCTGCCCCAGAGCTCAAAAAGCAACACCATGGCTCAACCCCCACGTCTTTGTCTTCGTGCTCTCTCTCTCTCTCTCTGCCTCACTTCACAGACCCACTATTTATTTATTTATGTATTGACAGCACATGCCATTTTTCTGTGCTTTTATAAATGAGTAAAAAAAATGCCAGTGCATGGTCAGCGGACGAGGGGGCAGAGATGGTATCGGCTTGGAGGACTGGTGTTGAGCAGGAATCAATCTGAACGTGCCCTGAGGCTGTACAGAAATGCCAGAGTCTAATGTCACCGAATGCTGTTTGATACTCCGGTCCACGGCGGCGGGGCACGCCGCCAGAATCACAGCTTACATTAGTCATTTGACAGGAAGAGATGTGTGAAGAATAAACCAATAATATCTCAAAAACCCACCGGTCCCTCTTGCAAGTAAAAAATGTGTGTGAATGTTGCTCCCGTGCATTTGATAACTGACCGGCTCGGAAAGGAAATGAGAAATAGAAAAAAGAGACTGTGGCGGGTGGAGGCCGGCAGCGGTATAGACGCAAGTTGGGATTAGAGGAGTGTTCATCCCTCCTTTTTCTGCTCTTTCATTAACGCACCTCTGAGGTGTTTTTAGAGGCTGTTGGAAATAAGCCGATTTCACTGCTCAGGAGGGCTCACCCACCACGCATTAACAGCACCCAGGGTGTCTCACACACACACACACACACACACATACACATACACACACACACACACACACACACACACGTTATTCTCACTGTCAATCATGGTGCACTAAGCAGTAGTATTTGCCTACAGAGCCTACGGCTAAATGGTATCGGGGTTAAAAAAAACAAAAAACATACCAAATGTCAAAAGAGGTTGCATCTGATATTGATGCAGAATAATTTATGTCAATTCAATTTGCGTGATGGCAGACAAGAGCATGTCAGCCTTATCTACGGCCTTTAGACTATCCGGGAGCTTCAGTCAGATAGAAGCTGGTGAACAAGGAGCGGAATAGATTAATATGTGGAGGGGTGATAGAAAGAGGCAGTATAGGGCTACGCAACCCAGATAGTCATGGAGATATATTAATAACTACGATAAGACCCACACATACTAGCAGCTACTGGCACGCTGCAGTCACCCAACGCACTGACGGAGAGGAAGCGGGGGGGTAAGGGGGCAGTATGTGTCCTCGTCTTTTCATTAGGCCTCTGTAACAAGAGATTTCATTATTGCCTCTGCTTTAACGATGACTTTCAGAGAGCTCGCAGGTTACTCAGAGTGTGTTGTTTGAAGGAGACGGTCAGATAGACCAGAGGACTATGCAGGAGACACGGCACAGCAGAGCAGAGGCAAAGGACGATGGGCGAGGTATACTTATGATGAAGTCGCCCAGCTGGACTGAGCTCTGCACGGTGTAAATAAGGTAAAGCTGTCTCCAATCTGGACCGAACAGCAGGCCTGACCCGAGGTCTGCCAGTGGGAGGCAGTTCAAAGTCACTTTGTGAAGATGCAGAGTGGAAAAAATATGACAACGCAAAAACAGGCTGTGACGCAGCGTCCAGACATGTGTGAATATGTATTCGTCACCAGCGAGTAACCGGCACTGTATTCAGTGCAAACACTGCTGCAGCAGTACGGTGCAACACGCGGCCTGTGAGATTCAGCACCACGGACAGCTCCAGCCCTGTGCTCTGATCTCAGTGCAGACGTCACTGTCCTGGGCAATACTCCTCCAACTGAACAGGACGACAGTTAAAGTGTACAGTGTGGTGATGGTGAGGAACAAGGGGAGTAAGGGTAAAGATAAACAATCAGCTTGAGGTTTAGCGGATGATAAATAATACGACATTTCATTTCTTTTGAAAAAAAAAAGATGCACAAACGCCATCCGCTGATAAGATTTCCGGTTCATTTTGTGGCGGTCCACATTTCACCGTGTTAATGTGGTCACAATAAATCACTGAAACCTGCCAATGGACTTTCTGATTGCCCGCTGACTGAAATGAAAACGAATAGATGAAAAATCTATTTTGAATCAAAGAATATGGATTTGGATACATGCCTGGCAAAAAATATGACCAGCAAATGGCATAAATATGGTTGTTGACCAAATATAGCTTAAAAACAATGTTAGGTTTTTATAATACATGTGCACATTTTAGGATCATCTACTAAATCAGGCTCATATATACAACAACAACTTCCATCTATTAAACTATAATACAATATATGAGAAAACAGCATCATATTTGATTTATTTATCAACTTGATTTTTAAAAGCTTGAGTGCTGTGGAATCACACTACAGGTGTGTGTGTGTGTGTGTGTGTGTGTGTGTACACAGGTGGAGGTATGGAGTTAGGCAGAAGGGCAAGGCAGACACAGGAATTGACAGACAGAAGCAGCCGTTAGGGGAGGAGCAAAAGGTGAGCAATTAGCTGACGGAGCTGGACAACCGGCACCGGCTCCACTTCAGATTCAATCACACGATAGATGGAGATCAAACGGTCGATAACCTGCAAACCTCTTTCCAAACAAGGATACAAATGCTCGAGCAGAGTCACACTAGAGAACACTAAAGGTTTTACTTGGGATACGGATCTTAAAACTCTCGGTGTGGATCGAATCACGGATTTGAGTCGCGGATCAACACAAAAGAAAAAAGGGAGCAAATGTATTCATGAGATCCTCAATCACGGTGTTTTGCTGTCAATCGCAATTAATGATCATTGATGATCCATATTGGCAGTAGCAGCTGGTCTACAAGTCTCCAGACTACAGTATTTATTTCATCACTGTCCCAAAAAATATTTAAAAAAAACACAATTTAAATGATTAGGAAGTAACAGATTAGTAGCTTTAATGATGTAATATAAGCTGCAGAGCTTAGTGTTAACACGTCATAATTCATCTCTAATATCTATTTTATATTGCTGTGAAAACATCTCCTTTAAACACCAAACACTACATTTTACAGGATCACATTTGAACACATCATAATTGACCTTTGCCCTGAACTCGTTTTCACTGAACAGAGCCTGAACGCATCACGATGTAAGTCAATGGAACCCCCATACGTTAGCTGCTAACGTTAACTAGCTCTCTTGTCAATTTCCACACGTATTCAGCCACACGTTTAAAAAGAAAAAGCGGTTTCTTACAACTCAGTACTACAAGCCAAAAATCAGTCGCCTGCAGAACTAATTTGCATGACTGGCAAAGGTCTCTCACCCTCTAAATGGTCCCGACTGCAGCAGATGCAGCTTCTTATTGGTGCTGACAGACAACCTCACACCAGTCCAGTCTCAGCGCCTCTCTATTAGCTCCACGTTAAGTTCACATTTGATTTTGAGATTGCTGTAGAGAACTTCTGGCGGCCTCTTAAGCTTTTCCACTCTTTAAAAGTCTAAAAAGATCAGCGAACGTTTGCCGGATTTGGAAACTCCGTTCACCCCGCCATCTCTTAAATCCTCTCTCAAACCTTTTTATTTATAAACCAGCAGTCGCGTAAAGTGTTGTTGTCCTTTAATCGCTCACCTCATTGCTAGTTTATATTCATTCATTTACTTTGGTTCATTTTGTGTGTCAGCGGCTCTACATTAGCCGGGTATAGTGTGCTTTCACCGCGTCTGACAAAGCAATCTGTAAACACTGTAAAAGCCCCACTGTACATTAAGTTAATTATTATTAATTATTGACCGAACTAGTCTTAACGGGGCTCCACTCTCGCGGAGTGGGGGGAGGGCTTGGCCATTGATCACAGACACACAATCTTCTAACTTTCCATTTACTATGCAGAACTTCCTGCTTAACACAAGGCCAATAGGAACGTAGTGAGACGGGGCGATCGGATGAACACACAGAGCGAACGGCAGCGCAGCGTCGAGGCTTCAGGAACGCACTCAGAAAGGAGCACGTGGCTGATAATGCCAAACCCTCACCGGGGTCTTTAGTAATCAAACATAATTATCCTTGTCACAGTGTTCTCAAACACACTGATAATCACATTCCCATGCACACACACACACACACACACTAATCCTGGGAGCCTACATGGGGATCTTTCTATTGATTCTGTTGCAGAGCCGGTTGATTTTAGAGTAAATGTTCCACTCCTGAGACTCGGCCCTCTTCTGTCCCAGCTGCCCTTTGGGAGACCTTTTCCCCCCCCTTCTCATATCTCCTATTTCCTCCTCCTCCTCTGTCTCTAATGCATTTTGTCCCCTCCTCTCCTCTCCTCATCACTTTCCTTCTTTATCCATTCTTCACTCCCCCCCCCATATCTCCTCCAGTGATTGCGATTTTCTTCCAGCTCTCCATCCTCCCCCAACCTCCTTCTTTGTCTCCTTTTCTTCCCCTCCTCCCTACCCATTTGTCAATTTCTGACTCCAACTTATTCTCATCAACTACACCCCCCCCCCCCCCCCCACCTCCCCCTTCTCTCTCTCGCTATACATTTAGCATTTCACCCCATCTATAAGTCAGTCAGTCAGACACTGTTGAGGGGTTCAGTAAAGTACCTGCTCAAATGTCATCAGCATCAACTCTGAATCTCAATCATCTCAAACAGGATAACAAAAAGCAGGGTTCATAGAGGAGGAGGAGGGGTTTAGAGCTCTGAGATAAAGCTGACAGCACACTTCATTGGAGGAGGAGGAGGAGAGGGAGGTGGGTGGGGGGGGATTAGATTACATTTTCCCCATGGGTGTCTCGCCCGGAGCGCAGCCCGGTTCCAGGTGACATTTTGACAGAGTAGGCCTCGAGGCTTGTTGTGCTAAGGTTTTGCCGTCGCTCTCTGACTACACAGATGGGATCTATAATTGTGGCGAGCTAGCCAGTTAGCTCCCGCTCGAGCCTGTCAGGAAGCACCAAAGACACTTCTGAAGACGAGTGTCTGCTCAAAAGAGCCATTGTCTGGTATTATAGCTGGAGGTGACAGGGCTATTAAAATGCACAGCGTCTGAAGCACTCGCGTGTGTGTGTGTGTGTGTCTCAGTGATGGGTGGAGAGAGGCGTCTTTGGCATAATCCACTCTGTGACACAAACCTGAGTGCCCCCCCCCCCCCCCCATTACCTTTCTACCTCCCTCCTGTCTTCCTCTCTCTATAATCGGGCCCTCCCTTATCCTGTCTCTCCAGAATAAATCTTTAATGGAGGTTTTATTGTCCCTGATCAGCATTCAGCACTGTGCATGTTTATGCAGGCTCATCACACACACACACACACACACACACACACACACCTCACCTGTCCCTCTTTCTGACTTGATTGTCCCAATTTCACATTCCTGCCGTCTACATTTTCACCCTCTATTCTGTTCATCTTCTATCACATTCACAAATCAACTTAACTCCTCCACAAAGAACCCATATCTATTCCTCTATTCCTTCTCTATTTATTTTTTTGCTGTAATTTGAAAGAGTGAAACAGCGCTCGTGTCCTCTGCGCTTCTTTCCTGAAACAGTGCTGTTTGTGTGTCATTTCTCTTCCTCCAGTGGGAGCAAAAACGCTGCTACGCTGTGAATGTAAATCCTGATTGGGGTCCTTACCTGGTGGACCGGGGGAAAAAGGATGTTTGTATAAGCGACAACAAAGACAATGACAGGTCAGGCTGCAGCTGTGATGGATGTGCATCCAACTGAGTATGAATGAAAAGAGAGAGAGAGCATACTACACGTGTGTATTAAAGACTCAAAAAGGTGAAATCATGTTCACAGTGGGAGAGCGGGGGAATTACGGTATCGCTGTCCTGCAGTACACACACACACACACACACACACACACACACACATACACACACACACACACACGACTAAAAGTGCCGCGCTCGGGTGTACATCAAAGCATCACAAGGACAAAATGTCCCTCTGTGTATGTGCTAGTGGAAATGAATGATGTTCTGTGTGCTCATATGCTCCCGTATACAGTATGTGACAACATATACAATACGGTGAATTACTTTTACAGCTTTTAAGTGTGTGAGCCTGTGTGTGTGTGTGTGTGTGTGTGTGTGTGTGTGTGTGTGTGTGTGTCAATAAGGGCCAAGTTTTGTCCTCTAACAAAAGTCGGCGTATCTTTACATTATAATCAGCGCCGGGGACCCGGCAGAACCACTCAAAGTCACACACACACACACACACACACACATTCAAGCCCACAAAACTCAGCATGACAGATATACAGTCCACTCTATATTCTGGAGTTATCGCCACCGGCCCCACCAGAGACCTGCCTGTGAAAAAAATAACTCATGCATGTGCTTTTTGTCTGGGTGAGTGAGGGAGAGAGAGACAGAGTGAGAGAGACGTGAGAACTCTGAATGTTACACAGATATGGACAGAGATGTACGGATGGAGGGAGGAGAGGAGCGACCTTGCTGCAGGGAGACTTCTCTACAAAAGGCTCTCTGTCCTGCACACGTCAACACCCCAAGGCTACACGCAAACACATGGTAATATATACACACACACACACACACGTGTAGTCGCACACAGACACAAATACAGATTTCAGGATGAAGTGGTGCAGAGAGAAACCCGAGGGCTCCCCCTCTCCCTCTCTCTCTCTCTCCCCCTCTCTCTCTCCCTCCTCCTCTCTCCATCTCTCTCCCTCTCAAACTCGAGGCTTCTAAACGGTAGGCCACAAACCAATGGGTGACATTACATTAAGGACTGTACGAGTTTGTTTCAGCGAACCAAACTCTCAGAGCTCAGAGAGCTCAGCACGCTCACATCTCAGGGAAGTAGTGTCCTGGTTTAGATTTCCAAACTGGCAATGAAAGTAAACGAGGAGAATAAGATTGACAAGAAGATGAACTACAGCCACAGACGTAACCAGATAACATCAAGGTGTATTATTGCTCCATTAATCCATGGCTGAGGAAAAACAACCATTATCGACTGACCGCAAATATAGTGGACGGTGACACTTTAACCCCGATACTAAAATCAATGTGCAACATTACACCGCAGGTAACCGTAGCTTTAATACTTCTACATTATGCTACAATATCAGTTGAAATGGGTCAAAGACATCGCTACACTTTTAAAAATATATTTTTACTGCCACATACACTCATGATACAGAAAATAATGGGTCAGCAGGAGGAAACGCCACTTTCATTTGCCGTATGGTGTTAACATGTGTCTTTCAATTTCACGTCTTTTTAATAAAGACGAGTTATTTGTTGAAACTATTATTGAAAGCGCGCTCTCTAGATTATGTCTCGTAGTCCCGTCTGTTGAGACGCCAGTCAGATCGTGTGCAGACTGTAGGTCTGCCATTAACAATGGATTAATCCGCCTTCTACGAATAAATTATTCACCGGCCAAACATACACACATGATGAAAAGAGCCCACGGTGACGTCTTCAGAATGCTCTAAAGCCAGATGTGTTTGGTTTATACCATCATGAAAAGCAGGAAATTGTCACATCTGAACAGCAAATATATGGCCTCAAAAAATCATTCAAACATGTAATCCATTGTCAAAACTACTTTCCATCAATTTTGTGTTGATTGACCAACGATTAGTCATCCAGTGGCTCAGGTGCAGTGACCTCCTTTAACCATTTCACCGTTGGGTGTTTTTTGCCTTCACCTCATTATATTCAAATACAACAAAACCTCATTATGTATTATATTGTTATTATACGCATCTTTACAAAGTGCAAAATAATGCGTCTGAAATTGACATTGTGTCTACAACACTGCCTCGATGTCCAATTAAAAACATATTAACCGTTTAATCAAATTAGTCTTTTAAAGCATGCAGCTCTCCCACACACACACACACACACACACACACACACACACACACACGCACACGCACACACAGGCATGCGCACACAGATGTACACACCTTGGCACACTTACACCCCCAGTACAATACCCATTCTCACCCTAACTGGGTCAATCCACCATCTATTCTGCTGGGGGAGGGGAGAAGACGCGGGTTTTTTGCTGAAATGGAGGAAGCAAACACCAGAAAAAGAACAAAATCAGCCACATGGTGAATCTAGGACAGCTGCACGAAGGGAAGGGAGGATGGAAGGGGAGATGGAAGGAAAGGAGAGGAGTACGGGTAGCAGTGTGCCACAAATGATGAGAGGGTATAGAGGGCAGGAGGAGAGGAGGAGAGGAGCATGAGAGAAGAGAGGAGGCTGTGGAGAGGACACCGTTTCATTAGTGAGATTGATTAGATGAATGGAGAAGCTAACAGCCTCTCTGCTCTTTAGCTAAATGCCATCTCTGGGCCCCATCAGCACCAGCGCCGCCGACAACACATAAATTAGAGAGAGAGAGAGCGAGAGAGAGAGAAACAAACACAAAGAATCGTCACCACAGAAACCACCAGGGGAGGCCTGCGGATCAGGAACAGCAGCAAAATGGCTGATCACCTCATTTGGTCGCAGTCTGTAAGCAATGGTGACGCATCCTGTTTGTGTGAATGCATGCATGCATGTGTGTGTGTGTGTCCAGGTTTGTGCAGAAAAAAGGCCCTTGAGAGACTCGAACCTGCCCCTGATTTCATATTACTGTTCTGTGTACTATCAACCCCCTGACACACACACACACACACACACACACACACACACACACACACACTAATGACATTCACCCATCCTGAGGGCTTCTTTCTAAAATGCTGCCTTTTACACAGAAACTTAACAAGTGTGAAATTAGAAAGGTTACCAAATAATTCACACACACACGCACACGCACACAATAACAAAGCGTGTGGCAGAGTGGAGCTCTGATGGGGGGGGGGGGGGGGGGGGGGGGGGGGGGGGGGGTAGAAGTCCTAATTGAAAAAAGCCTCTTCCTTCCAGGAGTTTGCTGCTGAGGAGCGACGGCACAATAAGGTAATTAAAAAAGGGCTGAGTTTATCTCCGTATTGTCACACACTGACTGATATGAATTTACATAAACAAATCATATTTTCTGCCCTATTAACTGGATGCCAAAGTGTGCTCTGCAAGATGAGGAGAGGGGAACAAAATGTACGACATCCGCCGCCGTTTGATGACAGCGGTGTGACTTTGCAAATTCAAAAACATGGTCCTTCGATCTGCTGTGTCAGCAAACACCTGCCCTGCTGAGATGCCTTTAAGCAAAGAAGTCCTGACGTTACACCACATCTTTGCAGCTGGCTTTTGTTGGGGATGTTAATAATTAACCGTTTAACCGTTAACGGACAATAACAATCTTGACCGTGTTGTTTCAACCGAAACAACACTTCATATTATAATTCAAACCCTTTGTAATTTTAATGAACTCAAAGATTTTTTGCAGCAGTGCGCACATTAAATGTAATAATTTCTACCTAAATGGTGTCATCTTTATAACTTTTCACTGTAATCTCTGCAGTCTAACAAATGTTGTTGTGTTGGTGTTACCTTTTATTTTGCTGTGTCATCACCATTCATACCAATGAGTTTATGATTCAATTACTAACAAGACCACAGAATTATTCTCAGATCCATCCTCCTTGAGTTTCTTCCTGGGGCCAGTCCTATCAGGCATAAACCCGCTTGTAACCCAGCTTGGACTCGTGGAAACAGATATAATATTGATCAAATAGTGATATTACCTTTTTGGTTGGTACTTTTTAGGATTGCCGTCTGGACAAATGGAGGCAATAATATGACATACTGTTGTAGGTCTGGATGCAAGCCATCTGTGTTCTTACAAATGTCAATGGGATTTGGAATTCCTGCTTCTGAAACAGAGCCCAGTTCCGGTTTTGCATACAACGTTAACATTAAATCACCATTATCATTTTTCAAGAATATGTGTAATTGCAGAGGGACATCGCTGTGTGCCAGACAGGGGATATGGAGGAACAGCTGCTCGGAGGCACACACACAGTCACCAGCAGACTGACTCTCCCCAGCTATCTTCACCTTTCCTCTCCCCCCCCCCCTCGTCATTTTCACTCAGGATGGAGCACAGTTTGCTCTATTAAATCTGTAATGAGATGCAAATGAGATGCAAATCCCTCCCAGAGGAGTGGACTGCTGGAGGGAGGCTATCTGATGTCGGCGTTCAAGAGAGAACCATTGCCTCAGGACGAAAAAGAGAAGAGAAAGTGTGTGTGTGTGTGTGTGTGTGTGTGTGTGTGTGTGTGTGTGTGTGTGTGTGTGTGTGTGTGTGTGTGCCTATGAGTAAGAGAGAGAGAGAAGAGAAAGGCAGAGCTGTTGAAAAAGGGCTAGGGCATTGATTGCAGCGGTAGAAAAATGTTTTTGATTTATCCTGGACACAGGGGCAGAATGGGACCTTCAGTATCACTGCATGGCAGAAAAACTCAGTCGAAGAAAAAAATAATACCCTCAATCTGTCCTCTGTACAGCTCCAGATAGGAGGCAGAGAGGGCGAGAGAGAGACAGAGACAGAGAGAGAGAGAGAGAGGGGCAAAGATAGAAAAGAGCTGCAGAAATCTAAGGAAGAAGATGGAGATTGGGAGGGGGAGAGGGTGTGTGTGTGTGGGGGGGGGGGGGGCAAGGAGAGGCTGATGCAGCCGTGCCTGTTGACAAGAGAAAAATACACCTTTCACTGAGAAATAAAGCTTCACCTCCCTCACTGCTGCATTCCCTCTGACATAGCGACTCATCTGGCCTCGCCTCACACTCGCACCGCAGAGAGAGCGAGAGAGAGAGAGAGAGAGAGAGAGAGCGGCGGGGGGGGAGAGAGAGTGACCAACAAAATAAATAAAGGGAAACCGCATCAACACACACACACACACACACACACACCTTGTTCTCCACATGTGTGCGCTGCTCTAATGCAGATGGACCTACTGTATCTATGCTTGTCAGAGTTACAAACCCTGAGCCAGGCTCTTGGCATCCGTCATGTGTGTGTGCGAGCTGCTTCTCACCCACCTCTCTCTGTCCGACCCGTCCAGCTTTTTCTTTTTTTTCTTCTTCATTCCAGTTGAAGCTCAGCTGCGGCTTGGAGAGACAGATACATAAAGTTGGAGCTGGACACAGAATGCGGTGCCCATTTCTCTAACCCGTGCTCCCCTTTCTACAAACAAGCACCCGGGGGACCATGTGACGGTGATAAACCTGCGCTATTTTTAGCTGTGAACATAAAGACGGAAGCGTCCGGGCTTTTGAATTCCACCAGGACGGTGAGATTGCAGGTTGGAGGCTTTCGCTGACCCACTCTGTATGTGTTACTTTTATTCCGCGTCTCAGAAAAGGCAGATATCCATTAGCACCTACCCGGCTTCCTCTCAATAACAAAAAAAACAACATTACACCAGCCAACCAATCAAATCAGAGGTGTGAGATCCCGGAAAGCTTGAAGAGCTCTTTGTCTTTACTATTCGTCCCCGACTGAAATACACTACCGACACGTGCATTCCTACTTGTCCGTAATGTCCCGATTCAGTATGTAGGAGCTGTCTAATGTTCTGCTACACTGACAAATGTTGATGTGTTCTGTATGTACAGTCAGTCCTCTGCTGTTCACTGGAGCGTGGCTGAGGTTAAATTACTTTCTCAAGGGTACACCGTTGGGTTTTGAGGGTGAAGACCACAGATAACTAGCATCTTCATCCTCCGCACAAAATAGTTCATTCTAAATGCGCCTTGTTTCACGGTTTACTCACAGACACCACGAAGTATAAGTAAATCCAAATCAATGAAATGCAATTTGATGCACAGAGTTAAAACAAACTTCGCAGCCTTACGGTGTTCTTGATAACCGAATAACCGGCACAGACCCTTTTACAGCCTCTTAACTACATCACCGTGTTATCTGGAGGCAGATCAAAGGAAAGAATGGAGGCAAACACAGATCACCAGAGTAGCAAACTAGCTAGATGTCCTGTTTGAAACAGACAAGGGGTCCAAAGATACTGTACCTTTATGACTAGTAGTTACCATTCAACTCAAAACAGATTGTTCTTCACTGTATCTTTACAGTTCTTACAAGTAGTTCAAATTGAATATGGCACATTTTTCTGTCTTAAGATGCTCCTCTATCTTTATGGCCACAGCCTTCTAGTGTATTACAGCCACACAGTAAACGAGGAGTTTGTCCACTATCGTCTTAAAACCCACTTATTGCTCTCTTTCCAAGTCTCTCTTCATAAAGATCCAACATCTCTGTACTGCCATTGTTGTGTTTCCAATTGATGTCAGTCAGTCCCATCAGTAGCTCAACAGGGTGGCAGCAGTAAGAGCACAAAGCAAGGAAACACGAGCGGCGAGTGCAGCTGCAGCAGTTCGGCGGGAAAAGACAATGAAGGAAAATGGAAAATGTGACTTAAGAAGACAACAAATATTTGAGAGGGGCAATTTGTTTTGTACAAAACACTTTTTTGCATTTTTCTGTGCGCTCCGTGTGTTAATGACTGTTGATTGGTTAAGAGGATGAATAACATGATTGGAGCAGCGATGGCTATGATGCTGATTGTGATTAGGAGCGTAGCATCGGGACAATTAAACTACAAGCTCCATTTATCGTGCCGGCAAGTAGTTTATATGGCAACGTATTTGGACGCAAAGTATTAATCGCTGGTGCAACGCCACCCAGAGAAGCACGTGTGTGCAGGGAATCGAGTGCAGCTAATCAAACCTCTTAAGCTCCATTGCTGTGGGAAGAATGTGTACGTCTGTAGTCGTGGCTCAACTGTTACATGATACATTATTTAGTTTATATAAAATGTATGCTCATCAAATCGCGGCTAGATAGCGTTTCAACTGAAATCAATATAAGAGAAGAACGGTTTGACATGTCACGAGTGTTAGAATCACAGGTTCAGCTGTAAAGCAGAGAGCTGACTCCTGGTGGAGTGAAAGAGTCGCATCATTATGTTCACGACATACTAGTTTGGCTTTTCCTCCTCCTGTCTTCAAATCTGGTGGGTGCAGTTGTGTATTCAAAGCACATAAACTGCTGGACCATGTTGCATTGCATTGCAATGGACAACTCTCACAGCCAGGAGGATGCAGTGAGACTGCACAAACACACACACAACCATGTATTTACTGGTGGTGTGCAGACGTCTTATTGTGTGGATTTAAATTAGCTGAAACTCTGCAACTTTGGTATTGTACTGTATACTGGATGTATTATTATCACTGCCATGTATATTATGAGTGTGTGTGTGCGTGAGTGAAAGTGCGCGCTCCTGTCTGTCTGCAGCTAACATCATATAATGCATTTTATGCTCATTTATATAAGTTATTAAAAAAAGGGATGCGTCATGATTTTTCGGATTTTCAGTTTGTTATAAAATTCTGAAAAATAAATATGTATTTCATCTGGTTTTACTGGTTTTACAACCAAGCGCCGGAAAAAAACGTGCCACCCGTTCAGTTCCCTCTCTTTCATTAAGGTAGGAAAATTGCATTTAGGTGCAACAATTGTTTCGCAAAGTAAACCGAGCACCGACTACAACACGTCATGTCGGAAGGAGGAGAGCTAGCTAGCTGTTAGCAGTCGGTGGGCAGCAGAGTCCTGCTAAAAGAGCTAGAAGCTAACGGGGCTAATAGAGCTAACAAAACACACACACACAGCAGGACAGGCAGGTTCTGTTCAGGGGAAGCGTTGAATAGTCAACATCAAGCGTTACACAATGAACAGCAGTCGAGCTGTACAGAGCTGGTGCACACAGCTGCATAGATTAAAATGAGAGTATCTGCTGCATGAGACATGCGTCCGATACTCTCGCAGTCTAGACGGGGGGGGGGGGGGGTTCAATCAAACATTACAGCAGTAATCGTTGCAGACACACCATGCTGAGATCTGCACTCTGAGTACAAATGTTTAGTATTTAGTACATTTCTCTTTTGACTATCAAAACCAGCATTTCCTTGTGATTCTTCTTCTGTGGTCTCACTGAGGTCAGCAGCTGAAAACACAGAAACATTGTAACACCTACCGCTGTACTATCACACTTTTCCTAATGCAACATATAAAGTTGCCCTGCAGTGCCCCTCTCACTTTTATTTCCACTCTTCATGAAACCCATTAAAACGCTTTGGGAGGGTGAAGTGCAGACTCTGCCTCTTTTCACGGCTGATAAAAAAATAAATAAAAAAGCGGCTCTAGCGCGAGCCGGTCCCCGGTTCCCAGCACATGGCCGAGCGAGCTGCACTCAGACACCTGCTGCTCATTAAACCACGACAGAGAAAGGTGACCACTTCAATCAGGATATTAAGACAGGAAATGAAATGGACAGAGAGGGGGGACATGATGGGGGGGGGAGGTGGAGCACCCAAGGTTATGAATGAGGAGAGGGTTGAGGGTTATTCGTTGGCGTTGTGCCCAGATTCAGTGTTGTGTCCCTCACCTTCGCTCAGCTGAAAAATAATTCCCCGAGCACTCAGAGAGGTGTGTGTGTGTGTGTCCTGTACACCTGACATCTCTTAACAGTAATAATGTATTCCCTCCTATTAATATGTTATGGATCAGAGAGCATATTATCGATCCACCAGCTCAGCCATATTGTTACCCCCACTCCCTTCCTCTCTCTCTCTCTCTCTCTCTCTCTCTCTCTCTCTCTCTCTGAAACACATTTCACTTTACAAGCTCTTCTCACTCTCTGCATTAATCCCTCATCCTCTCGCGTTGGGACTGACGGTATAGACAGTGCGGATCAACATTACCCCTAAGCTTTTATCTAGAAATAAGGTTGCAGGTGGTGCACAAAGTGAGTGAGTGAAAGAATTAATCATTCAACAGCAAAAAAATGGTTATTGATTATTTGTTGAGATCATTTCTCTAGTGAAAACACCAAAGGATTATTGGTTCCAGCGCCTTAAATAATTAAATGATGCTTATTTTTGATTTAAAAAAGGAAAATAAATGATGGAATACAGGAACATATTTGGACTACAAGTAGCAACACCAAGTCCAGATATAGAAACCGACAATGTGTCCAGACAAAGAGCAGCATATTCAGCACATCACTGAGAATCTACAAACCCTTTGCTACCGACTCAGACATTTACAGAGACAGCAAAATACAAACACAAGCAGTTCGCACTCATAACCAAGACGCGACACGGCATCACACACATACAACACAGCAAACAACACTTCACACACACACACACACACACAGCAGAGCTCGTGACATTCATAAGAGGAAATGAAAAATGAGCGTGGCCCCGTCCCGGGCAGCGGCGGGGCGAGACGGTGATTGTGTTGAGTAAATGCGATTACCTGAGAGTCACTCTCTGGAAGCAAACGCCACCGAGTTATTACACTCTTATTATTCCCAAACTAATATCATAGCCTGCCAATCACTTACGACTCATCCCTTAACCGCACGCCGACAAACTGGATGAGAGAGAGAGAGAGTCACACACACACACACAGACAGAGTCAGTGCCATTAACACTGCCATTAACACACGGTGAGAACACATGCAGAATTAATCCACACACACTCATCTGACTAGGCTTAAAGCCAGCAGACATTTACACACACACATACATATACACGCATGCTTCCTCGGAGGGCCCCGAGGCGAGGGGAATCGTCCTCTTCATCTGAAGTGGAGAGGAAGCCCATTGGCCAAATTAGATTCCGGCATTTCCTGACGGAGTTAAGCATCAATCTGCTGCGCCGCGCCGTGATTCGCCGTGACCTTGGCCTATCACAGCGCGGCGTCTGGGAGTGCTCAGAGAGGCTCTTAATCAGACCTGGAGGACGTGTGTGTGTGGGGGGGGGGGGGGGGGGCCTATGATGATATTACTCAGCCTTTTATCTCTCCACACACGTCCCTCCGTCTCTCTGTGCGTCTGTCTGCCCTCTCCTCTTCCCCTCGTTCCCTCTCAGCTCAAGTGGATGCTCACTTAACCTGACCTCTGAATGTAATCCATGTTCACTGATCCAATTCCCCGTCCGACGCTTTGCACCTCACAATGCTGACCAAACATGGCCCTTTTGTTTTAAAAGCCGCCCCCCCGCCCCCAGTTTTCACTCATTCTACTCAACAGGTGTACGTCAACAGGTCCGTTTCTGCACCGCTGATGGCGATTCACACGTGCACGTTCTCTTGCACATGACCGTCCCCTAAACAATGCACACAAACTCCTCCTCATTCCACAGCTACCGCAGTCCCCATTGTGAATGATGAGACCGTGCGGAGATGGAGATAAACGAGCCTTCATTACAGCCATGATAGCAGCGAGCAGCACCAGAGGGAGAGGCACGGGGGGGGAAGAGACGCCTGCGTCCCTCATTTACCATGTCCAAGGGTCCTTAATGCATAAAGGACACAAAAAGGACAAGGTGCATACACTGAGGAAGTGCAATGAATATGTGCATTTATATAGCTTGCACTTGTACATACATACACACACACGCGCGCATCACGTAAAAGAAATATGTGCATTTATATTGCTCATTCTCACGCACAGTGCTTCAAACCAGACTCCATCTACAGAGACTATATAGAAAACTCACATAATGGAATTCTCTGTCAGGATCTATCAAACTTGCACCTCCACATGGATAACACACACACACACACACACACACACACACATTTACGCATGCATAACTTTCCCAAACCCACAGACATGCTGCATGCCAAATGAATACAATAAAGGCATACCGTTTTAGGTACACTCGGCCCATTTGATGATTGAAAGAGATTTGTAAAAATCAAAGATATAAAAAGCCTGTCTCATTTCTGCCAGACAGTGTAAGGGGAATGTAATTGGATTTTGGCCCCTCTTGGTTTAACAGATTATGTTCTGGAGGGGTAGAAAGTTATGAGCGCGGCGCAGTACCTTTATACACATTCAGACTCACGCGTACACACAGAAAATGCAGTACTGCCAGTATGATGTAGTAGCTCTTAGTTATTATCAAACAGAGTAATATTACCGCTCATATCCACTCTATATCAGCGCCAATATTCACAGTCAATATTCTGCGCTGTAGCAACACAGAGGCAAGACCAGAATTTTAACAACCTCACTAGCGATAGCCAGCAAGTGTGTGTGTGTGTGTGTGTGTGTGTGTGTGTGTGTGTGTGTGTGTGTGTGTGTGTGTGTGTGTGTGTGTGGGGGTGTATGTGTGTGTGCGCCTGCTGCTGAGTCACGCAGGGTCCAGAATGGATTAGCCTGAGTCAAGCTTATTCTCAGTGGGTCAATGTCTAGTTGTTACCTCATAAAAGACGTGATGTGATGGGGGGGGGGGGGGGCAAAAAGACAGACAGAAAGAAACAGGAAGAAAATCCTCAAGGCATGCAGATCAAACCCGGATTTATCTCTATCTCTCTCTCACACACACACACTTCCCTCTATGCCTCTCCAGCTCTGGCTGTGGTACAAACATATGTGCATAAACATGTAGACACACAACCGTTCACTGAGGCCCTCGATTGGCTCGAAGCCGATGTAATGACTTGCAGGTTTACGTCTCAGACATTTTAATTGCTTTTCCCGTTCCTCTGTAGAATCATCCTTCCACATCCCCGTGCTCTCTAGCTAGCTGTCAACGCTATCCACACTCCAGCGTTTTAGCATAACAGTCTAATCAGTGAAAATCTCAAAAAGGACTAATTTAACTTGTAGAAATGAGCAAAACTGTAAGTGGCCTTGAGATGAGATTTCCCCAACATCTGGACAGTGTTCATCTGATGTGCCCTGGAGCGAAGCACACAAATCTATTGGTATAAAGATGATATAAAAAGGGACAGCAGGAAGGTTTAGCACCAAGCAGCGCCACCTCTACACGGGGAGAGTCACCGTCTCCAGGCCTCTTCAGCAGGACAAATGATCTCCGTCATGTGGGACAGAAGCCAGGCCTTCTGGCTGAGGGACAGTCACCCTATACTCCCTCTACATGCACCTGCTGATTTGATCCAACTTCCAAAGAAAGGGGCAAAAATTGGGCTTTTCAACTCAAGCAGAGCTTCAGGTGTTAGATCCTGTAAAACAGACAGGTGTAGATTTACAGCACATGCAACCTTGAGGGCCGGCTCCTTCTGAAAATGTTCCTTTTTTTTTTATAAATCAGGATTCCAGCACTCCAATAAAAAAGGAAAAACTATGATTAAATCTCACAGAAGGACAAATTACATATTAAAAAGACACACACACACACACACACACACACATGCACAGATGCTCAGAGATAGCTGGGAGTGCACACTTCTCCAGCCTGCAGCCTTGAGGCGGCGCCCAGTCCACAGTGATTGATACTCCGATAGAGGCGTTTCTCTCACCAGCCCAAGTCGGTAAGAAAACACACACACACGCAAACACGCCTGTCAACCTCACTGAGCTCTAGCTGACAAAACATCCATCTCTCTCTCTCTCTCACACTGATCCATCCATCTCTGGTATTCTCCATTTATATTTCCCTCTCTTCATATCAGGATCTCTGTATCTGGCTTCTGTGAGGATGGATCCATCTACAACGTGTCATGGTAGAATATCTCTCTTATCTTCTTCTTTTTGCAACTCTTCTCCTCTCAGCTCTGCCCTACTTTCTTATTAACTTGAACGCCGGCACTGCATTACAGTATGAAATTACATTTTAAGTGTATAGCGTGTTCCTTCCTACTGTACCATGCACAGCATCCGAATACAAATTGAAGCCAGCAGCAGACTCTCAAACTCTCTCACTCAATCCCCTTTAAGATGCTGACACACACCTGATGGATCCTGAGCCTGTTCCCGGTTCCTCCTCTTTGCTTTGCCACCAAACCACGAAGGTCACTGCCGGCCCAGCTGTCGCTCTTCCCCCTCCTGTCTTCCTCTTCCTCCCTGTCCCTCTTTTTTTTCCTCTCTCTCTCTCTCTCTCTCTCTCTCTCTCCCTCTCTCTGCTTTGGCCAGGAGGAGAGAGAATCCTTGCAGGAAATCCTCAGCCACGGACGGAGATGCTCGGAGACTGTGGAGCCTAACGGCAGCTGAAGCCCATCGGAGGTGCCGGCTGACTGAGCCTGTGGAAAGTGGAGGGAGGGAGGCTAACGTGGCTAGGCTACGGTCTGCACCACAGCAGCCTACAGACACACTCAGCCAGAGAGTCGCTAGCTCAAAGCTCATCGCAGCAAAGCTCAGAGTCAGCAACCCCCCCCCTCCCTCCCTCCCCTCCCCTCCTCTCCCCTCCTCTCCTGCCTCTCTCTCTCTCTGCTCTCTCCCCCCTCCTCTCCTCTCTCATAGTTACCTTCCACCTAATAGCACAATGCTCTCTTCCTCCATCCTTTAACTAAAGTGTTGCTACATCATGCTCATGTTTCTCTTCAGCTCGGTGATTCACCTACAACAGAGCTGAGGTGTAGTCTGCATCCTCTCCTCTCACACCTCTATACTCTTTCCAAGCTGTGTTTTAAAAGACATTTTTAAAAAGCTGTAAAAATAAGTACTGCGGTCACGGTAAAATAGTTTATTCTGTATTTCCTTGCTTCAACATGCGACCACCAACCGATCATCTTATGTTCAATTCTGAAAGAGAAACGTCCCTTTGGGGACAATATTAAAGTTGAAGTTGGCCACTTCGTCTACTTGAAGGAGGGCTCAGCAGCAGTGAGGGAGATGTTTGGCGTAGGGCTGCCCCCTCTTAATCGATTCGTCGACTAATCGTCGTTTCCGTCTGAGTAGACTACGATTTCTTCAGTCCGTTCGTCTTTTATTTACACTTTTTAATGCTGAATGACTACTTTACAAAGAACGTATGAACACATCTCTGGTAAAAACAAGATTTAAAGTGTTTTTTTTGTGTTATTTCTGTTACAAATCTGTTGGTTAATAAATCAAATAGTTGACAAAATCGTACGAGTGTGAACTAAGAATTCTTTTGGTCGAGGACAGTCCTAGTTGGGTGTCCATGGTTCCTATTTGTCCCCTGTGTTAATGGAGTCTGGCACTGCAGGAAGGCTTTCCCATTTGTGTCAAATGTCCATCGTTCAGAAAAAACCCTCATGACATCAAACAGAAAACTGTCTGCGTGACTAGATACCTCACACAATACATGATTTCAAATGTTTTAGTTATTTGGGTGAACTGACCCTTTAAAAAACACAAAGTGGCAGACAGACCACATACCTGCACACTTATGACAGCAGGGGACACAGAAATGGAAGAGGGGCGTCGGCATTTTCGGATGAATCCAAATGGCGCCCACCTTCACCGCCGCCGTTTATCGTTTAATGTATTCATCCTCTCCAAACCTAATGCCCTGACAAAGACGGGCTTATTCAGCCCTCCCTAACACAAAGATTAGCCTCACAGAGACTACACATGCAGACAGCCTCACAGAGGAGAGGGAAGAGATGAACACGTAAACAGCGGGAGAGGAAGTCAAGTGGAGCATCAGGAAAAGAGCAACGCTGGAAACGAGAGAGGGTACTTTGGTACCAGCCGCTGGAGGCAGTATCAGCTGGTCACAGGGTCTATGTGAAGCCATCTATTTATCATGTAGCATGATTTATTTATTAAACTATACTTACAACCCTCTCCCTCTCTCTCTTATAGACGCTTACTCATAAGCCTTTAGATCCTGCAGCACTGCTATAGAGAAAACCCCTCATTACACCGGCTTTGCTCTTTTTACACTGAACCAAACAAAACCAGCACAATGCTGCCCATAGATGTGACGGCAGAAAGCATCGTTTAACACAACAGCGTCGTGTCGAGTGTGACTCTGGTCATTTACGTATCCTCCAATCGTGGTTACTTGTGATCATCCAATCGGGGGTTTAGAATACGAGAAACTTTAAGCTTTCTGCAAGCAATGCAGTTAAAGTTCTGTCGATAAACATTTATAAAAGAGTGAAAACATTATGTATAAAAAACTCTATCGCAGAGTGATGTCTCCCAACTTTAGGCTATTTTCTTGAATATCACAATAACAGGGCAATCTAACGGCACCATAAATTACATTCATATGACCCAAATAACAATCCATCATGTTTTCCCCCTAAAAATCTCAAAGCTTCATTCAAAAACCTCAATAGAAGCTTCACAAAGAAATAAAAGAAAAGAAAAGACCTCTAAATGCACAGTATGGGTGTTTAGAGTTACAGTAAGTTAGTTCAAACCGCCTTAATATCGGCACAGGAAAAACCATCAATCATCCATTTTCATCATCATAAGATCCAATCGCCAATCGGTACACGCCCCGTGTGAAGGCCTGCATGTCGGCCGGCCCTTTTACACAGACGTCAATTCGGCTCTGAATAATCAATGCCTGCCCCCCCCCCATTCAGTGTCTATACCTTTTGTAAAGAACAGTGAGGCAGAACAACGTTGACCAGCCTCTGTAAACGGAGCTTTAGAGTCACAGCTGAGGTGAAGCCATTTCAGCAGCGCGTAGAGAAGTCGTCTGATCGGCTCTTTTGATCCGCTTTTACAGACGTCACCGGTCAAACCATTTACAGCGAATATTTATGATAAAATGAGTAGTTGTATCAGAGACGGTTACATCGTAGGAGAGTTGGAAAGTCATTAATGTAGAGCCTGGTTTGTAACATATTCACAATGTTAAGATCATTATTTCCAGATGTAACTCCAGATGTGGATGAATCTACTGTTCATGGGGGCAGAGAGAGGAGAAGAGTCCGTCACAGAGCTCTGCCAGCCTGTAGAACAAACAGCTAAAGAGGATAAAACCAAAGCCTCCGCTCTGTCTCTAAAATGTCTTCCACCCCGCCCTTCTCTCCATCCCTCTCTCTCTCTCTCGCTCTCTTTCATCTGAACAAGGACATTCAGTGCATCACCACAAAAAAAAAAAAAAAGGAAAGTCATCTCCATCTCCACTCATGGCTGTTGCTATGGCCACAGCAATAAACCTGACGGTGCTGCTTCACTCCACACTGAATGGGTGTCTGTATGGGACGTGCTTATGCCCTTACATGCTCACTGTGTCAGATCTATGAGGAAAAACACACACAAACACACACACACGTACCATTCTTCACTGCAGACCAGATCTCTACACCAGGATTGTGTCATGAATACAGTTTGCGTCTACTTCCTGGTGATGAAGATGTTGTGAAGGAGCCACCGTCCACAGAGGAGGAAGACGACGCGGAAGTAACGACGCTGAGGAATGCTGCTCCGTCTCCAACCGCCACTGTCACATGCTCATTAAGAGCATCAGAGCATGTCATTAACATACACACACATACGCTCGCTAAAGCGTATCATTTAATAGATTTAATTATCCAACTTTCTGAGTCTCTGAAAACATTTAAAAAAAAAAAAAGAAACGACAACAAGTGCACAGCGCATTCAACTTCCAAACAAATGACTCCCGTCAGTACATTTCTAATTAGTGCAGAGAAGAGGAAAAAGATTGGTATTAACCTGGGCTTACTCAGAGAGTGTGTGTGTGTGTGTGTGTGTGCGCGTATTCATCCTCCAGTAATTATATTTCCAGCGGTGAGCAGAGAGGTGCAGGCCTGTGCGTATATTCCATTCGGCTTATCAGACGTGTCCAATCCTGAGGCAGATCAGATCGAACTGTAAAAGCTCATTAATTACGGATGGTTGCTGAGCGACAGAGGAAAGGGGGGAGGGGGGGGGGGGCTGGTAGAGGTGAGGTGAGGGGGGACTGATGGGTGAGGATGGAATGCTGAAGCTAAGAAATGATTTTAAAAAAAAAAAGAAAAAAGGAATCTCCCTCTGGTTTGTATTTGAGGAAGTAAGCACTCGGCAAGCAGAGCTTTTGGAGATCAAAGGGTAAATGTTGGCGGCCGTCTCTCTGCTGACGGAGCCTCACACGGTGTCATTCACAGAGGGGGGAAAAGGCTCACGCAGCATTCCCTCAAAGAGCACACAGGGAGGCTCTAAGAGCTGTTTGGTTAAGCTCCATTCAGGAGATAAATATGTGGGGGATAGGCCTTGATCAAATGTAATTTTAGTTGAGTGAATCGAAATCTTTTGATGCAACTTTCTTTTTTTTTTTTAAAGATTAAAGAGTAAATCTCACAGAGAAGGGAAGAATGAAATGGAATATCGCGTTCACGAGGACGTGACGGACAGACGGACAACCCAAAAACACAACGCCTCCTATTTTGACGATCAATTAATTGCTTTGAGTTATTATTTTCAGTTTTCTTTCCTTTCTTTAACCAGACTTTGGGAAACGTTTTTCACCATTTTCTGACATTACATAGAACAAACAACTAATCAACAGGTCAACAGAGAGCGAAAGATATCTGCAGCCCGACTAAACTTCCAACTTTCACCCAACTTCTGTTTTCCTATTTCTCCCACATCTTTTTATGCTGCTATACGCGTTACCTACCGATCTTCCACCGACTTACAGAGCAGCCATCTACACGGCTAATCAGAGAACTAGCAGTAGCACACACACACACACACACACACACACTTGCATGTGGACTGAAGCGCCTCCTTTTTCCATTAGCTGGTGACTCCTAGATGAATAAAACATAGCAGATGATCATGCTGCAGCAATCAGATTAGAGCACACACACACACATGCTAAGAACACACACACACATGCAAAGAACACACACATATATACTGTACAATCACAGTTATGGCAAGACATGAGAAACCAATTCCCGTCCGTCACACACACCTACAGGTCAGAGATAATCATAAAAAGTAATTGGTACACACTCCTGAATATATTAGTGTTTGATTTGGGCTCCGTGAAACTCACACACACACACACACACACACACACACACACACACACACACACACACACACACACACACACACACACACGCTCTCTGGTGACCAGCAGACTGGAAACACGCTACAGTGTGATAATCACGCTTTTACTCTCGTCACGAGACTTTCCTGTGGCAAAACATTTTAGGACAATCCCATATAAACAGTGTCTTCTATTTAATTCACAATCTTTTAGAGCTAATGTCTAAAATATTTGTCTTTGATTGTGCTGTGATTCAACTGTATAACTGCTCCGATGAGTCGGATATAAAATGACGTGACATTGATAAAATGGGGTGTTTCAGAGTGCTGCTGTGCATGATTTTTGACTATGCACCCACGCGTGCACGACGGCTACGTTGCGTTTCCTGCATTCGCTTTCAGTGCTGATTGTGCGAGTCCTCAGAAATGAATGCTGTGGCAAGCATCAGCAAGTAAGTCCATAAACGGTGGAGGCAGTTTATCAGGATGTGAAGGTAAGCAACAATGGCAGAAAGCTACTAAAATAAGCTGCCACATATTGTGCCATGATCTTACCTTTAACAACTCAGTAAGCTCCTTAACCTCCTCTACTCCACCCTTCTTTACCGCATAGACTCATTGTCGTCTTTTTTAGGGGGGGAAAGAGGGTCTTCAGAGGGAGATAGCGGTTCAGCGGTAAATGACACAGACGAGGTGTACATCATCTACAAAGCTGGCAACCAGAAGATTAATTTGAGATGCAGCTCAGCACTGTGTCAGGTTTTTTCTAGTCATAAAGCTGTAATAAACACGGTGTTTAGTAGGGCTGAGAGCTTTACGATGGTCATTTCCCTGTTCATTTATGTCTCATTACTCAACTTTTGGGTCGATACCATTTTTATACACACACGGTGCAAGATTGAACCATTTTTACCACTCCAGAATTTATTACAAATAGTTTAAAATCCCTCTAAAATACGAAATCAAGACACAAAGACTTTGAGGAACACCACAGAAAAACCCCAGATGCAGATTTCTGCAAGATTTGCATCTTTCGCAAATTGGAGAAACCGAATCGGAAACTAATTGTCAATATACACAGGAAAGCCCAACATCGTCTGAATGTCCTCGGTCTATCGTCTGTGGTTGTAAAGTTTCATGAGGCTGGGATTTTAATAAAGCTCACGACAGGTCATTTTAAACAGTGAAGTCGGGTTTTAAAAAATGGTAAATGGACTTTTTCCAGTCTTCCAACCATTTAAAGCTCTTTAACACGTCAACATGTCATCATCCACCCATTCACACCCACTCTGATGGCAGAGGGCTACCATGCAAGGTGCCACCAGCCCATCAGGACTCTAACTTACCATTCATAGCCGTTCACACACCTCAGGCACAGCCTACGGCAGCAATTTGGGGTTAAGTGTCTTGCTCAAGGACACGGACGATGGGAGCCGGGGATCCTCTGATTGAAGGACGACCCCACTACAATGAAATGGCTGCTAAGGGGACTAACATCATCACACATGAATACAAAGAGGCTTATTGGATCCACAAGAGCTTTCCAGTCATTCTCAAGTCATGCAATATCAAGCCTGTTTAGGGACCCCGGTATGCAGAAACCATTGTTTGAGTAGGCATGTTAACACTTTTATACTCAATGCAAAAAAACAGACCCAAACTGGCTTAGATTAGCATAAAGTGAGCATTTTTGTAAAGGGGAGACTCGTGAGTATCCATTGAAAGAACAATATCATTGCCATATTTTGAGGTGAGAGGTCAAGGGACCCCTGGGAATAAGGCTTGCTTTTCCTTCACCAACATGTGGCCCAACGTCTGAGCGTGAAGCGCCCCTCATGACAAGAGTGAAGCGGTTGGTGGCAATGGACTTCCTGGGTTTCAAATGATACCAGAAGCTCGAACACTGAGCCTTCTACAGAAAGACAAACTGAAACTGTTCTCTAACCTCACAGAACCAGGACACACTTAACCAACAACAGCGCCATTTGCATTGCAGCCGCTTGTCTCCGCATGCGTGTGGATAAAAAGAAAGTACATCACGTGGTTTACATTCACGTGTAGTAATATTAGCTATATAAGTATACGTTGTACAGCATATTAAAATGAATAAATCATCAGCACATTAATCCTGAGACAGAATGTCTGTTTAAAAAAAAAAAAGACTTGCATCACCAAGGCGACCCGCAGCCTCTAATGGCCTCTGCACTGCATTTTATATTGCATGGGCATTAAGTCAGACTTGACAGGATGTGGACAGCTCTGCAGCGCAGGAGGAGACTCGGCACAGAAGGAAGCAAAGATTTGAGGAACATTTCGTCTTCTTTTGAGAAACACTATAGCATTTTGTAATAGCGGCCATTTATTCACGTCAATTCTACCGAAGGTATCATAACACATTTGCCAATGATGTATTGATATTCTAAAATGCTATGTGCAGCACATTTAAGTACCTCTCAGCAATAACTCCCTAAAAGAGCATCTCTCTGTTTCCCTCTGTTTAATCTCCTCCTTACTCCCCTTTACTCCCTCCTCCACCTCCTCCTCCTCCACCTCCTCCTCCTCCTCCCAGTGCCTTCTGCGAGGTCTGGGTGTCATTAATCTGATGGTGGTGGAGTGGTACCCATTACAGTCGCACGCCCTAAATCAATGACTGATGCACGTGTGTACGTGTGTGTGTGTGTGTGTGTGTGTGTGTGTGTGTGTGTGTGTGTGTGTGTGTGTGTGCATAGACCACTACAGCAGTGAAGAATATTGGGATGTGCCCTCTCCTCCTCCCAACACAGTCTTTTGATTCCTCGCCCCACATTGCTGATGATCTTACTCTACAGGAGGGCCTAATGAGCTGACGGCCTTCATGAATAAAGAGAGCGAAAAAACCCATGAACACACACACACACACACACACACACACACACACACACACACACACACACACACACAAAAATGACTCAGACTGTTTGTTTTAAAAGAGTGAACAGTGTGATAAATCACAAATGCTCGTTAGAAGTAAATATTTGCATGTGCTAATTGGACCCATTAATGGCAGAGATATGAGTGGGGGAGGGGAAGGAAAAAAAAGAGATGAGTGACTACTTAAATATACACCACTGATCAGCTATCTAATTGGAGCTTTGTAATGCACGTGCACGCTCACTCAGAGCGGTTTGTGTATTGGTGCGGGAGGCTGCGGGAGAGGAATGATTAATACCTTTCTTGGACACACACACACACACACACTCAGGCGAAGACTCTTCACTGAACCCCCGTCTCCAAAGAGGCTTTCAAGTAAATTGAGTTTGGGTTTAGGGTCCTGTTTATATTAATGAGTCCACTGCCGGTTGAGTTAGACCCAGTGCTCTGTGTTATTACCTGCTTGATAATGAATGCCAGCTTGACTAGCAGCAGTCAATGGAGGCTGCCACACACACACACACACACACACACAGCAGATAGAGCTGCAACTTGCCACTGGCTAGCGAGAATAGATTAGTTGCAATCTCCCAAGACTAGAAAATGACGGCAAATAGGAAATGCAGAAGGAAAGTGTGGCAGACTTGGCGGCTCGGAGGACTTTGACTACCATTATGGACACTAGACCTTGATCAAATAGGATTAGCAAGTAATTGAACGCATTTGTTTTAACCTCCCTGGAGTGGCAGATTGGTGGCATTTGTCACGCGGGTCAATACAATGAGCGCCTGCAGGTTTAAACTATTTTAGAGGTCATTTGGTAAACATTTCAGTGATTAACTCGTCCCACTACGGAGCGTCCTGCTCATCATTTACACCGACACGATACGTTGTTACCAATACTTTCTATGGGCCACTGCTAGTGTGCTTCATGTTCACGCTATAGTCTCACAGCAAAGAGCAGAGCAAAAGGAGTCGAGGCTTCACTCAGTGTAACAGAATCTATACGACGACAACATTCTGGATGGTTAAATATCGGCTTGAAGGCTCAGGTAATCACAGATCTAAGGGATAATGAGTCGTCCATGAATGAGCTTAAATTAAATAAATATTAGGTGAAGGCTGGGCTTCCTCAACCTGCAATGCAGCAGCGGCGGCCAACGCGATGGGCAAAGAGCCGATGTACGGAGCCGGGCGTTTAAATAGAGCGTTTTATTGTGTGAATGGGTGTGTAGATGGCACTTAGAGGAAGCACATGATCATCGGCTCATCTGGGTGGCACAAATGACTTCATGTTAGTGCTCAAGACTGGCTCCGTTTAAGCAGCTTGATTAAACCTCTGGGACGCCGGGGCTTTATTCTCTCGGCGCTCATTTTAGGAAAAATGTACGAAAACATTGTTATTGCTTTAACCACAGACATATTTAGAGAAAAGATAAAACCTCAAATGATATTCTAAGAAATAGAAGAAAATCTGTGACTGAAGTAGTGCATGATCATTAAACTAATCATAAAGTCATGATCGTAAACTCAGCTGCTCACAAATTCATGATTCATAAAGTCAACAGAATCCACAACAACATACATTATTAGGACCGCTGAGGGAGAGCAAACCGTGTCGGCGCCTCGAAATACAATCTGCGCCGATACTTTCATTGTCTGGATTTCAGGGTTTTGCTATAAATCTAAATTGTGTCATTCAATATGTTTGTGGTAACAGAGCGCTGATCCGTACGGATCCCCCCTCGCGGTTCGGCACACATGTGAGCTGATATTCAGTAAAATATGCTACCAGGACATTACCAGGACATGTTAGCACCACTGCTAACAGCTAACGTCTGGTGGTTCAGTTTAGTTACATTCTAATGCGTTCAGGCTCTGTTCAATGACAAGGAGTATTGGGCGAAGGTAAATGACGACGTTATCATGTGTTCAAATGTAAATTTGTAAAATGTGTTGCGCCTTTATAAAATAAACTTTAATATTGTGCAGCAATGCTAGCTAGAGAACCAATAGCCGGTGCAACTGCGACTGCAGAGAGGAATGACTTCAATAGTGTCAAAACAATACGGAGGATAAATAAAACACCTTGTAGAGACGCCTCTCATGCAGTCCACACTATGAACACAGCTCTGAAGAGCGAGTCAGATCTTTGTTGAAGGATCACCGGGACGGAAAGCGAGGATTTATCTGGCGGCTTTCATTTTCCGGAAGCTATAGATTCGATTTCTCCCGGCTTTGCGGCGTAATTGAAAAGTGCATAGTTTATGTCTGTTAAATCTCCGAGAGTTAACTCTCAATAATCCCCAATGCACTGCATCATTACACCTTCAAATTAATAACAGCCAACAGCGGCGTGTCGCTGAAGTGACTCGGCACTCTTCCGTCTCTTGATTTCCATCCGCTGTTTATCTAATAAAACATAAATGTCATCACAATGAATCTTTAAAGAGGTTAGAGAATGAAAAGGCAGCAGCGGCTCTTCATAAATCTCGTCTGACTCTTGAGTTCAGATGTTGCGAGCTCGGTGGGATGATGTTTTTTTTGGCTGCGGTAGTAATAGTAGCCTATAGCTGCAGGTTTGAAAGGATACAGCAGTGCAGCTGCAGTCGCAAACAGTGAAATCCTCCAGCTTTGCTCAGCATGAGCAGTCAACATTCTTCATGTGTAGAGATTGAGAGTATGGTACCCTGTGGGTATTACATTGGACCGGCCTTTCTGTGTGTAGGTGTGTGTGTGTTGCGGTGTCTCAGTGGTCTGCTGGTTCTCTATGAGTGAAGCTTCAGCAAGCTTTAATAATTCACCAGTCTCTTTTAGCTCCCAGACAAACTGAGTTTTCACCAACAGGGGATTCTGGGAGCAAGCACAGAGGCAGCTTTGATTTAACTGGAGTCGAGTCCAGTCTCACACACACACACACACACACACACGCACGCACGTAAATGAGAGGCCTGTGGTACAGCCCTCTGATATGCTACCACACATACTTCCTGCAACAGTAGTCTATGTAACCCCAGCAGGGCGGTACGGCCACACATTTATATCACGGTATAGTTTTGAAGCACGGACGATAACAGCATATATATCACGGTATGCATGTGTTTTTCCTAAAATGTCAATATAATTCCTTCTGGAGGGGAAAAGCGCCGCACGGCATGATTTCAACCATCACCAAAGTCAATGTAACAGTCAAAAATTCAAATTTTAAAAGAACAGGAAGTAAAAGATTGTATTTTTATTAATATCCTTGATGTATAATTCACCTTCGCAACTTCTTTTTACAGAGTAGAGCTTGAACGCACCGTGCAAGTCAAAGCGTCCTCTGTCAGCGTTGAGCGGTTTATCTCCGAGCCGGTCGCTGTCGTTACTCTGAGCAGCGCCGTGTTAATGAATTACAATCACCGTCTGATAAAGTCAGTGGTTCCAAATGTTTTTAAGGTTCTTCCTCCACGACTTGTGTTGGACTTGCATTTGAGATAAATTGTGAACATTTATGTCTTCTTTGCTCACCAACACACTTTTTTTTTACTGCTTGATTTTATTGTCATGTTGTTTCATTTCTTCATTGTATTTCTTAGTTTGTTCTTATTGTATCGATTGGTTTATTGTTTATGGTTCTGTTTTATCAGGGTTTAACTTTTATCGTAGTTTGTCTTGTTTCAGTTATATTGCCTTTTGCTTTGCTTCGTCTGTCAAAGCACTTTGTAAACTCGGTTTTATATAAAAGTTATTATAATAGTCAAACTCATACCGGTGTACTTTCTGTACCTTTCATACCTTCCACCCGACCACACTGTGTGGTGAAGTCAGAACTTCTAAGCCAAATAAGTCTTGATGAGCTGTTCCAGATCAAAGGTTCATCCATATGAAGCCTCCTCTCACTTGAATTTTGAGGACACAAACATTGCAGCCGATGCATTCCTCCGTATCCCGCAGTACATGTTAGGCAGGTGTTAAAACGTCGTATTATTTATCCGTTTACAGCTCTCGGTTCATTTTCACCGCTTATTCTTTTCTTTCCAGTATGTTTTTAATGCTTCACTAAGCTTTGACTCTGCAGTCCTCATCAACACCTGAAGTCAGGAAACATCACATGACGTGTTGTGTTTACCGTTGTTTCACAGAGTCGCATGCTGGTGGAGAAATGACAGCGAGCCTTTAGAGCATGAACGTTGATTGGGGAGTAAAATTGATGGGCGTTTATCAGAATGTAGTGTAAAAATAATCAAGACTGATTTTTAGAAGAGGTGGGGGACATTTATTCCTGATTTTTGTTTTGATTGTAGGTAAATGAAGGATTTGCAGTTCTGTCACAAATCTCACAGCAATTACATCTTGTACCACAACAAAGACTGGAGCTCAAGCTGCAAGCAAACAAATATACAAGAACCAGGGAGCAGAAACATTTGGTAACACTAAATATAAAAGTGTACATTAAAGCCACCTTAACCATGGCCACAGACATTGACACAGGGTCACAAATTAACTCTTGCCAGTAAATGTAGTCTTTGGCGAGTACATTTTGGAGACCAACCGCCACTCTGGCTACAACAAATGTATTTCCTACAGGCGCTGGAGGAGAAAGCTGCTGGTTTGCAGTCACTGGCATACCGAGACAAATGTCAGTGGAACGTAAAAAAACAAATCCTTGACGTTTTTATACCAGTAGTCATTGTGACTTGTGCTTTACGTCCTGAGCGCCGCTGCAGCCTTCTCCTACTGTTAGAGCTATAAAACGGTGGATTCATTGTTTATTTAGAGTCACAACCAACGCAAAAAAAAAGACTTATTTATCCGCTAACCAGTTGTACAAAAGAGATACTGTTCCCACATAAATTACCACAAACTAACAATTATGTGCACTATGGTGTGTAGTTTGTTTAAAGTGATGAAGAAAAGAATGCATGTTGTGGGGACCAACGTGTGGCATCGTTCTCTGGTCCGTGACTGACTTTTTTGTAGCCCTCGTTTGGGTTCGAGCTCGTCTTTGTTTGGCTTTGTTTCGCGCTCACGTTTAAAGATCAGAATGTGAAGCGCGTCTAAATGACGTAAATAAACCCGCCGTTAATCTGGCTGCATGACTTCAACACAAAGAACAGAAAACTATAAAATGATTGACATTTTGTATTGTTTGACGATACATATAGTTATATCGCCGAGACCAACTCAATCGTCATAAGAGCCGATTGCGATTGCAAAAAGCAAGTTATTATTGGCTGGTACATTTTTTCATTTACCAGCCACCGTGGCTGCCGAGACAAAAAGTTCATTTTGGGCCCTGACCGGCTGTAGAAAGACATGAAAAACCTCATAAAACTCAAATAACAAGAACTTTACAAACCCTCAGACTAAAACTAATTTCCAACAGTTACTTGGAGAAAATCCGTCAGGGCGTCTCACAGCACATGAAGCTGCATTGAGCTCAATCGACAACCTCGTTTTCTTCTAGAGGTGCCCACATTTCTTTTAAATTAAATTGTTAAACTCTCTCGGTATCATATTTCTTTTCAATGATACATGTTTCTGTATTTTGCTACACCGTGTAGTATATTTCAATCATTCCGTTCATGGTGAATCTGCGAAGCAACTGCAGATAAAACTGTGAAGCGCTGCCTTTTCCCCCCCAAATACACAAAACAGCACATACAGTATACAGGCTGTATTTTTACAGTAGATTTATAGTAAACTGGAATGGTGAATTTGGTTTGTCAATGAGTTTGGAGAGCAATTCAGTCATGGCTAACAGACTTGTGTCTGCCTGAGGCCGTCCTGCGTGAAGGAGCCTTTTGACTACATGCATGAAGCACAAAAAAATAAAAAAATTTCAAAAATCCATGTCACGCTCCATAAATATACAGGACATTAAGATGGCCTCGTGTGCAAACGCTGATTTAAGTTAAACCAAGCTCGGTGCCCGTTAAAATAAATAACTAAACTCTCAGAATAAAAACGCACAAATACACATGCGCACACACACACACACACACACACACACACACACACACACACAGTATGACAGTGATCAGTATTGAAAAGGCTACATTGTAAACCCATGTCTAATTTCACAGATGCTGAACAAATTGTCCTCTAACCTAAAGAAGAATGTGTTCGTGCTGGTGGTATAATTGATGCGACTGTGTGTGCGCGTTTGTTTTTGTGTGTGTGTGTGCGTGTGTGTGTATTCATCTCAGATTCAGACAATGAGAGAAAGTCAGGGAGGCGTGACGAGAGCTCAAGTTGCAGGGGGAATATCTATGTGATTGTGTCTGTTTGTACATCTTGACAATTTGTGCGCGCACACACACACACACACACACACACACACACACACACACACACACACACACGGGTGGGGGGATGGGGGTCAGAAACCGATATAGTACACGAGTACGTCTCCGCAGAACGGCCCAAAAAGCCCCCCCCCCCACACACACACACACACACACTTCAAGATTCAGAGGCCGTCACGTATCTGCTTGATGCAAGTTGACGGTTTTACTTTTAAACCGATTTACAGTGAAATGAAACCCACACGATGAGCCTCACTCACTGCTAGAGAGCCAATGAATGGACAAACATGCCATTTTTTATCCCCTTTTACATCAACATACTATGAAGTTCATTGGATGTGTATGTATTTGCGTATTAGGATCAGGATCTTTCTCAGTCTGTAGACCTAGAAGCATTTATTGAATGTCACTCTTTAAAACCCTATTTGCCTCTTCAAAATCCCAGCAAATAGTTCATTGAATGAGAAAACGTATCCAATAATTCCCATTATAATATTCCTGGATATTTAAATAAATCAGCATTTCGTCCCCAGGAGAAGATTGTCATACCCCCTCAAACCCATCAGGTGAGTTTGCTTCCTTTGTTTTTTTTTCAGCCAAAACCTGGAAAATCCATTTAGCCCCAATAACAAAATGACAGCTAAAAAGCTTACCTTCGAGACCAGATCCAGGGCAAAGTTTAACCTTCCTACAAACAGCTCCCTGATGGATATGTGGCTGGATGTGAGATGCTCCTCTGAGTGCGTGTGTTTTCCTCTTTATAGCGTGCGTCTCTGCAGATACACACACACACACACACACACCTCGCCCGCATCAATCTACTTCCCCATAAATGGACTGTCAGAGAAAGTTGTTTGTGTTCAAAGAGAGGCCAGATAGGAAGCAGGAAGGAAGCGGCGGGAGAGCGAGAGAAAGTGTAAAAGGAAGAAAAGATCGAAGGGAAGCTGTGAGTGTAGAGAAGAGAGGCAACAGATTGGGCCTCATTGAAGAACCACTCGTACAAACAGATTGTCTCGTAAGTGGCGAGCGACTAAGGAGAACCTGCTGCATTCACCAATCTTCTCATTATTTTAATTTTATCTTTGGTACAAACCAGGCGGTAACCTCCGTGTCTTAAAAGTGAAGCCGTTGCTGGTGTGCTAAAGCTGCATTCTCTCTAGTGTCCACCAGGGGGCGACTCCTCTGGTTGTATAGAAGTCTATGAGAAAATGACTACTTCTCTCTTGATTTATTACCTCAGTAAACATTGTAAACATGAGTTTATGGTCTCAATCTCTAGTTTCAAGTCTTCTTCAATACAGCATGATGTTCATTTAGTAAATGATGGTCCATTTAGAGTCAAACAGACCATAAAGCAGGGGATGCTTTAGGGCGGGGCTTTACAGTGATTGACAGGTCTCTACCAGAGACGTATACGCCGTCTGTGTTACTCATCCGCATTCCAAATATGGTCACTTCTGTTCACTGGTTGCAAAAAAAAAAAAACAAGATGGCGCCGGCCAACACGCTGAACCCGAGGCTTCAAAACCGCCGTCCACAAATCAACGGGTGACGTCACGACGTCCACTTCTTATTTACAGTCTGTGGTACAAACAAAGTCATCGGAGTCACGAGCAATTAGTCTTTCACTGATTGTGTATTGAATTACATTGAAGAAATTGAGTGTGAAAACCTATATACTGTGAATTACACTTCATAATTATGTTGACCTTATCCTGTTGGATTCTGCAAAGGTAATTATAGACTAATATAATTATAAATATAATTCATATAGCCCCAGCAACATCACCACTTACTTAAACTGGCTATTGATGACATTCCATAACAATATTAACATCTCAAACGGCGACTTAAATCATCCGACCCCCCTCCTGTTGCAGCCATCGATCGCCTCGTTGTGGCGAAACATTTCTCATATGGAACCATTTCTTTATTTTAGAGACAGTTCGACCCTCAGGTGACACGTCATTAACAGCACACATTATTTTTCCCCCATTCCTTGACTTAAGCAGGTCGTTTAATTCTGCCGCCGACTGTTAAAAAGTATAAACTTTCCTATAAAGGATCTCCAAAAAGCAGGACTCCACATAGGAAATACGGGGCAGGACGTAAAGCCACTTTTCATATCAACAAAATGATTTCCGACATTGTTTTTCTCAGGGGGGGAAAAAAAAACGTTTTAATAATCCGACATTTACCGCGTGGAACGGATTCTGCTACGACACGCTTGATTCAATCAAATGTGTCATCAGATTAAAGTAATTTGTTCATGTGCTCAGATCGCTGTTCTTCTCAACGCAGGAAGACAACACACAGTGACAGGCTGCTCTTTCCCAGCCCGGTCCCATCACACCCACACCATCCATCTGCAAAGAGCGCCGAGGCACTCCCCGAACATTACAGTCAGATGACATTTATAGGCATGACAGCACACTTTTAACACATTCTCCACTCTACGCGTATGTGTGTGTACGTGGTGCTGCTTGGTGCGTGCACGCATGTGTAGGCGCTGGATGTGTCGCTGCCTGGACGAATGTGACATTTCCGTGATTAGGGCTCGTGGGGGCCAGCGCCTCATTAAAGGTTATCCGTTAATTACAAGGACAACTTGGGGTCAATATGGAGGTGACAATGCCCCCCCTCTCTCTCTCCGTGTTGTCAGACACACTCGGTTACATGCAAGAGTGGTGTGTTTGGCCTGACCCCGACTGTAGGTGAAGCAACTCAAAGCTAAGAAGGGGCTAAAAGCTCTACTGACCCAGCTTACCAGTGGTGTAGTCGACAGTTGTCGAGGGATCCCTCCCCTCCTCGCGGTTCGGCACGCATGTGAACCTTGTATTAATTACACATCGTGTGAAATAAAGCTTTACCGACGATCGTCATCGGCGGATTTTTTGTAAAAATAGGCAGTCAGGACATCGGCATTTATGCTTTCTAGTCGTCAATCTCTGATAATGTTACATTGTGAGCAACAAATCTGTGTTTAACTTGACACGAGGAGCGCTGTTAGCGTTAGCAGCACCGCTAACGGCAATCTGACGGAGGTTCCATAGAGTTACATTATGATGCGTTCAGGCTCTGTTCAGTGAAAATGATTATTGGTAAATCAAACGTTACAATGATGTGTTAAGATAGAAACTTGTAAAATTAAGTTTTTGGTGAGAAACTAATGAATCCAGTTTGGAGATGTAAAAGTAAAATACTTTTTTTAAATGGGTTACACTGATGGCGGCGAGAAAGAACAGTCTGAAGACTTGAACACCAGCTTTTATAACAAAACAAAAAGTGATCAATTATCTGCAATTTTACCATGGGCGGCAAAGAAAAGATAAAAAGATTCTGTAAAAGTTATATTTTGCCCTTTTCATTGCTGCAGATCTGAACCGTGAGCTTTATAAATCGGTTGCACCACTACAGCTTACGTCACTGCTCAAACACATTTACTGTACAAACATCAATAAAAGCCTGAGAGAGAAACCGTATAAGGACATAAAGTCAAATCAGAGATGGTCTCACAGCATTAAGTTGTACACTTGTGAATAGTGCTCTGCTATCTGCTCTGAGATCTGCTGCTGCAGCTCTCAGACAGAGAACAACACACAACACAAAATAACACACAACAAACACAACACAGGCAGACGGAGAAGAGGATGAACGTCTCTGAGATGTGCTGGAATGGAGCTTTACCAGCCTTTCCATCACGCTATCTATACGAAATAATCTCACAGCAAACCTGGAAGCTCTGCATTTTAAATCACCTCTATGCATTTGCTCTGGAATTGGTTCACACAAATGTTTTTCGGTGACATTTCTGGAGAACGCTGACTTAATGCGTCACTGAAGTGAAACAACAACAACAACAACAACAACTGCAAACTAAGAAGCTAATTTCCCTGATATTAAACTTTAATGATGCCGGTGGCTAAACTGGGTCATTGCATCAGCTGATTATCAGGAAACGGCAAAAGGAACAAAAGCAACAATAAAGCAGCTTCTTAAACAGATACAACATAATCATATTCTCGTGTATTTTCCGATATCTTATGTAACAGCATACTTGCATGCATATGTCCTTACAAGGAGCAGGTGTATGGGAGAAAGGGGGGTCCATGGAGGACACATGTACAGATGTTTAGATTATCGAACAGGCCTACGAGGGGGGGCCGGAGGCCCAGGTCTGAGACATGCCTTTGCTTGGAAGTCCTATATAGAATGGTATGTCCTCTCCTCCAGAGAGGGAGTAAACATCAAATCTGTATTTAAGGAGGCGAGGAATCGCCGGACGGGAGAGCCATTTTGAATTGACCGAGGACTCTCCGGGCGTGTTAACCGTTCGTATGACATGTGTTGCTTGTTGTAATAAACTTCATTATACCAGCAAGAGCAGTGCCCGCGGACCTTCCTTCATCATCACTTCAACAGCACTGTCGCTTGAAATATACGACAATATGTTAAGTAGAAAAATACGTAGCATGCAGTGTAAGGTTGTTTGTTTTTAGTCTGTTAAAATTAGGCATCATCCAACGCTAAATGTTTGATTGTAGACAATTTGTATGTCTACTTTGAATTCACTCAAGCGATTTAAATAGGTCTTAAATTTGAAATATGACGGCTGAATGGCTCTGCATCAAGCAGCCTGCATCCCTTTGATGGTTTCCTTCAGCACTCTGTATAGCGTGTCCTGGAGTGTTTTGTATAATATCCACGGAGAGTAGTGTCAGTCTGGATCTGTTGTGGCGGTAATCTTTAGATGGGATTTTGACAGCCTCTTTTCAAGCCAAGCATGAAGAAAATACACAAGTTCAAAGGCAGTTTTTGAACTACAACAAAAAGCACTCCAGAGGTGTGGTGCACCTGCAAAACGTTTCGGGAATAGACACAAGAAAACACCTTTTTATTGTTGCTCATCGTGCTCTGCACAATGTCATATAACAGGAGGAGATATTGCTAACAATGTTAGCGAGTACTCTTACCGTTTGTGTCATGCTTGCAATGTTGGTCAGCAGCATCGTTGCCTCCACTGCTTTTGGAGCCCCAGGAACTGACCTGAGAACATGCACAAACAGAAAAAAGAAGGCACAAAAGGAGTAGTTATGAGAGCGTAAATAGACACAAAAGGGAAGAAATAAAGTGCTGAGCTCTCGTTTAGCTCACTGGAAGGTGTCCGTTTGAGAGCGGCCCGTTTGATTCGAGCTTTCTGGGAGCAACTGGCTCCGTTCCCCCATGTTAATGTAATCATATTACCGCACAGGAAAGCTATTGTCACATGCTTCTGTCAGAAGAGTAATGGAAATGCTAGCAGGCTTTATATAAGAGGGAGAACGGGGTCTTGCGTAAGAGCAGCAGCAGAGTAAAAAGCCCATATTGCAGGACCTAATTTCACGCAATCAACAAAGCCACTTTGTGTCAAACCTTTGCTCTTTTTAAAATCCTCCTTTCAAGGAGCTGCAGGCCTCCGAATCGAGACTTGGACAAGCCTCACAGCGGCTCACAATTTCATTTCACACTGAATGGAATTAGCTAGTGGACCAACCTCACAAAGTGGCTTTAAAAGATTTTAGTTCCGCCCCGAAACACTCGGGCATGCCGCTGCAGTGAAATGTGAAAAAAAACGAGGATGTGTGTGAGAGAGAGTATTCGTGCGTCAGAAGGAAACGTCTAAAAGAAATAGATTCATAAAAGGTCATGACTAAAATGTCCTTTTACTTTAGCAAATTACCCAGGAACGCTCCACTGCAGGAACGGCCTTTAATATCAATACGTCCATTTCATCTGAAGCCGAGCGTTTGCGTCTCACCATCAGCGCTGAGCGCTTGAACACCGCCGACATAAAAAGACAGGAGACGAACAAGGAACCAGATTTATACCTCTCTCTCTCTTTCTACCCGTTTATTTACTTTGTACTTTTCCTCACCCGTCTAGCCATCCATTTGTCCCGTTTTAGTTTGTTGTGGCAATTTCTGCTGAATAAAGCAAAAAGGTCAACTTTTTTTTCTCTCTGTATGTTTAATTCAAGCCGGAATCTCACAGCACAGTCAAAAGAACGAGATGTGCAAATGAGCAAAAGGACAGGAGGAGGAGAAGCCGGGGTTTCTATACACTGGAGACTTGAGTAAGAGAGAGAGAGAGAGAGAGAGAGAGGATGAGTTACACATTATCTTGGAACTACAAAGACACAATTCGGGGCCATTTTTATCTTGTCCCGTCCTTGGACATTGCACATACTGTAGGTCACAAGATCTGGAGGAATACATAAGATCCGGAAGTTTCCAATTACGAGTTGTTACACTTCTTAACAAGTCAAAGAGAGTTCGGGTGCCTGGAAAAGCAAAACTTGAAGCACAATTGCTCGTCAATAAGAAGCTCTGTGATTTACTTCTGGAGGCAGAGACGCACTCTTGACCTGCACTGAATCTTTCGTGTTTTGATTTTGAAGTCAGACTTAAAATTTCTTTTTGATCAAGAAACTCTTGTTTATCAGATTCCATCTAATCTCCTCTATCCACGGCGAAGCTGGTATATGAGAAGAGGACACAGAAGCCCGGAGTCAGAACAACAGAGGGAGTGGATCCTCTCTGTGTTTGCTGCTGTGTGGTTCTGGCTCCGGTCCAGCAGGGCCCGAGGACCCAATGTTGCAGCTCTGATGAAGAGAACTCTGCAGCCCCACCTCCCCCATCTCTTTCTCCAACACTCCCACTTCCCCACACTTTGTCCCTGCCTACCCCTCTCATTCGCTTCTACTTGTTAGCCCCCCCTCCCCCTCCCGGCCTGTACCCTGCCAATGTGATCCATGTGCTGTGCTCCAGCAGAGACTGCTGAGGCAGCAGAAACAGGGAATATTTACAGATCAGTCAGATGGGGTTGAGCTCTGCTCCTACTGCACACTCACAGCTCCTCGTCAATCACTGCTACAAGAGCTGCAACACACACAGACACACACACACACACACACTTTAGCCATGCTGAATGTCACCACATAGACATTCATACAGTATATACATTCTTAAATACACATTTTAACATAATGCACACCAGTGAAGGTGAAACTGCAGGAAATAAAAAAATACTCTTTAATGAAATCATCTCCATTTTTGTTGATTTCTTTTAGCTGAATGACTGAAAAACTTGAGTTGTGCTTCAGAAAAGGAGACGGATTGTATTTTCCAGGCCTGGGACAGAAGGCAGAGTATTTGTTTTAAGACTGAGCGGTGAAATAACATGCAATTTAGTTATTGAATGATACGTTTGAACACTACAGCTGTGTCTTTCGTGTCTTATAAACCCATGAGGGTTTGGCACGCTATGTGCATGACACTAAAATAAAGAAAATCAAACAATTATTCAGACTACATCAGTCCTCAAACTCTGTCGATTTGCGTTTTTGATCGATTCGTTTTATTTATGGACGTACAAAACTCGCCAATCCAAGAACGAACATGTTAAAAGATTCTCTTTATGATATTCAGAGCTTTATTATAATAGAAAACAACATGTTGCTCTGTAAAGACGTAGTGGAGTAATGTCTACCTGAGCAGAGGGTGAAGTGAGTGTTCAGGGCTTCCTCCCAAGTTATTTGCAGACAAAAGACAGACATGGAAGTACTTAGAAAAATGTTTTGTAGAAGACAATTTTCCAAGAAAAAAAAAAAAAATATATATATATATATATACATACATACATACATACACTGTATATATGTATGAATGCCCAACTTGCGAGTCTGTGTTTTAATGTCTTTCACAACTTTTGCTCTCAGAAGACAGTCTACACTTAAAAGTTATTTAGATCAACAAATATTCGAGTAAATTCCCAAGACTAAGAAACTGACCAACCGTTCACTGCCGATTGAACACGTATTGAACCACTGTCTGTACCGGATCGGTCAAGGCCCAGGTAACCAATCCGATGATCGGCTGTGGAGACCTAACTGTGAGCAGCCGAAAGAGGAACAACACCGTCAATGCTCTGAACAACGCTCCGTCAATGGCCAACTCAAGCGAACCTCGAGCAGCACACCAACCATTTGTGTCTGTACGTTTGCCTCTCGAGCTGATGAAGGCATCTCACCAACTCTTTTATCTTACTCACGAACAAACACACTTGCAGGTTGACGCTGATCTAATGACTATGCATGTACAAAAACTACGCCTGCATACATGCGACTCGTCAATCTTGCTTTCGTCAGCCCAGTTCAAAGAGAGAGTTGATTGAATCTCTTCACTTTGTGCTGATGCCGGTTCTCCAAAAGCTTCCTCCAACATCCACCACAAGCCCACGGCAGACAAACGGGAAAACCCACTGTTGCTTTTTTATCCTCTTTCTTCCTCTTCTCTCGTTTTCCTTCATCCATTTCTCAACTTGTAGGTATGTAAAGGGATGACTCACACAGCCCGATGGGAGTTTAACCAAAAAAAATCTACACAGGCAGTGCAGAAACACACACACTGTAACACACCGCAGTGCTCTTAGCAAACAGATGATGCTGCCAAAGAGAGGTGTTGCTCCTGCTAACTCTGTCCGCCCAACAAGGTCAGCATTCAAAACACAGCGTGTGTGTGCTCGCATAAGTGTGTGAATGTGTGTGTGGGGAGTGCATGAATAGCACAAGAGACCTTGACATCCACCCTGAGTTCCCTTACCCAGCTGGAGCAGATCTCCTGCACCCTGGTCACCCTGTTACTGTGCAGATGTCCTGCCAACACCCCGTGGATCACACTGACCTAGCCCACCCTCCACACACACACACACACACACATTACATAATCTCTTCGCCCATCGTACCTCCCTCCTCCACCAGCCGTTCGGGTCAACAGCAGCCATGATGTCAACCAACAACCTGGCTGACACACAGTCACTTTGCATCAATGTAGCCGTCCTGACCTATTCAAAACTTTATTTCATGCATGCATTACACGGAAGGTTATCGGCTCTCGGCATATCTGATGTGACACTCGCAGGTTTAATGTGACGCTTTAATGCCTTTAAATAACACTTAACGCAAATTGGAAATGACACGAGTTAACGGTCATTTTAATGGTTATCCTCCAAACAGCCTGTGTAATTTATATGTGTGGCGTATCACCAAGGTAGCAGGTAACACAGGACGACTAAGTCATTCTGCATTCCCTGACGCAAGGATCGACTGCAGCCAATTAAAGCCTGAATATAACTCACAGGTCTATGCACTTATACCTGTTGCATAGCTGACTCAGCATGACCTCCACTTAGTCCCCTTGATGACATATTATAAACACATTAACCATGAGAACTATAGACATCTTACATGAGTAGGCCCGTCACAATGATTACTATCGTACAATATATGGAAAGAATCTTTTCTTGCCGACCTCGGTATTACCCGTTGGGTAATATGATTACATGCATGCAGGCAGCATGAAAAGTCAGGCCTAATTATAAGTGCCTTGAACTTGCATTCTCTCTAATGTCCACCAGGGGGCGACTCCTCTGGTTGTATAGAAGTCTATGAGAAAATGACTACTTCTCTCTTGATTTATTACCTCAGTAAACATTGTAAACATGAGTTTATGGTCTCAATCTCTAGTTTCAAGTCTTCTTCAATACAGCATGATGTTCATTTAGTAAATGACGGTCCATTTAGAGTCAAACAGACCATAAAGCAGGGGATGCTTTATTCTTTATTCCAAATATGGTCACTGGTTGCAAAAAAGCCAAGACAGCGACAGCATTTTAGTGGCATAAAATGCTCTTAAAATCACAATTATTGCTGGGACAATATATCCTCCAAGAAAATGAGTTATCATAGCAGGCCTATCAAAGAGTGAACACTATATGTGCTACACATCTTTAACCAACTGTTCAACCCTTTGTGAACCTGATGTACCCGGAGCCCCCTTGCACATCTTCACAGTGTTGATTTTCAAAAAGGCCACAAGCTGTAGTTTTTCCTTCACACCCTTCAAAAGGACTTAACATCAACACATCAGTGAATATGCAGTACAACAGACGTCTGGATATCAAACATGTTGCCCCAAACTACAATGACCCGGTGCATCGCAATCTGTAAGAGCAAATTTCTAAATTATAGCGGTATTTTTTTTTCTTTGGAGAAAAACACTATTTACACAGATGAGCAGGAATTGAGAACGCTGTGCTCTGAAAATGGCAGCCTGTATATCTAAATGTATCATTACTGCGCTCCTGCAGCAGCTTCTGATGAGCAGAGGCCTCTGGCCATTATTGACCTCTCATTTGTTTGGGGGGGGGGGGTTTGGATTGACAATGCACTGCAGAAAATAAACCGTGAACTCCATTTCTGTTGCAGGAATAAATGACCAGAGTCTAAATTAACCTCATCTCCTTCTGCTCCCTGAACGCTGCTCCGTACATGTCTGCCTGTCTTGTGGGCTGCCCCCCCCCCCCCCCCAGTGTTTTTATGTCCGTTTGTCCATCTGTCTGTCTCTTGTTTTCAAGAGTAGTGGGGAAGAGGAGCGCATCAAGTAAAAGTTGAGCCAACTCTGAGTCAGACATTAATAATTGAGGAGGAGGGCAGAGAATGGCTCCTGCAATATTCATATGTCATATTGACTTGACTGCCAGCCACTCGCCCAAGCACCCAGTCCTTATGAAGTCTCTCAGATGACTGAGGATGCAATACCCACCACACACACACACACACATATGCCCACCTCTTTTCTCCACTCTCTCTCTCCATGTCGCCTCCTGTCCCCCTTCTCCTTCCCTCTGCCACTTCTTTTCATCCCCTTCTCATCCGCTGCCATCTCTCAGAAGAGTAAAGCAAGCCCATGGGCCAAATTCAATTATAGACCAAATTAAAGAGATGCTTCTCTACTCCCCTCCACAGACAAAGGAACACACGCATGAAACCAGACACGCCGAAGGGTTACAAAACGCACACACACACACACGCAAAGGCATACAGATATTCACATTTCGCAGCCACAAATCATTGACGGGAAAATTGACAAACTGTAATTTCAGATTGTGTCCTGGAGTTCGGTGTTACATCACTGACAGAGCTTTTCCCTCTGTGGCTCACTAAAAACCTGGCCTGCCTGCCTCTCCATCTCTTCAGGCCCCAGATGCAGACTTTAATTAGCCATGCTAATGGTAACGTAGCTGTGAATAAGCAGCCAGCCGCCTGACTGGTCCAAGTCGGGGAAGGAAAATCTGATGAATTAAGACAGTAAAGCGGAGAGAACCATCGTTACCAGCCGTCCGCATTTCAGCATCAGCCGTAAAAAATATAAAATCCTCAGAAGGAGCTGGAGTGTTTCTGGGGTCAACCAATTATCGAGCGCTGCAGGCTACACTGGCTGCCTTTCAACGTGATTAGATCTGAACCCACCAGAGGACATCCGGTCCGCTTGTTCTCTTGTACAGAGAGCAGAGATTAAATAGCTCAAAATGAAATAAAAAATATCTATTTTCTATGTTGTTGAATTCAATGTCTGCTGCTCTTATAGCGGGAGAGCTGGACAAAGGGGAGAGAGGGATTTGATGCGAGGAGAGTCCCCAGCATCTTCTGTAACAGCTCAGGCTTAAAGTGAGAACCAAGACCGCGGGGATGTGAAATAATACAGCTGCTGCTGCTGCTGCTGCTGCTGTTAAAACTACAGAAACTATTTTGGCGATTTGCATGTTTTTACTCGAAGGTCTTTAATAAGCAGAACAATTGTTGTGACCTCTGGGCGAATAAAATCCCCTCAAAACCCATAATAACATTTGTAAAAATGCATAAATTGAAAATGAGACCGCTGCGGAACATTCCTGAAAAGACTTTTTAATAATGTAGGATTTTTTTGCTTTTTAATGAAATAAATAAAAAAAACAGTAAAAATTCATATGGCCGTTCCATCCTCATGTGCAACAAACACGACAACAAGATGAAATGTTTACAACTCCTGAGGAGCCTGCGCCATGATGACCTTGGCGTTAATGCACGTGTAGGGGAAGACGCCTCAAGTCATAGGTGTGTGTGTGCATGGCAGGGAGTGGTGGTGGGTTGCAGGTGTCAACAGTATACGTCACCTCTGCTCTCCCTGAGGATGAAGTAATAATAATTCTCCACCGAGCTGAACAGATAACGCCCGAGGGTTAAACAAAACATGGGAACAACAAGCAATTCATGCACACCAACTTGAAAGAGCCATAAACCAGCAGCCGCCCCCACACTGTCCTCCCTGAACCAGGCCTGTAACATTACTCTGCACCACCACCCAGTTAATCACACACAATATCAATTTGTGGAGCACAAGCACAGCGCAGTAATAAATATGTAAATAACCCCACAGCTTGTGCTTGCATGTGTGTGCATGCATTTGTGTGTGTGTGTGTGTGTGTGCGCACACTGGAGGAAACAAATGCTACCCTCAAGGAGAGTTGGTGTAAGCATTCATGTCATCCTGTGTTGAGACGACACACCCAACAATGCACAAAAAAAAAAAACCCTCACTAAATGACCTATCCATGACAGGAACTGTGTGCAGATGGATCAACAAATACAAATGGATCAATTGGAGAGCAGTGCATCCACCAACCCCTACACACACACACACACACACACACACACACTCCTTGACTGTGACAGTGGGATGGGAGAGCGGGTGTCTGTCATTGTCCTGTAAGGGGATATCGGAGCTGATGTTCGCGACTTATCCACACTCTTCATAATCCATTGTGTGTGTGTGTGTGTGCTTGCGTGTGTGTGTGTGTGCAGCCGACCAGGCCTGGTGTTGTTGATAAGAGCTGAGGGCTTAGTCCTCAGTCACAGGGACACACTCCGAGCATTAATGAGCCCACAGCACAGAGAACCTCTGCCAAAAAGGTCTTTATCAGCCACTAGGAGCCTGTGTGTGTGTGTGTGTGTGTGTGTGTGTGTGTGTGTGTGTGTGTGTGTGTGTGTGTGTGTGTGTGTGTGTGTGTGTGTGTGTGTGTGTGTGTGTGTGTGTGTGTGTGTGTGTGTGTTGGGTTTTTTTTTCCCACGTTCCACTGTATTTTCAGAAAAAGTATTCATGACCAAACACTCACACATGGACTGGTACGAGGTCTGTAGCCTGAAGGTTGAGATGCCGCTCTGTGTGAGAGGTCACATCCATCACACAGACAGCTTCACCCTCTCAACCCCGAAACCCACCGGCAGGATTGAAAAGCACATTTTCCTTAAACAATCATCAAACCTACATCATCATAGCAAAAAGCTGTAAAGATTTTTTTTCATCTTTCTGACGGTCCTTGAACACATCATGTGTGACCAACGCTTCTGTCAGAAAAAAGCAAATAAACCTTTAACTTTAACCAAATACTGTAAAAAACATTAAATTCTACGCTCCTCAGTGCAACTAGGAAGCCATGATGGATTTACCTGAGACCAACGGTCACCTGACAAAAATTCGGTGAAAATTCGACTGAACTGCCGTCTGCTGATCACAGTGCCTCCATGTTGTCTGTCAACATTGGTAACACTTGTGGCAACTTGGGAAAATGTTGGATATATTCCATTGTTTTCCAATTTGTTTATGATTTATGGCATGATAACTGTGCTACACTGCAGCAAAGACATTTTTTTATCTGTACATTGCAGTGAAAATCAAGCCCACAGATGGTAAAATACCAAAACTGCTGTGGGTTCAGAGGGTTAACTCAAGTGCGTATGTGAGAGAAAGTGTGTGATTTTAGTTAGCTGATGGGTAAAACTGAGCTACCAAGGCCAAGCAACAAGGTGATTGAATGACAGACGCATTATACTGGTTGTCAACAAGAAGAGAGAGGTAAGATAACGTGGGTTGCCAAGATTACATGTCTGCAGCAGACTGTTGCACGGAACACAACAAGGACAGTAATTCTAGTCCCACAGTACACACACACACACACAGTACAAGAACCAGTGACGTGCACTTCAAAGTGTGCACACAAAGCCGGCAGAAAGACACTCACCTACGTGCGACACTGCAGAAAAACACAGTTGTCAACTCGAACTTTTTGATGAATGGCTTTTCTTCTGCTCTCCCCTTGATTTGTCATGTTTCAGTAACCAGCAGGCAGCGCTTTCATCTGCAGAAGGTACAAAGCAGAGAGAGGAATGATGTGCGGCACCACGAGGTGTGAGACACCTGAAGTTTGCGTGCATCATTTTTTACTTTTTGAATTATCAAATAGAATAAACAAATCAAAACAAGCAGCATCAGATACAGTCAGTCATCCAGTACGGAGAGATGAAAGAAGAGCAGGCGGAGTGAAAATGGAGAGTGGGTTTGAAGTATTCCAGGTTTAGGACTGTGCATCAAGAATTGATGGGATCTAAGCGATGCTGCTTTGAGATTACAGCAGAGGAGGGGCTCGCTCAGCTGTTGACTGATACTGGTGCTCGGCGGGGGGGAAACTGCCGAGTTGTGCGTACGGTTGTGACAGTGGGGGGTGTTTCACAGTACACACAGGTGGGAGGAGGATGCAGAATAGTGAGGGGGGGGGGACAAAACTACTTCTACCCCTTGAACAACGTGGCCTTTGTGAACAATGCTAATACGTTGGGTCCTAGCGGACTGCATGAGATCAGAGGGGTTTTCAGCTACCATCACTTTGGGGGACAGGTGACAATTTTTGTAATTGTAATTATTTCTGAGTTTATTTTCCATTGGATGATTTTATATTTTTTTTCTCTTAATCAAAAATAAAATGGCAAAATACTGCCGATTAGAAGGCTGCCTATGACTGGCTTGTCGTTGCCTGGTATAATATATATACAGGACTGTCTCAGAAAATTAGAATATTGTGATAATCCCCATACGTGTGATTTAGTTTACTGAACCAAGCTGAGTGTTTTTCAAGGCTCAGGAAACCCTTGCAGGTGTTTCGAGTTAATTAGACGATTCAAGTGATTAGTTGAATACCCTACTAGTATACTTTTTCATGATATTCTAATATTTAGAGATAGGATATTTGAGTTTTCTTAAGCTGTAAGCCATAATCAGCAATATTAAAAGAATAAAAGGCTTGCAATATTTCAGTTGATTTGTAATGAATCCAGAATGCATGACATTTTTGTTTTTTTAAATTGCATTACACAAAATAAAGAACTTTATCACAATATTCTAATTTTCTGAGACAGTCCTGTATATATAAAAAACATATATAATAGATGTCATGTGTACAGAATGACCAACATAATAGAATTACAGATATGACAGAAGTAAGAGCACTAATAATGGAGTCTACTAATAACAGCATAGCACCTTTCATAGCAAAGGGAAGTTCTTTATCAAAACACACAAAAGGACCAGATGTCTTTGACAACTGACTGCACAAATAACAGAAACATTAAAAAGAACATATACTATTAAGTCACCGTGAATTAAGTTATTTGAAGAAAGAAACTGATTATAACAGCATGGGAATCTTCCGGAGGAGACCTGCTCTTAAACTCAAGGTGGAGATCCACCAAATCCTCTGACGTATTGTGAAGTTGATGGATCCCATTCATTTTCTATGGAGAGCAGGAGAGCCGGCCACGATTACGGCGCGGAGCGTTGTGTCCCATTTCCATAATCATGACAAATGAAGCCGTCCATCGCAGGGCAGCAGAACTCACAAAACTCTGATGAAACAGTCCGACGAGGTCGTGCTGAAAAAACGAATCGATGTTCTGTTCCTCCATCGCTTACATCTCGCCTCAAATGTGTTTCAGAAACACATTTTGAATGTGCTGGTCAGCTGTAAAATGACTAAACAGAACCAAGCCTCGCCCACCATCCGGAGCTAAACAGGACCGTTTGGGGTCACCTCTTTCTATTTGTTGGCCGGATTTGGTGAAATCTCCACCATCAAGCACAAGAACAGTCGTGAGGTTCCTGCCTGCCTGACTCATAAAACACCAGATCTGTACGCTCAGACAACACAAAAAACAATGCTCACATAACATGTCTGGTTCCTTTATGTGTCTGCTTCTCAAGCCCTGGAGTAATAGCAGTCATTACCGCACACGCACACACATTGTCCGGCAGGTTATTACAGCGGCACTGTAGCTTATTACCCGGCCTCAGCACCACTCAATTATTCAGCCCGAGTCCACGGGGATGGGAGCAGCAGCTCAGTGTGCTACTTACAACGCGCCTAAGTAGGCCAAAGCGACTGAAACTGAAAGTGTGACACACAGACGCACCACAACATCACCACGAACACCGGTGGAAACTGGGAACCCCCGAGCACGGAGAGCACATTTCTGTTGGGATTTAGGGATTCAAAGTGTGCGCAGCGGTTGAGTCACTCTTGGTGAACGGCTGCAGTCACAGGATGCCTAACATATCGGCTGGTGGGGACAATTACACTAAAGCTCTACATGGCCTCATTCTGACTTCACCATTTTCAGTGTGGCCGTCATCAGTTCCTAGAAAAAAAAAAAAAAAAAAAAAAAGTCCTCTCTGTCGCCGTATTTGCCCTTCATCGCTGTGAAAACCATTTCCTTTTAAAAAAAACATTGCTGTAGATCCTTCTTAATATAAATAAAACTGGCACATCCCTAGACATATATACCTTTGCTAGATTGCCGACACGTCACAGAGGACGACACAACCTTGCTTGATCTCCCCCAGTATAGTTTATTAAATGCTTTTACCATCTTGTGGAGAAATACAGACAGAGGAGGCGACAGAGGGGCTGAGAGGAAGCGAGTGGAAGGAGCAGATCTTATTTTAGAGGGAGATTAAGCAGAGCCGTGTTGAAATAGAAGCCCTGACCGACCAAGCCGAGATCTGGGGACTTATTAAAGACTCTTATTAAAAGTTAAGGAAGGCCCTAAGAACCGTACAATAGAGAGGGGTGAGGGGGAGAAACAGACGGTGGAGAGAGGATCGAGTTTAAGCTCCTTCCTTCCAGTTTTCATCAGCGCACACACACACACACACACACGATAGAATGAAGTGTGTTTTGATCAGAGAGGTAAAGTTGTTGTCTTATGCACACTTTTCTTTTGCTTATGTGTGTATTGGTTTTGTCTATACGTTACTGTCGGTTTATATCTAATTTTAGTTCCATTTTTATTTGAAGTTTTGTAACTTTAGGCTGCCTTCAAACATCTGGCCAGGGACAGCAGATGAAAACTAGCCTCTCTGGCTCACTCACAGTCTGACTGTTTGGTGTGCATAGTCCCTGCTAAATAAAAAAAATAAGTCACTTTTTTTCTGAATGGAGTCCGGTGGCATACTTGAAAAAAAATCCCCTTTGTGTTCATGTATTATATATATTCCCTTCAACGTTAGTCACATAGCTAAAAAAAAAAGGAAAAGGGGTGAAAATGAACCCGGGTGTCATGTTTCCATCACTGCTGAGCTGGAGCCGATAAATACGCTCGACTACTGCAGCGTCATCTGGGACTGAATGCAGAGTGTAACCTTTCCCACTAGAGACGAAAACATTATTAGAAATTAGATGTTCGCGGGTTTTTTTGTCCAGTGGGGCCACAGAGAGCAGAGCCGCCGCCGCCAAACCACCGGCTTATTGATCCCTTAAAAGATAAGGCTCGCTAGAGCTAAACATCTGACGCCAGAGGGGGTGTTTTCATAGAGCGGCCTCTCTGGAACCCCGGGGTCTGCAGATCGAAAACCACTGTGTGTGTGTGTGTGTGTGTGTGTGTGTGTGTGTGTGTGTGTGTGTGTGTGTGTGTGTGTGTGTGTGTGTGTGTGTGTGTGTGTGTGTGTGTGTGTGTGTGTGTGTGTGTGTGTGTGTGTGTGTGTGTGTGTGTGTGTGTGTGTGAGAGAGATGACATTAAAAATAAAGTACATCATATATCCATTTTCCTTCATCGTTTGGCTTCTCTCTCTCTCTCTCTCTCTCCCTCTGTCTCTAAAGAACACCATCATCAGCGCTTTGTCCTTCAAACAGAGCCGGCATTAAGCATAATGGAAACCATGACAACGAGACAGCACTGCTTAAGCTGAGCGAGGATGGATGGAGAGATGGACGGATGGATGGATGGAGATCTCTGAGAGGCCCGTGGAAGGGGAGGGGAACTGAGGAGATATGTGGGAGAACAGAAATAAGGATTCTCAACGCATGTTTGAATAAGACAGACAGACACACTGGATGTTAATTCTCTTGGCAGATCTGTGGGACATTGAGGCAAAACGTGAGCTGGAGCTTTGGTTTATTAAGGGCTCTGTGGGCGTTTCTTTACAATTTTCTAGTCTCAGCTATCAAAGTTTGTCATTAAAACACGTGCAGCCCACTGAATTCAGCAACGGAAAGCAGGCAGACACTCCCGGTCACTAAGGTTTTGGCACCGAGTCCGTTTTGAGTGAACCGTTAGCGAACAGCATGTAGTGGCTGCTTTTAGGTTGCCTCAGATGTGATGCTGGTTTCCCCCCGGCAGTAAGCCGGGAATTAGAATGTCAAATTTAAAAACAAATGTCACAGAAACAAACGTACGAGGATTCATGTGAAATTATTGTAATTTATTCCAGGCCTAATCCCTCATAATATCCCTGGTAAGAAGCTGTAAGCAGGCAGACACATAAATCAGTCTCCCAAACACACACACACACACACACGCACACACACACACACGCCAAAAAGTCCTCTTTTCCCAGAGTAACCACAGGTAGCAAGTAGTGGAAGAAGAATTCAATAAGAACATACTCTTACGTTCAAGTAAAAGTCCTGCATTCAAAATCGTACTCAAGTAAAAAGTACAAAAGTATTAACATCCAACTATAAAAAGAACAAGTTCACTTCAGAATCACATTATATATTATATTACTGAACTGTAATAAGTGACATATTCATCACTTTAATGTTGCAGCGGGTAAAGGTAGAGCTGGGTAGTTTACCTTGACTCTAATAATGTCTCATTACTTATTAGTTTATTTCTATTATTGTTTACCTTGACTCTAATAATGTCTCATCACTTATTAGTTTATTTCTATTATTAATAATTAAATCTACTTAAGCTTTCAGATGAATGCAGTGCAGTAAAAAAAAGTCAAATATTTGCCTCCAAAATGTAGTGTTGTAGTACAGAGTAGCATCAAGTGGAAATACTCAAGTAAAATACAAGTACCTTCAAATTTACTTAAGTTATGTACTTAGTTTCATTCCACCACCGACTGGAATAATCTTTACCGTCCTGCTCAGATGGTTTAACCTAATAAAACTATTTCTAGCATGTTTAGCCTAATAAACTATAGTTTAGAGCAAATTCATTTCCACTTGTATCATCTTTTATGTTAAACAATAATGTAGGCTACACTTTTTTAGCTAACTCAGCCTAACAAATCCTTTTGTACATCTTATAACCATTTTAACTTAAAGGATGTTTCAACATGTTTAGTTAGCCGAATAAAATAGAACCGAACCCGTTTCAAACTCGCATAATACATGAAGCATTTGGTCTTGTTAATATGAAACCTTTTAAAGTACATTTATAGCATTAAACTAACCTGTGTCTGGTTCATCCACGTAACGTTCTGCCTCAAACCGGTTGCGAAGCCGCGTTGTGTTGATTGTGTTCATCACTCATTGTTGCTCCCTTGTTAAATTTCTTGTGTTACTGCTACTGCGGTTTTAGGAAGCAATTAAGTGAAACTGAGCTGTTTTGACTAATTACTGACACAACTGTAGCGCTAATCATGTTCAGGAAGCACAGCACACGCTCGGTGAACTCACACAGGTGTTTTCCCTTCGTCCTGATTGGACTTCCTCTCAGGACTGAGTGGCTGTGTGCAGATCCTCACACTTTATTGTCACCAGAATCCGGTTTATTGCCAAGTAGGTTTCATTTACAAGGAGTTTGCTTTGGTATGTTGGTGCATAACATAAACATAGTAAGACAATTAGGATCGAAATAAAAAGTTAAGTATAAAAAAACAGAAACATGACCATAAAATAGAAGAAGATTACAACTAAATATATAAAGAAAAGCTCAATATATCTGAATGAATGTATGTTACAGTGGGAAAACCTACAGCCTACCTTTATCATTATATGTTTTGCATCATAATCATGGACGACACGCTTTATATAAATCTTTATAGGAATAATAATATAATAAAAACCATGAAAAGACCTTCATGTCTCTTGGTACATTGAGTTAGGAACCCATGAAACATTTTCCAAAGATTCTTATCTGAACTCAGCACCCAAACTAATTAGAATATATAATTATATATATATATAAAGATTTACCGTCCCTCTCGCTGACCTCATGGCTGCTACTGAGCCTGTACGATCGGGTCTATTTCTGTGGTGACAAAGTTGATAAATGTGGTGATGATGTGGGAAGAAACTCAGTGCAGACCACGGTGAACACTACAGCAACAATGAGTTTGACACCCCTGGTCTAAACTTTAATTTTCAGTGACAATTTTATTGTTATCGACCATCTTTTCTCTGACTTTGTCAGCACCTGTAAACTGTACTGTTGCGTGTCCGTTCATTTTTCTCCATAAAAAAGAAAAGAAAACAGAGCTTCTTCACTATCTTAATTTGCTCGGCCCGAGCTGCGACTTGATGTATGCGCTCGAACACCGAAAGCTACCGGTGTCAAAGCAGCTGAGGAAGACTGATTTAAACCATTTCATCTCATCTCATTTCCACATCCTCTGGTCTCCCCCCTCTGCTTCTGCAATCTTCCTTCCCTCTTTCCCTTCATTAGACTGCACCCTTCTCCTCGCTGAAAGACGGAGAAGAACGCCGGTTATTCAAATTCAAATCAACACTGACAGAGGAGCAGATGTAAAGAGAGAGAGAGAGAGAGAGAGAGAGAGAGAGAGAGAGAGCTTGTACCTGACGTTGTTAGTATTAATGTGATTCCACTGCGAGGGTCGGGATCGATGCAGTCAGATGAGGGACTGTGTTAACATCCTAATCTCTAATAGCATCAGAGCAGCCAGACTATAAAAACCTCTACCAGCTCAACCACACACCGACACACACCGACACACACTGTCACACACCGACACACACGAGCACAGATCGAGATGATAAGAGAAGACGGGGGGGAGACACGAGCAGCCATTAGAGGAAGTCCTGTATTGCGTGTTGAAAGAGAGAATACCCAGATAGCCTCAATGACCCCCAAGGCAGACGGTTCCTTCACTGCGGTTCTCACCGACGACGGAAAGGAAAACCAGATTTATAAATCATTTAGAAACCAGAAAGTGGAGATCCATTTTCATTCACGGTCGTGTTCATTTTGTATGCTCTCTGGAGATATGAAATTTAAGATTTAGCAAATTGAAGCATGGCTCTCTCTCTCTCTCAGGCACCGCACGACCAGTTAGCTCACACATTAGCTCACGTTTGAGGAAGCAGTGTGTGGGATTTAGTGACATCAAGTGGTGAAGCTGCAGATTCAAATTACCTGAATACCCCGACGCTTTACCCCTCGTTTCCCAAGTGTGTCAGAGATCTACGGTGGCCCTGAAGGCAGCGTAAACATGTTAAAACCTCTCTGTAGAGCCAGTGTTTGGTTTGTCCCCAACGTCCCAAACATTGGACTCTTATAGTTATTACATTTCTTTGAAAAGTTGTTTTTTAATTCTCTTTGCTTTGCTGCGGGTGTCCATGTTTCCCAAAGCAGATAGGACACATTTACTTTGCCATACATGCTAGAAATAAAATGATGGTGGCAGCTTTGCTCCGGTTAGAAATCAAAACTTAGCAGCGAAATGCAAAGTTGCTCCTGCGGAAAAAGACCTGTTACTGTCAAGAGTTCATGTACTGAAGGACTCATGTCGCATCAACTGAAAAGAGGCTTCCCGTCGTCCCTTGACATTTTATGAAAAAGCTTTTTGCTAATCAAAGTTGGACAAAAGCAACCTTTGTCATTCCACGGGCTCCGTTGCTTTCAAAACATTCCAAATCTAATCTGGCTCATTAGTAGGCCTCCGGAGTGCTCCCGTCTCGTACCGCAGACACAACCTCTGAGACTCGCGTGTGTGCACGTGTGGGACGGCGTCTTAGATTACCCAGGTAACACAGCCAGATGCTCCATCACTCTGGCAATGGCAGTGATTAAAAGCAGTAAAATATTCATTTCAATCAGACACCCACATGCCACATGTATAATTAATGCACAGCGGAAGGACACAGCAACTTTTTTACAACACACACACATTTCCACCACCATATTCCCTCTGCACGTCACAGCCAGCTGCTGCAAATGTGTGTGTGTGTGTCGGGAGTGGATCCGGGAAATGGAGCTGTGGATGAGCCACTTCGAGGAACGCTCCACAGGGAGGTCAGAGGGCAGCCAGACTGCATTCTGGGACATCATTCAGCCACCTACACAGCAGATGTGTTGGGTTGCTCTCTCACCGCCCCGACTCTCTCTGGGAGTGTTTCTTTGTTGGGTGGAAACAGCATCTTGAGTTTGCCGTCTTACCGCGCATTCAGCTTTCTCTGTTGTGGGTGTGCTACCTTTTTTTTTTTTTTTTCCTTCCTCTTCTTCTCACCGCTGCTCCGCTTTGGCAATCTCTTGAAATACCTGCGAGCGTTTTTTGTCAGAGGTCTCAGAAACAGTCTGATGTCTCTAGTGGGCGGAAGAATACACAAACACAAAACAATCCGAGACTTTAGGTGAATTTGCAGACATGAAGCAGACACCTGATTTCTAACTAGATCTGCCTCAGGCTGCTGCATGTGAACACAGGGAAACCACATAGAACAGGAGGACTTTCCCATCAAATATGTAAAGAAAAGAAATGTGATTTAAATGATAATAACACCATAAAGATGTTCCCTTTCACAAACCTGAAATAAATCTGTTCTCCTGTCAATCCCCACGGTTCCACTTTGTCTACTTTCTATTTCCGTCCTTTCAATCCCTCCGACTGCTGTCTCTTTGTTTTCCCTGATTAAGCCCTCTGTCCCGGTATTGTTTAGATTTCAGCAGTAGGCTACAATTACTCAGCGCAGTGTGTGCGTGTGCGTGTGTGTGTGTGTGTTGTATCACGCTCATTACAATTACCTCTGGGTGCGAGTGTGTCATCTGTCGCCTGCTCATGTTCCAACTTCTCTCTGAGTGGTGAGGGAGCAGCATCCAGATGCTTCGGCGAGCAACATGGAGAGGAAAAATGGGAAAGTCTGAGAGCTGCGGATCCAGAACTAAAGGTCAAATCTTTGTGACCTTTGAGAGGAGCAGTAAGACGTCTGAGCTTCACTTCAGGCTCGTCTTCTGCAGCAGGAAGCACTGAAGGTCCATGCTCATCGGGGGAACTTTGGATGTTGCAGAGATAAAAGACTGATCTCGTATTCAAGAAGCAAGAACGTGTAACAGTTGGCAGGCATTACAAAAGCAGTGCGGTGAAGCAGACTGGTAGGAATTCCAGTAGCTTTCATGCGATTACGACTGGCTCGGTTTTAATCTCGTCTATCAGATATCCCGACTGAACGTCTGTCTGATCAGCTGAGAGAGACCAAGCAAGGGTTCCTCCCCCAGGAGCCCGACATGAATAAGTGAATGCTACTACTGTTGCTACCACACATCCAATACTTCAGAGGACGCGGTCCACATCTCCTCTCACCCGCTGTCTAATCGTTCGCTTGTGTGAATGGGAGGGTCATCTTTTCCTCCTCTTCTCTCTCTCTCACACACACACACACACACACACACACACACACACACACACACACACGTATCACATTGTGTTTCCTCATTGCTGCCGTTGATCTTTGATCCACTTTGAAAACAAGCCAAAGTATTGAGGAACAAAAAGACATCTCATTTTCTTCAGGAGGTTTTTTATTGTTTTCGCTTGTCATTTGCAAACAGAGCACGTTCCTGCTGAGTTATTGATACGCACATTTTTTGCATAAAGCCCAACACTGGCCACTTATTGAAGCGTAGACACAGACTACTACAGACCCACCTTTCCTGCAGGTAGAGCGAAGCTCCCATAGACGGTGTATCGACTGCTGTCTGATGCTTTGAATGCTTGAAACCCTGAACATGAAAATGCGCGACGCAAATGAAATAATTTATCTGTTTGACAACACAGTAGTACTTTTTTTTTGATTTCACAGTTTAACCAAATGTGCTGTTTTGTTTCAGCTCCCCCCCCCCCCCCCACACACACACACACACACACACACACACACACACACACACACACACACACACACTCCCGCAGGCTGTTGTTGTAAATAAGGATGTTTTCTCAGTCAACTTGCCTTGTTAAAAAATATTTTACAAAACCCCATTGAAGATCTCTCAAAGCTTGACGGTGGATATTGGCATTCCTGTGCAGGAGGCTGTGTTTTTTCTTTTAAAAACCTGCAAACAACCCGGCATAAATTTACACCATTAAGTCCCTCAGGGTAGAGAATGTATAAAGTGTATGTGTGTGTGTGTGGCATGAGAATGCAGTAGTCATAATTAGAATGTAGATGTCCTCTGCCTGCCGTGGACGACGCCTCCCGACATGCACACGCGAAGTGCTTACTCGCGCGTCTGTTGCCGTGTGGCGATGAATAATGCACATATTAATCCGGCAAACGTATGGAAGCTTTACTGACATTCATTCAGCATTCTCTCCTGTTTTCGAGGTTATCTAATTAATGATGCATCTTTGTAGTCACTAAGCATGAATAACAGTCTCTGAAGCTCAGTCAGCGGGAGGGAAAGGTTAAGAGGGGCCTTGGGTTTTTCTCCAGAGCCACTTCTTCTTGCCACAGCACCTCCACCAGCTTCACCCTCCATTGTGCAACGAATATGGTTGCTGACCAAGTCTGTGGAAAAAGAACTAGAAGTTTGTGAGGGTTTTAAAAAACCCCGTCAGCTGGGCTGGGCTCCTCCCACCTCAGCAGCAGCAGGGACAGCGGCGGCGGCTACGGCGGACTCTCAAGCCACCGACGGGACTGGTTCTCGAGTTTCCTGGTCCACGTTTGAGGATGAAGGGAGGAGGGCCGTTTGGGCAAGCAGAGCCGCGGGCAGTCCGCTGGGGAGTGAGGCCGGGATGCGGGGCAGGCGGGGCTTGCGTGCCCCTCCTCCTGGACCTCCTCCCTCGTGGTGCTTGGCGGTTTCCAGCAACAAGCGCACACTCTTGGAGAAGACGGCACGAGGGTCGGTGGCTGGTAGAGCCGGGCAGGAGCAGCTCTCCCTCAACTCCAGAGCCTGGAGACAAGAGTGGAGAGAGAGAAGCACACTCGTGAGTGAGTAGTTGACCTCGGACAAGGAGTTCATTAACGACCAGTACAAAAGGTGGATACGAGACGTTCGCAGTGCAGTAGAAGAAGAGAGCAGTTACTTGTTCTTTGTGACAGGTAGATAAGACATTTGATCAGAAACGCTGAACTGAAAGGAACGCAACACAAAGAGGAGGATGAGAAGGATCGAAGACAAACAAACACAATAAAGACGGAGACACTGAGACACTTTGGCAGCTCTGTGAGGCTGCATTACAGCACAGTGGTGCTTTAGGCTAAATGCTAACACATCTTTGTTTAATTTGTTAGCATGCTAACATTTGCCCTCAACTCAAACTACAGCTGAGGATGATGCGAATGTCATTAGTTTCTAACTGACCTGAGCTCTGTTAAACCTTTTAACAGCAAAAAGGTTTTAAACTATTCCTTAATCCAGATCTGATGATGGCGCTAGAGGAGAAGTCGGGGGATCACCAAAGTCAGTAGGCTTCATCCTCTGGGGAACATGAATACCTGCATAAGACGTAATCTCAATCTGTCCTGTAGTTGCTGAAACACATCCTAGAGGCTAAGAAATATGGCTAAAGATGCGACCTCTCTTCCCTAAATCAATCCCATACAGGTCGGATAAGCAGCGCTGGAGAGAACTAACTACAAGCAGCTCCCCGACTGCCTCGCACACCCCACCCACAAAAAACACCCACTAAAGTCATTAATCTCTCACTTTAGAATCACCTACGAGACTTATACATACACGCTCGTGGCTTCCCACTCAACAGGCTCTCCCCTCTCATGCCGCCGGTGGACTTAATGCGCTTTGCTTAGAGATGATGAGCCCACTAGTGGAGGCGGAGTGCCCTCAGAAGAGTCGGGTTAAGTAGCTCCGACGCTGTCACCTCTCGCAAGGTTAAAAACATCACATTATGCACCACTTTCACCAGACTCAGCTCAGCTGTTAACTGGCTCACATGTGCTGGATCGAACTGTGTGGAGTGAGTGAGGAGGGTATCTAACAGTGAGTTTACTCAGCATGCACACACACACACACACACACACACACACACACACACACACACACACACACACACACACACACACACGCTGCAGGCGGCTGAATCCCCAAAACAACAGTCTTCAGCACTTCACTGCCTGTGGCTGCAGGCTGCAGCAATCTACCACACAGGGATGTGATATGATGTGCGGGCACAAACATGGAACACACACACACACACACACACACACACACACACACACACAACGACACAGGCACCTGATGGACAATTAGTGGTCTACCCATCTGTTCATCTTTCCTGCTTGGAGCATCTGACGGTGTTCACACAGTCCACCTCTCGCTCAAGGTTAAACTCTTGTCGAGTACATTGCTCGTCTCTTTCTCTCTGCCACAATGAACGTGGAATGACGACGCTTCCCACAGAATATGCCGTCTTAAACGCTTCTTAATAAACCACAGACACAGTGTGGGAACACTCGAGATCGTGCTGCTACCGATTTTTGACTGTTTTTTCTTTCAGGTCCTGAACTCAAAGCCTCAAAGACATTTAATAAAGCAGAGCCACGTGTGGGCAAAAAAAACATGTTTTTTCCTGTCTTGCTAAAAATCTTGCATCTTTTCCTGTCCTCCCTGAGCCTCTCCTTCCTCCCTGCCCTCCTCGCCACATGTCTGCGGGTGGATACCCGTCTCTCCAGACGATTCATTAGTTACATGAAGACTCCTCGCAACAGCTCCTACAGCGTCACTGTTTCTTCTAAACAGCAGACGGGCGCGGGGCTCTCTGCTCACACGGGGATCGAAGAGTCTTTTGCTTTGAACGAACACATGAATCAGAGCAGCAGAAATGTGTGTACTTATGTAATTGTGGTAATATTATTTGAACTGTGTGTGTGTGTGTGTTTGTGTGTACCTGTGGCATGAGGCGGTCCAGCTGAGTGAATCTGTTCTTGTGCGACGGGTGTGTGGACAGCCACTCGGGGAAGGTGGGCTCTCCTGTCAGCTGGTCTCTGATTTCCATTTGCTGCCAGAATACGGGTCCTGCTCGCACATCTGCACACGCCTGGAAAGGACACACACACACACACACACACACACACACACAGACACACACAATGAGGCATCCCTGTGTCTTGTGCCGAGATGAAAATCCTTACTGACTTCTGAGTTTAGTTTAGTTTGACAACAGTGTCCCCTAGTGGCCTGCAGACAGCAAGGTTTTGAAACCACAGCTACATTACAGGAGTAAACTATTTAGTATTGCACTTTTATAAAGCTGGGGAACTGAAAAAATAATGGGACAACTTTTAGTCCCCTGTGTGGGTCAAGTTCCAAAAATTGCTGGATCCTACATTTTGCATAATGCAACGCAATAGCATCTTTCATTTGACATCCCAATCTTTACAATCTGCCACTTCCAGTTTGTAATGCAGGCTCTGTTACATCGAAAGCCCGAGCCAAGATAAGTCTGACGTCATCAGGTCAAAAACAGACTGAAAACAAGCAAAAAACAGATTGAAAAAGGCCAAAAACAGCCTCAAAACCAACCGTTTTGGAAACTGAACTTTATGTGCAAACTCAGTGGATTGTTCCTTTAAGTACCAACAAATTGTAGATGACGATACCTTTGCAGCCAACTGCAACCCGACTTGATCGGCCTCAGCCTCCAGTTTCCTGCTGAAGGGACGGTTGAACATCAGCTGAGGGAGAAAAAAAAAAGATGATGTATGAGGTTGTGCAAAATTCATACATATTCCAACCTGTTTTTTAAAAGTCTATTCCAGAACAAAAAGAAAATCGTTGCCAGTTTGATTGAACGTTGAAAACTGTGATGTCTTGTCAGGAGATTGTGTGACATCCTGGAAGAGGTCTCACCTGGGACAGCTTGCCCTGGACCCACTGTCCCAGCAGAGCCATGCTGTCTTGAGGACACGCGGCCCAGATGGCTGTCAGCAGAATCAGGGACAGGAGGTCCACGACATGAGACAGACTGGCCTGTTCTGCCTGGGGGAGGGGAGGGGGGGGGGGGGGGGGGGGGGGGGGGGGCAGAGGGATGACAGGGAGGAGGTGACAGAGGAGACAAGGAGGGAATGTAGAAAGGATTAGGGTTAAAAAAATAAATAGAAGAGAATAGAAAAAGTTTTTGGGAGGTGAACAAGGCTGGAACATATTGATTGTTCCCATCTATTTCAGAGGAACTTTTTATAACAGATTTAGAGGTTTTAACAGCCAATCCAATAGAGCGCACCTACTGGGTAATACCGAGCACATCGATGCTCATTCCCTTCATCTAATTAAAATCTCCTTCAAGCATTTCCTCCGAGGACGTTTAAAGTCTTGAAATACCCACAACTTCATTAGGCACTTTTCTTTCTTTCTTTCTTTTTTTAAAAGAACAAGACGAATCGGCTTTTGTAGAGTAAGAAAAAACAGCCGTCAGTGGAGAATTCATAAAGCTCGGCGGCGCCCTCGGTGGACGGGACTCTGGACGCCACGGTGCCGACGGGATCAGTGAGCGTTTGGGAGGTGATCGTCAGAGAGTCTTCATCACCGGCTGATGCAACAACACCGCAACTGGTGCCACTTCAGCCATTGGTACACGTCCCAGATGGAGCTGGGGGGGGGGGTGACGGGGGGGGGCTGATGATGAATCATCAGGAGATCTCAGTGTATAATGCACATCCCTATAGGAGGTCCACATACATATTTATCTCACCACCTTGTGTGGGAGAGACCTGGAAGACTTCCAGCTGTAACGTTCTACTCTGTGTGCCAACGAAGGCTTTTAAGTGACTTTAAACTTTGTTCTGGAACATCGTTTCAGATGACTCATCTTGTGTGCGCGGTGAAGGTCTGTTTGTGCACGAGGCAGCATGTCGTTCTCCGCAGAGCTGGAGAGGTTTCTACGTTTCCTGCATCCGACCCGGCAGTGCTGCGTCTTTGTTTTTTCATTTAAATAGTTTGGCTCCGTCGTGCAACTGCAGCTCGCATTGATTTAAGGAATGAGAGAATTATTTCTGGAAATAAATACAGTGGTAGGTTTAATTCCCTCCCCATTGCAAAAGCCGCACTAACGATGAGGGCCTGTTGCTGCTGCGCCGTGAGGCAGCGGGAACTAAACGTGTTTCAAGGTGATAAAAGGCAAACGAATGAGCGGATATTTTGGTGGAGAAATAAAGGGACGGACTCCAATGTCAGGTGGAGCGCTACGGTAAATAATAATAAGCTCTGTGGTGATATAAGCAGGGGTAGAAAGGGGTGACACCATCACAGACAGTCAAGGGGTTATGTACTTACAGAGTGTCCCAGTACAGCATGAGCCATCTCGTGTCCCAGCACAACGGTGAGCTGGTGGACGTCCGCCACCGCCTCCAGCATCCCCGCAAACATGAACACTTTCCCGTCCTGCGTAAAAAAAGCAAAGAACAATCCAAGTCTGAGACGACATCGTGACATGAAGGACACGTGTAGCTCTACATGCCGTCTTTTCCTTCTGCTGACCGGCAGGACGAAGGCGTTGACGTCGGGACTCTGCACCACGTGGACGCTCCAGGTGACGTCGGACACTTCGGGGATGTCCTCGTTCCTTTGGGCCAGGTGCTGCACCACCCGCTCCACCACCTGGTGACGAGGGTCGGTGACTGGAACCAGCAGCTCCGCAAACTCCTCCATGTACTGAAGGACACACACACACACACACACACACACACACACACACACACACACACACACACACACACACACACACACACTTGAGCATTTTAGGAATAATTTAATTTGCTTAATTCCTCCTCATATTCAATTTTCTCTCCCTCCTTCAGTCATCCATTTACTAAATGCCATCTCACTTGGCTTGTTTTCATCTAAATTAATCTTGTTAAAAGTGTTGGAAAGATAATTTTTAATTTTCTATCCGTGGTCATCCTCCACCCACCCACACACACACACACACACTCACACACACACACAGACACCCACAGACACACACACTCTCTCTCTCACCGCCTCTGAAGTCAGGGCTGCCAGCTCCATGTACTTCTCTCTGCTGAACACGAGGAGGCGGGTGCGTCCCGTCACCGGGGACTCGTCCAGGTGGGTCAGGAGGAGGAGGGCTACAATCACCATAGCGACGCCTGCCCCCGCCGCCAGATGCCAGCGGCGCTGACGGACCCAAGCGCGAAAGTGCTGCCGGCGTTCGGTCGGCAGGGCCACCCACCACTTCCTTATACTCCTGTGCACAGGAGGAAGGTGCTGAGGTAGCTCCCACAGAATCACGCTGTACGTTTAAATGTCACATACTGCCCCACAGTGGGACAGAACGAACAGAACGAACAGAACATGAATCATTTAAATCTCCTTTCATGTCTGGAAAATTGGCATATTTGGAATTTAGTAGAAAAATGCAAAAACCACAGAGATCTCAAAGTAGGTCTGGCCAAGAAGGCAGCATCAAAACATGCATAAAATATGCTCACAACAACATAGTATGCACAAAACACTGGAGTGATTTTGTGTGTTTTTTCCCAAGGAGGCAGTCAAATATTTAAGGAGACAAGTAGGCCAAGACAGAACAACTCTCTGCAGAGCGGGGAGTTTCACGGTGGGGGAGCTGGAAATGCTTCCAAATTCAGCTCTCTGACCCAAAATAGAACCTAATAAATGAACGACGCCTCACTGATGAAAGTGTGCTATGGAGCCTCACGTGTGCCAAATGATGCTATTACTATTATTATTATTATGAATTTGAAGTTAAATTGGTTTCAGATTAGTGGAGCAAGACGTAACAGACGAGACACAACACACAAAGGGGGGGGGGGGGGGCTTCAGGTGCAGTGAGTACAACAGGTTGAGACTGAGTGTGAATTGAAACTGCAGAACAAAGGTACTGCATGTTTATTTAATGTTGCGTCACTTTATGTCGATGTGGGGCCGTGTATTAGAGGAGCAGGCAGTCTGTTGTGGAGGGTTACACATGTGTGTGTGTGTGTGTGTGTGTGTGTGTGTGTGTGTGTGTGTGTGTGTGTGTGTGTGTGTGTGTGTGTGTGTGTGTAAGTAGCAGTAGAAAGGAGTGGTTAAATTAAAAAAAATCTATTTAATTAAATATAAAAACAACATTTTAATTGCTTAAGACAAATATGTACACATATATAGATTTATTTTTGTTATCAGTTAATTAAAAACATGTTAATTAACAAAAACAATGGCAACAATTTCTAAAGTAACTTATTTGTTAAATAAAATTACCCAATTAATACAACTGCTAATAAAACAATTAAGAACACATTACCACATTAAGTGGTAATTAAATGACATTGTGCGTCTCCTACCTGCCCAGGATTATAGCCACGAGCTTCTGCAGAGGTTTGAGCATCAGCCATATGAGGGGGGCTGCGGGCAAGGCCCTCGCGGGGGCTGAGGTGTGGAACAGGTGCCCCAGGAGGACGGGACCAGAGTGCACAGGTAAAGGGGGTTTGGGACCGATCTGGCAACGCGCCGTCCTCCCATTGTTAAGGAATAAGAGAGGCGATACATTTGAAGTGGCTCTGAGGTGAACAAGGTTTGATGGAGGAGTCTGAGTGGACACCCAGTAGTGGGTCTTGCGCACAGGACGTCCAGCTTGTGCGCAGCACACCCGGAAGTCTCGTGTCAGATGAGCGGAGAGAGAAGAGAGGCGACTGCTCCTCAAAACACAATGTAGAATCATCGTCCTTGTTGGTGACGCAAGAAAGTATTTTTTGGCAACCTTAGACGACGCAAACACGCCCGTCTGTTGTTATAGTGGAGCTGGAATTCCTCATGTTGAAGTAGAAATTACTGTCACGGGACGTTTAAGTTTCCATTCGTTTTTAAAATAACCTCGAACTGTTCCCAGCTGTCAATGTCACTGCTAGCCGGTGTTCGCTAGCTACATTTAGCCTCGTATCGCTGTCCAACAACCGCGGAACTAAAATGTTTATCTGGTTCAAAAGTTTATTTTATAGCACCGTAACACATCGAGTCAAAGAAAACATTGTAGTTCCTTTGCGACGCGAATCGTCTGAACTGTTGACGACGGAACTTTGCTCGTTGTTTTTACAGTTAGACGCTTCCGCTTCCAAATGATTCCCCCTAGAAACGACTCCGCGACGACCGTTCCGGGTGCACAGTTAGCGTCCCGCAGTAGATTAAACATAATCATAACATGTTTCGTGTTACACCATTATCTGTAAAATGAGTCACTATTTAATATTATAACTATTATAACTTTTTATTTAATAAAAAGTTAAAAATAATAGAGCGCTTTCGGTTAAATTCAGTTGTCATTAACCCCCCCCCCCACAAAACTTAATTATTGTCTATGCACTAAATGCTATTTTTTTCAGTCTGGGATATGTCAATGATTGGCAACAACATCACTTTTTATGCATGGCATGAAACACTGCAGTACTCCTAAATACAGCAGCACTAAATAGCTCAATCTGGTGGACAGTTTTGAAGCCAGGGCTCTAGATTGAAGGTCTGATATGTTGGAATAAATGACTTTATGTTGTAATGGCTTTGGGATTAAAGATTGTCCTTTTTTTAATAGGTTTCATTGGGGACATTTTTGTCATTTAGGGTCTGATCATCTGTGTTTTGGCTACAGACTTTATTATCATAGACTTATTATACAGGAGATGAGGTAAAACTTACACCCTTGCCAAAATGTATGCCAAATGCAATAACACAGACCAAATGATCGAGACGAAGGTGTGACTTCAATGTTTGATCAAAAACGACAGCATACACAAATATAACATAAAACAAGAGGCCAAAATATATAAAGCTATTTTTATTTTCCTGTTTAAAAGAAAACTGCAGAACTGAGAAAGTGAAATACTTTTTCTCCCCAGTAACACACATCTTTGTCTTTCTTTCTAGTTTTTTGGTTAAAGCATTGAACAAAAAATAATAAAATGTTAAAAAACTAAATGAATAAGTTGGTAATACTGATACAGAAACCGTATCGCAAAGCTTTTGTTGCGTTAAATATTGTTTTATGCACAAGCAGGGTGAGATATCTCGTCCATCACAGTAAATAGTCGTGTTCACTCGACAACACAGAGCCCAGATGTAAAACTGTGCTGCTGTTTGTCTCAAACTGTGAGTCTGTGGTTTGTAAGCTGGTGTCTGAAGCTCTGCCAGAGTCTGGATCAGAGCCTCTTCCTCCTCCTCTTCCTCCCTCCGGAGGCTTCTCCTCACCGAGCAGCTCGTCAAAAGTAAAGTCATCTGAGTCCACCGGTCTGTGTGAGGGATTCAAAGACTCTTCCTCTTCCTGGTCAGACGGTTGCTCCTGGGCAATGAAGTCGGACTGGAAAAGGGCCTGGATCTGGGTGAGGAAGGGGTCTCCCTCCTCATCCGGCAGGGGCTCCATGTACCTGGCCAGAGACGACAGCATCTGAGGGGAGGGACCAGATGGAAGAGGCACAGTGGAATGAGACAGAGAACATAAAACAGTAGAACAGGGAACACTGGGACGTGTGAACAGACCTTCTCCAGACAGGTGAGATGGGAGTCTTTCCGGAAAAATCTCTCCATCTGCACACTCCTAGAAGAAAAAGGAACAGTTTAGATGCTTCATCTTTAAAACAATTTCCTCGCTCTAACCAACACAAACTAAAACTAATTATTAGGAATTGGGCAATATAAAATGTTTTGTCTTGGCTCATGATAAAAAGAAACCACTCACAATAAGTTTGTTTTTCACTAAAAAGAGGTGTGGCCTGTCTGTGACGCAATACAAATAGTAATGGTAAAGTGATTCCAGTATGTTTTATTTTGGCCAGGATAAAACTTTCTGAAAAACTTTAAACTAAACTTAACAAACTCACTGTGAAAACTAACTTTAACTAAACTAGAATAAAATGGATTCCAAACTATTCCAGCCTCGGTCAGGACTCGGTTCCCACTCACCCGGGTGTTTGACAGTATTTGTAGATGATCCACTGAGCTCTCCTCAGCGTCTGTTCCCAGTCTGGAATGTCTTGTGATGACAGGAAGTCGAATCTGTAGGGCAGCTCTGGAGGGGAGGGGGAGGGAGGGGAGGGGAGGGGGGGGGAGAGAGAGACTCAGTCAGAGGATAAATTGTGCTACTGTGTGATGAAATCACTGACCTACATTGTCAGCTGGATTTCAAAGCCTCTTGATCGTAACTGTTTTGAAGTTTTGAATCATGTCTTTGTGTGTGTGTGTGTGTGTGTGTGTGTGTGTGTGTTACACACTCTGTGGGCCTGAAGGCTCCTGGCTCTCTTTCACCAACAAGCAGGTGGTTTGGGAGTGGGGGGAGGGGTTGGCCGGGTCGTACGGGCTCACGATCATCCCGATGAAGGGGGCTCCGCCACGAGAGAAGTAACTCTGGAACAACCAGGACAGAGGAAATCAGATCACACGTTCAAACTCCTCCTTTCAATGCCACACGTCAAGAAAACCTGCCGGATCAGACACTGATCAATAGAAGAAGCAGCCGGTGAAACACATTCAATTCCCTGTAAATTTGTCACAATGAAAGTCCTCTTCCTCCCTGTAGTATTAGTAGACATACGTTATGGAAGAATAGCCGCTAACAAAGCTACGCTAAATCGACAGTAAACACATTTTCCTGTAGACTCTTCACAATAAAAGTTATTTTATTATTTAAACGCTTTTATTTTCAAGCATTAAAAACAGGAAACGTTGGGTTTTGATCAGCAGCAACTTAAAGTCCCAGTGAAACGGAAGTTAGAGCTTCTTTGGAGTGAATGCTGTCCAAACCTCATGTAGATCTGAACCACCTCCACATGTGGTCCGGCTGATCGGACGACCACAGTCTCACTGAGCAGAGTGTAACCAAGACATATTAAACCAGCGGGACTTCTCTGGCCGCCTCCTCTTACCTGGAACTGGTCCTGCGTGTTTATGTCCCGTACTGAAGGGTTTGGGTGGAAGGTCGGGTGCGAGTGGTACCAGCCCACCACACTGAGGCCCAGAGACGACAGCACGTCACAGGCCTGCGTCTGAGACAGCGGGTCCATCTCACACTGCAGACCCGTGCTCACACTGTTGCACGGCTCTGCTGCACAGATCTGCACAAGACACACAGAACACAAGGACTGCTGTACACAGTAACATGAAGAAGAAACAAAAGTGTCGCTTTCCACTCCTTCCTGTACCTTCAACACTCTCTGCTCCTCGTTGAAGGTTCCACCGAGCAGGCCGATGACTTCCCCCCGCGACACGTGGGCATGCTGACGATCACAACACACATTAGAATACCATTAATGATAATAAATGAATGACAGGCTCGCAGGCAGCTAGGGCGGGGCAATGTGGCCAAAATCACAACAGTATACTCCTGTGTGAATTAAATACTTGACAAATGAGTATTTTCTCATTTAATTAAGAACTTTAGTACAAAATGATCAGATTTCCTGAAAAATGTGCTTGTTGTTATCGATTAAGATACTTTAATTGTGTCTGAAGATGTCTCCATGAAGGATTTCTTCACCGTATGATTCCATTGAAAGACGATAAAGGATCATAGTGACGGCCAGCCCTCCTTACACGTGATACAAAGGGGAGAGTGCATTCAGCTGCTTGTGTGTGTGTAAAGCGTACCATGTCCATTATGAGAAGAGTCTCTGCACACACAATAACCTGGAATGGTTCCTGGGAAGAACAGCAAAGGAGAGCTTTTAATACGTATCAAACGAACAAAGAGACATCGTACTGCTGAAGATGGATAAACGGCCACTGACCTGCACATCCTCTCCAAAAGACCTGCAGGGAATCAACTGGAAGGGATCAAAAGACCTAAAAGAAGACCGTAAATAGTTACACATATATCAATATAAAATTATAAAATTATATAATTACATAATGAATCCATCATGCTCACCCTCTGAACCGTGAGACCTTGCAGGGTTTAGGCTGCCTCTTCCTCTCTTCTCTCCGCAGGGCGAGTTCCTCCGCGCTGAGATGCTGCGGACACAGGATCAGTAAAAGTGTTCATGTGAATTCTCCTCACGATCAGCTGTTTGCAGCACGGTTGCATTTTTGTCTCAAAAGTGTCCAAACCTCGTACGTCTGTCCCTCCAAATCTTTAGAGTCGCACCAGTTCCCCCACGTGTCCCGCACGCGCCGCTTCCTGGTCCGCTGAAACGTGCAGCCAATCGGCAGTTAGCTCGAGGTGTTACAATCTTGATGTCGGGTGTCTTTTATGGGAGTTTCGAGGGGAGTTTCTGGGTACCTACCATGCTCTGCAGTCTCTGGGCGAGCTGGTAGGCCTCGATTACATCTCTGCCCTCCTTGTGCTTGGAGCGGTCCACCACCTTAGGGCGATTGTAGACGGCTTGCTCTGTGAGAGAAGAGGCACAGCTTCAAATGAAGAAGTGAAGCCAGGCTTTAAAAAAAAAAGAAGAGCAGAATAATGCAGCTCAGTGAAGTTACCGCAGTTGAAGTTGATGGCTCCGATGAGCTCCAGGTAGGTGTGTATTCTCCCGATGCAGTTGACGTCTCCGCAGTTCTTCAGTCCGGGGCGGACCGACGTCTTGTTCAGGTACCTGGGCTTGCTCCTCAGCCTGAAGAACAAAAAGAACGTAAAAGACATTTTTCTGCAGAGCTGTGGTTGACAAACGTTACCAGACCGTTTGAGGTTTTACCACTGATCCAGGATGTAGTTTCGGATCTTAAGGTATCTTTCAGGGTTCTTGGACGGTCGTCCCTCAAAGAACTCTGGGATAGCTTGTTTCTCCTCCTCAGTGATGGTCTCCAAGTCCATCTCTATTTCCTGCTCAGGCACATTGAGCTCCTCCTCTTCGTCCTCCTCCTCCTCTTCCTCCTCCTCTTCCTGGTCTTCTTCTGGCCCATCAGCTGGACTCTGCTCAGTCTTATCAGCGGAATCTGGGCAGCAAATACAAACACAATGTAACACAAGAGTAAAAGAATCATCATCATGGGGTGGGTTATAAAAACAGCAGGTGTTGAGTCTCACCTGTGTCATCACTACTGGCCTCCTCCAGTTGAGCGGTCTGTGCTGGGCTCTCAGACCGGGAGCTCTGGTCTTCGTTGTCATCGGTCATCTGCTCCGAGTCTTTCTGAGCTGCCGTCTGAGGGTTTTTTGGAGGGAGTGTCTCTCTCTCGTCCGGCCCGGTCACATCGGTCTTCTCCGAGGAAGGGAGGGAAGACGAGGGCGGAGGGCTTTGCGGAGACGGCGAGGCGTGGCCGAGTCGGTCCTTCGTCTCGGTCAGACCTGGCTCTTCTTGCTCCTCTGCGTCCGTCTGGACGTCACGCTCCGGTTCACAGAGGTCAGTTCTCAGCTCAGCCGGCGGTCCGTCGTCACCGCCGGCATCGTCCCCGTCGTCACTCAGATCATCGGTGATGTCCACCTCCTCGTCCTCTTCATCGGAGAGCTTCTCTATGCGGACAGTGTTTGTCAGAGCGGACGCCTGACTGGAGGTGGGCTGAGGAGGCTGTAAGTGTGGCTCGGGACCAGCAGAGGGAGCTGCTGCTCTGGGTTCTGATGTAGTCTGAAAAAAAAACAAAAAAACATGCACAGATGACGAAAGAGTTTGTTGGTTTTCACATTTCTTATTTCCCAAGCCGTCCCGAGGAATGCGTTTCTGGTTGTGAAAGAGTTTGAGCACTGAGGAACGACCACGGTTAGGCTCGTATTCACAGACATGTGAAAGTAAAAGCAGGTCTCACCTTGTGTTTGAAATACTGTCGGGCATAACTCTTGACCTGAAAAATGGAACGGCTGCCGACCAACTTGGCAATCTTAGTCCACCTTCGGCCGAACTGAGCCTGCAGAAAACAAACACACACCTGGTTATTTTTGCACAATACGCTCACAGAGTAACATGTTAAAGGCCTGTAAACACCATCACCAAGAGCTCACCAGTCCTTCCTCAAACAGGTCTTTCTCCTGTTTGGACCAGCGGGTAGAGGAGCCGGAGCCCGAGGCCGACGTCTTGGCCGGAGACCTGAACACCCCACGATAGAGAAGAAGTGTGACGTACAGCAAAATGCTAACAACTGTTGGTGTGAACGCTAAAGAAAGGTTTGACTCACTTCTTCACTTTGGGCTTGTTGTCTGCATCACTTTCCCAAATGTGGTCCGGAATCCCCTCACCTGTCAGGTAGTATCTACAAGCTTGGTTCAGGACCAACACGTTTAACACAGAATGTCACAAGCAATTACATTTTACAACGATAAACAACTCTTTAAAAGATAAATTAATGTGTTCATCATTAATCTTTATGATTTGTTTACACTCTCTCTCTCTTTATTTTATGTCTTTAATTTCTACAATTAGTCATTTAATGCTCGCTGGGAGGAGCTTTATAAAAATCATCAATATTTGTCAAGACATTTCATTCCTTAGCATCTCACCTTTCATAGTCTCTGCTTTGGACAACACAGAATCTATTAAAATTGCAATAAACAATATTATTTTCATTTTAAGACGACTTTATGTCACTGATATAATGCCACCCTTTAAAAGAGCAATGAACTTTTATTTATTTTTAAATATTCAGACACTGCAATTGGAATGTGTTTCTAAAAATCCTAATAAATAAATACAAATATAAAAAAATGAAATAAAACTCCTGGAACAAAAGTGTTTGTAAAATAAACTCTCCGTCGTCCGTCAGGTCTGCAGTGAAGCCACTTAAAGGACTCAGCAGCCATTACAACACTGTCGTTTACAAAAGTGTGTGTGTGTGTGTGTGGTGCGTTTGAGGACCAGTGAAAAGGATACTGTTCCTCCAGCAGCATCCTCTCGATCACCTCCCTGTTCTCCGAGCTGATGGAGCTGTCCAGCTGCCATGGCTGCACAACAGACACACACACGCACACAAATACATTGAGTCAACAACAACAACACAAGCATCAACAGCCACACAGGAGTCAGTTAGCCTCGTGAACTCGTACCAGTATCCCGGCGCTGCTCTTCCACCCGGACTGGATGAACTGCTCCGGGACTAGACCTCCTCCGTCCAGCTCACTGAAACAGAGAGAGAAGACACGATAAGGGCCGAGGAGGACTCCCACCAGTCCATGGGGACCCACAGAGCAGCTAACCGCCGCTGTAGACCGCTGTGTGGGACTAAAGAACAACGAGCGGGTCTCCGTGGATCAGTGTGGACGACAGCACACAGGACCAGCGCACCGCGTGAGCGTTAAGTCATCAGAAACAGGGAATATTCTCACCGAATACTGTTGTCGAACTCGTCTCCCTCGATGTCAACATCCACCTCGTCCTCCATGTTGTCGGATAAACGTAAACAACGGCGAGAGAGCGAGAGCGCGAGAGCGCCGGAGGAAAAACAGCGCTCTGCTTTGCTCACAGCGACACCTGGTGGTGGGATGAACTAACACCACTTCTACTACTACTACTACTACTACTACCACCTCTACTACTGCTACTACTGGTACCTCTACTACTACCACTACTGCTACTACCACTACTGCTACTTCTACTACTACTCCTACTGGTGTATAATCCCGTATTTCTGATAATAATCCTGCATACATTGTGAGGAACATACATTATTTTGGTGGCTGGTGTTTGATTAGTATTATTAGCAGTGATGTAATGTCACTAATATAATAGGGTTAAACAAATTAAACTACAATATCACCATGAAACGTTCCCAGTTGATTACAAACATTGAGACAATTTTTTTGTATGACGCGTTTTCCGAAATGTTTAAATATGCAAATTAGGCATTCTCATGTAAAATATGTGACACTTTGCATAATTTTCCAGAACATAAATCTGAACATTGGATAAATCAGAAAATACTGTCAACAGCTATAGCAAAAATTCCTCCATGTGTTTAGTAATGAAATGTTGTATAAATCAGGCTGTGAATGATACATTAATAATCTCCTCAATAAAACCTTCAGAATATAGAGAGGAATGAACCTGGACTGTTTGGTGTATGTAAGAGCTGCTGAAGTGGAGATTTCTGAAATTAGAAAAAAAAACTTCCAAAACTCCAATATATATATAAATAAATAAATAAAACACAGTTTCGATCCAATGGTTTCCTACATTTTGTTTAATGTCCTGTCGTATAATATCTGCGGGGAGAAGTATTTGTGTCTCCTGCATGAACTAAATACTGAAGTTTATGTTCAGTTTTAACCACCAGCTGGACTAACCTGCACAATGCTGCTGATGGAAACGCCTTTTATCCCCTGAAAGTTTAATTTATCATATTTTATCTTTTCCTTTTTGATTTAAGACTGATTAATGATAAACGAACAGTAAAGGCTAAATATGAAGACGCACACAAATAAAAAGACAAAAAGTTTAAGACAACAAAAAAAAAAGTTTTTATTTAGAAATTCACAGTTTCTAATGGCACTACAGTTTGTAGTAACTCACTTCTGCTCAAAAAATACGGTGCAGCTCTTCAGAGTTAATCACACAGAGAGAGAGAGAGAGAGAGAGAAAGAAAAAGAAGAGATAGCACTTGGCATATAAGGTAAAAAAAAAAAAAAAAAAGGCATGAGGAGTCATTCAAAGTGCACTGAGCTCCTAGAATTTCTCTCTGAGGGCGTTCTCCCTCGTCGCTCGCTGTGTTACAGGATAAGTAGATTCAAAGTAGTCTTTCTCATAACACAGACAAACACACACACATACATGAGATCAACAAATAAATCCTCACATGCATACAGGTTTACACACACACACACATACATACATACATAAGATCGTACACATTCCAAAAAAAAAAAAAAAAAGGGTAAAAAACAACAACTCGTGATTTGTGGAACATACAGAATCACATTAATAGTGTTCCACATTTACCCATCTCTGCTGCGTTCCCTTTATTAGACCATTCACATCCGTCTCCTCACAAAAGTGTCATTCAAAGGTGGGGCGACCACGTGAAGTCAAAGAGCAGTGACAAGTGAATAATAATAAAAGAAAAAAAAAAAAAAGAGTACAATGAGAGAGGATGCACAGATTGGGGGGGGGGGGGGGGGGGGGGGGCAGGCGTGAAGATTTAAGTGTTTAAAGCTCCATAATGGGAACACACGTTAAAGAGCGGCTGATAAAAGCAGGCATATATTCAAACTTCACAGTCACAGAAAAGTCGTGCAATGGTGGCCGGAGGCGACCTCGGTGGATGACGATATGCAAAAGAGGAAGAGGAGCTGTGGAAGCTGGTCAGGAGAGGCAAAAGAAAATAATCTCTTTAAAATAGTCCAACCACTGAGAGCCAGTCAGAAACTGCATACATTAAGAAAAATCAACATTTTATTATTAAAAAAAAAAAAAAATTAATTCTCACATGCGCGACATCCCTACCTACGCCGTTTAAACATTAAACCGAATGTCGGCGTGGTTACAACCGGTTTGGTTAGTGATCAGACGATGATTAACCCTCATCACAGCCCTTTCCACTACGTCTACTACCCAGCAGCTATGAACAGAAACACAAAGCAGCAGAGTGACGATCCCAACAAGTTTCTCTCGATTATCTTGTAAAAAAAAAAAAAAAAAAAAAAAATGCGGCAGGACATGTGACTGCGATCAAACAGACTCGGGGGGGGGGGGGGCTGCCATGATGTCAGGCTAAGATGTAAAGAAATAAACAACAGAAGAAGAAAGTGTCAGTGCGGTCGAGTGCGTTTCACTGTGATATTTCTACGTAACGTTCTCACGTGGATGAACTGCAGGACTGGGAGACTGGCAAGCCAGCTGGGTTCGTTTTAAATAAATAAATAGATAAATAAAACTGGTCTGTCAGACTCAGCTGCAGGGTCCCAGTATGGTGTTTGTGTGTGTGTGTGTGTGTGTGTGTGTGTGTGTGTGTGTGTGTGTGTGTGTGTGTGTGCATGTGTGTTCACAAGTGTAAACATTCAGCTCTGCAACCCAACGTGCTCCTACAGTACATTGTGCCCTGAACAGGAGCACGATGGTTTGAGAATAAACAGGAGCAAGGCTCAGCTATGGATGAGAGAAATATTAAAATATAACGGAACAAAAAAAGACAATATAAACCCCCAACGGTGGCTTTGCCTCTGGCCTGTTTGAAGCCTTTAACCTTCCTCTCAGTCACAATATCCTCTGTAACAAGTGCAATTTCTCTGTATTCGGTGTGTGAGCAAGCTCTTCGGGGCCAGCCCAAACTAACGGAGTGAGGTCAGTCTCGTGGTGAAGCTAGTGGGGATCCACAAACTGCTGCGATCGTCTTTGTAATTACGAGGGTTAAGCGGGACACTAAACGCACTCGGACATGTAAAAATCCTGTTCTTCATTCAGCTCTGGTGGTTGGTTTGGAAGAGACCGGCGGAGAGACCGGAAGAGACAGAGAGAGAGAGAGAGATAGAGAGAGTCTGGTGTACAATGAAAGATGAACGCTCTGGTCCCATAACAAACACCTGCAGGAGGTTAAGGATGCAATACGAAGACAGAATGAATGGCAATGAAAGACAGAAGGAAATAAAGATGAGACGTTAGTTTGTCATGCTCCACAGCTCTCTCACGACGACACATTTCATCCTACAGAGCAGCCTAATACTTCCTCCCCTGTGTGGGAACGTAGAGCGGAGGTCAGCGCCTCTCTTCACTGTGCTCACGAGTGGGATAAAAACCTACTGGTACTCAACTGTCATGGGACAATGTGCTTATCCATTAAGAACAAAAAAAACCCCACATTGTGTTAATGTTCCACCAGAGTGTCTCTCTCCGTGTCTTTAAATTTCATATGTTTAGCATTAAAAAGGTCGAGAACAGATATAAAGGCACGTAACCGTAAACAGCTCTTTGACAGGAGTGGGTGAGGACCGGATGATGTCGAGCTACTGCCGCCGCAATAACTTCAGTTCCACGGTGCGCCTGGGTGCTCATGGGAAATGTGGTTCTTTGGGTTGCAGTTAGTTCTCACCTCCTCACACGTCTGCTACCTTTTTATGGTGTGTGTGTGTGTGTGTGTGTGTGAAATAGAAAGTTGTGTCAAAGTGTGAGTGTTCAGACGTGTCCGGTGACTGCCGTCACCCCGATGGTCCCGACACTGATCTCCTTGTTTCCCTTCATGAGCTGCTGCAGGCTGGGCAGAGAGGCCACGCCCCCTCCCTGCATGGCGGGGAACTGCAGCTCCGTCTGCAGCGACTTCCGCCGCTTCACCGAGCGCCTCTCCTTCCGCGACTTGGCGGGATGCTGCTGCAGGGAGAAAGGCAGGCGGTGTCCGTTGCACAGGCCGGAGGAGGGGAGGACGGGGGAGGGAGGGGGGAGGCGGCTCGCGTAGGACTCTTCGGAGTGGGTGGACGAGCTGCAGCTGCTGGTCTCTGAGGGGAACTCCTTGGAGGTGCAAGTGGGCAGCGGTGACACCACCTCTGTGGAGGGAGGAGGGGGAGGCGCCGGGAGAGAAGGAGCGGGTGGAGGTAGTGGAGGTGGAGGTGGGGGAGGAGGGGGAGGCGGCGCAGGGAGGCAGGGCTGGAAACCGTTGCAGTTTAGACCCCCGTTTGCGAGCGGAGCCGTCGGATCGGTCAGATTCAGCATCTCAACTTTGTCCAACGACTTTGACTTGTAGCGCTTTTTCTACAAGAAGAACACAAAGACAGGAGGAGCGAATGATGAAAACAAAAACACATTCAGAGAAAGCATAGAAGCATGTAATAGTGTAACGCCCTATTAACCACTTTTGTGCTCGACACTACGGTCACATAAGGGTGGGGAGGTTTCACAGGAATGATGGAATCTGGGATTTGGAGGAAACTAGTCAGAGGGTTCCCACGCTTTCTAGAGATCGTTCCTCTCTGTGGAAGTCTGACGTACAAGACGTGTCGTCTATGAAATCATCTCCTACGGGCTTAGACATTGATCATAGAATAAAAGAAGATACTAAGAACTACCACAGTTACATTTAAAGGATAATGTAACATATTGTTCAGACTTTCGGCCACTTAAGTTGTAAACTTATGCTACTATGCAGGAGTAACATAACATAACCAAAATACTCAATAAACTACCATTAATACAGTCCTAAACAGAAGGTAATGTTATCTGTTTTGGGAAGCCCTACAATACAGACTGGTAGTTCATTCTCGGCTAAAGGAAAACAGAAGAATATTGAAATTTTTTCAGTAAATTTGACTTATTCTCTCATTTTCCATGACAGGAAAATTGGTCGACTGTTCTCCAGGTTTACCAGGACGTATAGGAACCCTGAAATATTTACTATAAATATAACTATTAAGTAGTTTTCCTGATCTAAATAAAGTCTCTAAACTGATCAGTGCTTAAATCACAACGTTTTCACTGGAGAGGAGGCGTTGTGACGTGTTTTAATTTTGAAGGACTTGCAATGAAGACCGTTTAAAAAAAAATAAATAAATAAAAGGCCCACAGTGTCTGCAGAGAAGTGGTTAACAGGCCTCTGGAGTGGGCTGAATCTTAACACTGTGGAGCCGCTCCCTTATCTCGGCTACTCCACAGAGGATCAGTGACTGACGAAGAAGCCATTCTCTGCTCTAGCACACTTATAGTACAGACTGACTGACACTAGAAAAAACAACATCAACAAAGAAAACACACAGAGAGCACTTGAAAAAGTAAGGCGGCCGACACAGCCAACAGCAGCAGTTGGAACAGACACTGTACCTTTTTCTCTGGAGAAAACCTTAGAGGTTCTACAATGTACAAGTCATCGGGACCTACTGGGGAGGGGAGAGAGGGGCCAGGTTAATGATGGAATGGCAAACAGGAATACATACATGTAACAAGCATGAAGTGACCTTGCAAGTAGTTTTATCAAAAGATGCAAAGGCAACAAAATCCATATTATAATCATGGCTTATTGTACACAAGTGATTTGACTAAAACAAACAACTAGGGTGAAGCTAAAATCACAACAAAAGCATTAATTTATTATCGATTACTACTTGCAAATGTCTACCACGAGCCAGCGAAGCACCATGCTCTATTATTACACTCCTCGAGTCTGCATGTGGCCACAAGCTGGCAATGACAGCCTCTCAGCCTCAAGGGCAAACTCACTCACCCCCCCCCCCCCCCACACACACACGCACACACACGCACACACACGCACACACACGCACGCACACACACGCACACGCACACACACAGCTGAGGGATAATGAACAGCAGGGGGAGTTTTAGGTTTCAGTCTTTTACTGCCTGCACCAGCCTCTCTCCCTGTCGGCCTGTGCTGCTCGCTGCACTGGCAACACAACAGGGCATATCTCAGCCACTGAGCAGAGGCAACATGTGTGAGAGGAAACAGCAGAGACTGAATGAGAGCTGGAGAGAATGGAGAAGGATCGGGATAGGAGGTGGAGGTGGACAGTTGAGCGGTAAAAAGCTGCAGCAGCCTGACGCAGCTAGCTTTAAAAAAAAAAAGAAGCTCTTTTTGCAATAGAGTGCTGCAGGAATGAGTCCTAAAATAAGTCTGCATAGTTTTGCACATCCGGTTCCTCGATCTTAGAAGTCAATGAGTTTGTTGACTGCGTTTGTGGTTGGATGCCTGAAATAAGGACTGTGGTTAACACAAGAACGAAAAACCCTCTGGTGAATTTCGAGTGTCTTAAACAAGTGTCTAAATGAGACGACTAAACGTCCTCACTAGAGCACTAGTCCTCCTTTAGCGCGGTGGTGGTGACGTGAAAGTCATGCAGCCTAAAGTTAGCTCTTTACTTGATGATTCACGCTTCAAAAATCATTAAACGGCAGTGTTCATTAGTGAAGATTATCCTGTTGAACAAAACATGTCAGTATCATACATGCTTGTTTGCCACAGAGCTTATTTCCTGCAATAATCCAGAATCCAGTTTTTTTGTCAGGGAACCGGGGCGATGCTCATTTAAAACTACGTCATCCCTGCAGCGCTCAGTGAGCTCTGACTAGTATCAAGCCTCAATGCTGCTTTATGTTTCAATGACAAAAGAAGAGGGAACAAACACACTAGATAGAAGAACAGAGAGGGCAGGGTGGAGGAGAGACGTCACTATAAAGTGTGTGTGTGTGTGTGTGTGTGTGTGTGTGTGTGTGTGTGTGTGTGTGTGTGTGTGTGTGTGTGTGTGTGTGTGTGTGTTTAGCAGAGGTGGCTCTTACCTTCTGTAGAGGACAAGTGGAACGACTTGGAGCGAACAAGCGGACAGGTCACCCTGCGCTTCAGGCTCATATCGTCATAGGAGGAGAAGCACCTGACGGAGAAAATTAGATTTGGCATTTAAGTCGTTTACGTCAAGCGTCCTACAGTTAGTGGCAGGACAGGAGCGACCGCCTTAAACAAGCAGACAGCACGTGAAGTTACGCAATATGGTCTATTTAAAAAGTGGGTGTCGGGCTTTAAGGTGACAAGAGATGAGAACGGGAGAACAATGATATTATAAATAACTCCAAGCTAAGCCTACAGGCGCAAAATGCCCCATTCACATGTGGTGGGAGTGTGTGTGTGTGTGTGTGTGTGTGAGAGACTAACCTCTTGGGGCTGGGGTAGTGGTTGCTCTTGGGGAGGGCAGCAGCGGTGGTGGGGGGGGCGGGAGAGGAGCTGCGGCAGCACTGCAGACACAGCAGGAGGCCCAGAGACAGGCACAGAACCAGAGAGACCACCAGGTAGCTCTGACGGTCCGACACCTGCAGAGGAGCAGTTCAACAGGGAGACAGTGAAGATGTTGTGCAAGTCTGAAAGTCACAGACATTTAACAGATCACAATGTCGTGCACATGCATAAAAAAAAAGCCAACATTAAGCTTTGCGAGCCGTAGCGAGAGCCTCCGCAGACGGCGCGTGAGCTCCGAGCATGAACGGAGAAGTTTATATTCTACGTGCTGTTTCGCTGCATTAATCTCCGAAACGCCAGAGAGCGTACAAACAAAATGAACTGTGAAGAATCAAAAAAGACTACGTGTGTAACCCATAGACTGAAGGTTCAGCCGGTTAAAAACCATAAACCCAGCTTTAAAAGGGATTGTTTAGGATTTCTTTAGGTGGGGTTTGTATGAAGTATTTATCCATCAGAAAGCTTCTGATGCTGTTGTCAAAACCAGACTCCTTTGACAAAAACTGAATTTGACCTCTACCGCTGCCTCCATCGGCTGGTTTCTTTGTGTTATTTCAGTGTTTTCATCATTCTTTAAACATTAATATACGAGCCACATATTATGTTTGTTTAGCATTGTGCAGCACTAGTTCCATGTCATCTGCTCAATTTCAGTACGACGTCAAACACATCGTTGCTGAGATCATTCCGAGCAGGAAACCTACCGCGTCTATTTTGTGTCGTGAGGAGCTCAAACTCTCTAAACACATACGATAAACAGACCGTGAGCACTACGTGAGCTGTAGACAATGCAGCGGTTTAGGGGGTACCTCTCTCTGCAGCTGGCCGACTGTGGCGGTGAGATTGAGCATCAGCTTAGTGACGTTCTCCAGCTGGCTCTGTAGGAACTGGATGGACTCGGTCTGCTTCTGGTCCTGAGAAGCACAAGTCACTCATACTATCAAGACAACTAGTTTACGGTTTACGCTTCGACTCCTCTTGCTCTTATGGTCTTCGTGTAAACTGACCTGCTCCTCGGCAATGCGGGAGGTGTTCTGCAGTTTGATGACGGTCTTATTGAACGCTCTCTGCATCTCCTCCATCTGTTTACGGTATCTGGAATGCAAAAATGACAACCTTGTAAAGGAACCGTCCCACAGTTTTGAAAGAAGTGCTATGTAGTTATTAGGTTACACTTCAAAAGGCTCCCTGTGTCCCGTGGCTTACCTCTGGCTGAGCTCCTCCAGGTATCTGCCTGACAGACTCATGTTCATCTCCAGGGCTTTGATCCTGTTGTTCAGCCTCATGAAGACGCTCTCCTTCTGGTTGGATCCGTGCACCGCGCCCCCGTTCAGCAACATGCCGTTCCCCAGCATCGCCCCGCCGTTATAATCCCCTCCGTTCTGCAGCTCTGCATAGAAGTCTGTGGCTGTCCGGTGGACGTTCCCGTTGGCGCTCAACAGGTCCTCGTCCGCCACGTCCTCCACCCGGTGGGGCTCCCCGGTAGGAGCGAGAGAGTCCCCCTGCTCCCCGTGAGTCTGAGAGGCCTGGACACCGAGTCTCTGCGAGTCCCCACCGTCTGCACCGGACTTTACCGTGTCTGTGTGGGTGTCGGTCAGCGGGAGAGCTGTTGGTAGTTCAGTGGGAGGGGGGAGGAGGTCCTCGGGCCTTGATGCAGTGGGAAGCGACTGAACGGGCTGCTCCTTGACGGGGGGAACCACAGCACCGGCAGAGGCCGTCTCAGAAGCTACAGCGAGTGTGGGAGAGCTGCCAGTAAGAGCTTGGGTGGCGCTGCTGCCCTGCTGCGTCTCTGGGACGGTGACGGCTGGGAGGGGCGGGGTGGGGACGGGGTCGATGGCTGCGTCTTTAATGGGAGGGAGCTGCTTCTCCTCCTCGTGGGACGGGGTGGGCGATGCCAGGGAGCTGTGGGCGTCTGAGAAGCTGTGAGGGGGGATAGCGGCTGTTCTGCTCGGCTCTAGGAGGATGTTGAGCTCTGGAGCGTGTGCCTCAGCGGGGGTGTGAACGTTCGGATGCGTGGTGTGCACCTCACCCAGGGCTTTTCCCTCACTTAGGCCCTGAACAGGCACCTCGGGCTCTGGAGCCTCTGGAGCGACGGGGAGGGCTTCCTTGAGAGGTGCGGGAACAGGGGCAGGGATCGGCGGGGGGTTGTATGTGAGGGATGGGGTGTTTGGGTCGGGGTGCGTCTGAGCGCCCAGCTGCCTCCGCCTCAGGCTGCGGAGCCGCTCCTTGGCCAGCCTGGCGGAGCACCAGCGGTGGAGCAGCTCCGGCAGGGTGGCCATGCAGGACAGAGACAGCGAGAAGGAGGAGAAAGGACAGTAGGTCTGGTTCTCCCACTGGTTCCTGTCCGCCTCCCGCCGTGTCGACTCCTCTTTCTTCTCCTCCTCCTCCTCCTCTCCCTCCTCCTCCATCAGGGTGACGGTAGACTGTCGGGGCTCTTCCTCCTCCTCCTCCTCCTCCTCCACCAGTGTGACAATCTTTCTGTCCTCCTGGGAGTCGGGGGATGAGGGGGAAGGTGTGGAAGAGTCACTGGAGACTGCAGAGTCCTCGTGGGTTGCAGCGTGTTCTGGCTCTGCCGGCTCCGGTCTGGACCAAAGACACAGATAATAATTTAGGAGCATATCAACTTTTGTGTTTTTGGAGACGAAAAGTGACGTAAAACAATCCCAATTTAGTCGTATTCTAGCTTAACTCATCTTTCTGTGAACACTTTACACACATAATGGTTTATTATCGATTATCTTTAATTGGTCTTACATTACGGAGTCCTGAGGTGTTTCAGGCGTATCTTCTGTGCTCTCCTTCTTCTCATCCCCCACTGCTGTTATATTACCTAAAAAACAACAACACAACAATTAAACTGAGAACAGGACTTTCATAACACTGTCACTATTTAAGAGTGCACAGAACCCCCCCCCCCCCAATCCAACGTGGCTGTAGGAGGCAAACATTAGAACAGAGACACTTTTTCTGCTGCTCAGTCTGGCTGCCAAGCCCATGTTTGGGAAAGCCATAACTACTGTGAACCGGTCTAGTCCAGTTTGAACTGGACTAGCTCGTCCCTGCTTACTCTACGGGCCTAAGTGGAAATCAGAACTAGAACTGTATGGAGTTACATCCTGACTTTGTGGACTTTCATTTCAATAGAGCCCTTCATTTCTGTGGCAGTTCATAATAAAAAACAAAAAAATACTCTTTTGCTGTTCTCAGCTTTTACAAAGCCAGAAGAATCTTGTTTTAGTTTTAGAGAGAAACTCAAATGTAAAACGAGCTCATGAGGGAGCATAGAGAAAATAAAGTAGGTGGAATCTGTGTGTCAGGTGGAGTTTTCCCTTTAACTCGATGCCCCAGGGGAAAAGCTGAGAGAGGGGTAAGCAGGCCAAGGAGCAAGCCTGGCGTCATAGCGCCCCCCCCCCCCCCCCCCCCAGTCTTAATTCATCTACGCTCCTCTCTGCCAACAAGTAAAACACAAGACATCCAAAGTTCTGCAGAGACGTCCCGCCCACAGCCAAATAAACATCTGGCTCTCTACGCTCAACGTACACATGGACTTTCCAGGAAACGCATATGCTCGCACTGTAGGGAAGGAAATACAGTGACCCACATTTAGAGGCAGTAATTTAAACAACATGTGGGGAGACGGGACAGGCCGGTGGTTCGAGAACTTGAGAGAGGGAGAGAAGGGGGCGGCTGAACAGAGTGAGAATGAGCAGAGCGCAAGAAAAAGAGGAAAGTGCTGTTTCTAAAACAGACTGTGATAATAACACAAACTAGAGTTCTGTAATATTGCCCAAGAAAAGTATTTATATGGTTGTAATGAATGAATGTGTCTCTTCTCTTATGGTCATAAACTCTGCGAGGAGCCTTTTGATCTGCTGTTTTTCGGGGAGCTCAATGTTTATTTGCTTTTATTGCATTTTCTTCGTATCGATGAGGCAACTTCTCCACCTGAGCCCGTTTAAAAAAACGAGGTTTCGACGTTCACATGTTTGTTTCCATTCATGTGCAAAAACAAAAATAGATTATGGAAAAAATAAATACTAGCTACTAATCAGAGGAGGTCTAAAGAACAAGTACGTGATAACATTAAACGGTGATGAGTCACGCGAATCTGGAAACAGCCAATGCTCTTTATCATCTACGCTCCTTAGTATAACAAAAGAGAATAAAAAACAATGACATTAACTATGAGCTAAAGGAAATGAATAGGGTTTCAGCTGTGATACGGTGTGGTTCAGAGAAGTGGCCACAGAGGGAGTTGTGGAAATGAAAGGTGAAGCAGAATGGAAAAAAAAGCAACAGGAAGGCCTCAGTGGATTAAACAAGAGGAGCTCAAATGAGACGGAACTTTATTAATCCTTTATTAATTTATTAAGCACATGAGAGGGATGAGTACCTCCTGTTAACGTTCCACCCTCCAGCTCTGGTTTGCCGCCCAGCACATTAGCAGCAATGTTGTTTACCATGTTTAGGATGGCATCTGAAAGAAACACACACACACAACTATTACAGTTCTGTTTAAAGCCATGAGGTTCCTGGTAAATCCGTCGACAGGCAGCAGCATGTGGACCAACACGTGTTAATGAAAACACAGGCTTTGATATTAGTTTTTCTCTCTTTTCCTTCAGGCTTTCCTCAAGTCCTCATTCTACCTCGTTATGGCCCCCTCTTGAGTCTGCTCATCTAAAGAAAGAAATCATGTGTTCGTCTGCTGTTTTTCATGGTTAAGAGGCCTGAAGGTTTGTGTGGAGCGGTGCACCAGTCCTCACATTGCTAAATCAGGAGACAGAGGGGCACCAGTGTGTTTGCGTGGTTTAAAAAAGAAAAAAGAAAGTCTGGTGCAAGCTCTGCAACCCAAACCCTCATGTGCACCTCTGTGTATGTGTGATACCAAGTAGGTTAAGACAACACTGCCCTACAGGGGATGAGTCCATATTTAACCCACACTGGGGCTTCCTTGGGTTACTACACTGAAGATTGTGCATCCTCAACACTCACGTGGTGTGTAAAAATAAAAATTGTATTCTTTAACATAGAGTATGAGATGCAATGGATCATTTTTGGTAACATTTTAAGATTGGAAGTCCCTAAACTGTACACTGCAGCCACAAACTGCAACAGAATGAGGAAGCGTTCCCTGCTCGGCCTTTTCAAAGTAAAAGTCGAGAAATAAAGTCCCTGCTTCCAGCCCTTTAAAATCATGAGTAATGCGCTACAATGTTACAGGGATAGTAGTGATGTTCTGTAGTGTGTGTGTATGAGGTTCTCGTCCACAGTCAGGGTTCTACTGCAGTAGATGAGTTCATAGAAACAGACAGGAGAACCAGCACAGGAGCAAAGTAATGTTCTGCTGTGGACGTATTTTAGACTCCTAACAGAACGTCTATCAGTTGAAGTGAACGCTATATTTAAAATGTTTTCACCTCTTTACCTCGCTGTCAGAGAGCTCTCTTCAAAGCCACAAGACTCCATTGACAAAAACAGCAAATTTAATTCAAAGAACACAGTTGCTGGTCCACTGATTAGTTAAGTTTTATTTTGTGACTTTGGAGTTTTAAAGGGTCACACAAAATAACCGAGGAGGCAGCGTGATCGCACCTCTTTTTGATGTTGTCTAAAATACGTCCACAGCAGAACATTACTTTGCTCCCGTGCTGGTTCTCCTGTCTGTCTCTATAAACTAGTAGAACCCTGGCTGTGGAGGAGAACCTCAAAACTAACTACCGTTGTAGCTTATTTGCTGTGAATAAGTCTTTGCTAATCTATATGTGTGTATGCATGTTGTGTGTCTGTGTGTACATACTGGTTGCTGAGCCAAGCAGGTTTTTCGAGGCCTTGTCCTCTGATGGTTGGTAGCCAGGTGGATAATCTGGAGAAAAAGACATACTGCAGGTTATATCTAGCAAAATACATGAAAATATACACAATCAAAATAAATAACATTCAACTGTAAATTTATGTTTTTTGTGCTTTTATGGAATTTAAAAAAATATCACAATAAGTGGATGAAGGGAACTCTCTGGAAAAAGCCAGCTCATATGAATAGTTAACTTCAGCACAGGTTACTTGGTGACTGAGTTGGAGAGTGAGAATGTAATCTGACTCTTTTCTCAGGGTCCTCTGTAGTCTAGTAATTTGCAGCGCATGCATTGTTCTGCCAGGAGAGGCATCTTAATATAGTTTCATGTTAGTAAGCGCATTGATCCGTTTCTGGGAGTAAAATGGTAAATATGCAACCGGTCTCGACAAAGAAGATGAACAAGATATCCTTTAAAACATCCCATTAAAAGACGTAACGGGTCACAATCATACCATAGTCTTCATCCAAGTACTCCAGTCTCTCTGAAGGGTACTGGGAATCCGCTATCTCCTCGTACTCCTCCACCATGCTGGTACCAAACACCCTACGAAGAAACACACGTACGTATTTTACTCTTTAAAGCCCCTTTGAAGCCCAACTGCAGTTCCTTGAGAACAAAGCCCCCGATGACCCGACAGATCTGGGACAGACATGTAGCTACACGTTCCTCTGGCTGTTTGTGAGATTAAGTGTGAGCACAGTGCAAGAGACGGCTTGAACTTTGGAGCAGATCTTACATGTGAACGGGGGGTAACGCATCCGACTAGTAACACGTCTCAATAATCTAATACTGAAAATACATCATAGTTCCTGAAATGATGGTACGAAATAGTAACGAAGTAAGAGTTTACTTTGTATGATTTAAAAAGGACCAGTGTGGAGGATTTAAGGGGGTTGTAATAGAATAAATGGAATATACAGTAATATTCATTATTATTTTTTAATTAGTGTATAACCTGCATTCTTGCCGAGCCGCTGTTGAAGTTTTACTCGAGCGCTCGTTGGCGTAGTTGTGTCGCTAAATAAAACTGGGAACTAGCTAACGGCAAGAATATGTTTTCATTCAGAGCGGAACAGGAACTGTGGGGAGAGAGAGAAGGGGACGCGAAATGGTGAAACACAAACGTGTGATTGTTGACTATTTCGCTGCGTCATTAGCGCGCTGAAGGAAATTGAGGCCGGTGAAAGTGACTTGTAGCCTGTTGCTTTGTTACTCGTAGTGTGAACACGTAAGAATCTTTGTGTTTTCATGAGCTCAGATTGAGTCCTTTATATCTTCCACAGAGACGTCTCTGACGAGTTTCTACGGTAGCCCAGAGCGGACAAACCAAACACGGGCTCTAGAGAGACTTTTAATGTTTTCACGTTGAAGTGGCAGCTTGAATTTGTACAAGAAAGGTCTTCAGCTGGTTGTCTGCAAACCTCACCACTGGATGCCACTAAACCCCACACGCTGGTCCTTTGACGACAATTTAGAGTCAGAAAATCAGAAAGAAAAGGCCACGGGACAGAAAGGAAATGAGGAAGAGCCATTTGCTCTCTTACCTGATGAGACTGAGTGGACAGAAGTGCTCTGATCCAAAGTGAGAGAGGAGTTCAACCTGCAGGGAAAATGGATAAACTGATAAATTAAAAATGATCATCCACAGCAATAGAAATGCCAATAACACATGAATTAATATGTGTGCCCGCTCTATTAACCCATAATCCACCACATACGTGAAAACAAATACTAGGATTGCCGAGCGGTGACAATGTGGTTTATGTGCATGTTCTACTCGTTTAAGCTCTTTCGCATGCATTAAAGACGATGCTCTGCCAAAGCACACCCACTATAGTGTTCGACCATTACAAAGAGTGCGTTTCACAGCGCGTCACAACCTCCGACAGAGAGAGAAGAGTGCTAACCTTTATGTACTTGATGAACATCTGATGCGAGAGGAAGACAGGGGAAGGAGAGAGAGAGAAAGAAAACACAGAGAGAGAGAATCAGTGAAGACTGATTCAAGCTACAAAGCAAGTCAAGCATTTTTGGTTACAGTCCGGCTCTCTGATGAGACAAAAACACACTGCCGGTACTCGCTGGATCTTTGTCCTGAAACAGGGACGATACTAGAAAGAGGTTTTCTAACAAGCACTCAGAGAGAATCACAAGCAAGACAGAGGGACAGACGGACAAGCAGATGTAAAAACATGACGATGGGACATTTTTCCAGCTGCTTAGATCAGTGAAACCAAAGCAGACAATCCTGAAACAGTTCAGACAAAACTCAGATAATGTATTAAAATCATTTCATAACAGAGCACATGAATCACAAGAAGCATCACACACCCACACTGGCCACATAAAAAAGGATAATCATAGGAGCATTAATCAACTGTTTCACAAGTCTGCAGAGTGAATACTTGGTGAGCAGTGTGAAGGGGAGAGACAGCTCAGAAAAGCACAGTCACTATTATTGTGTGACACTGTTGATGTAGAGATGGTAAAAACGTTTAAGGGTCTTAAGTTTAAATTAATCTCAGCAAGAACGTCTGCAAGTACGGAAGCCCTGAGTGGGAAGTGAGGAATTCAACGATCTGGTGATCCATTTTCTCAGTCTGATCTAAATTGTTTTATCTCCCGTGTGTGAAAAGAATAGTTTTGCCAGTTTACTTTTTTATTCGTTTGTGGAAAAAAGGTGGGAAAAATCTTTTTGTAACTTGTTATTGTAATACTCATTTTGGCCACAAGAGGCTGAAGTGCACATAGGCTCTGTAGAAGAAGTGGACGAAGTCGTTGTGACGTCACTCGTCGCTTTGTGGTGTGCGGTTTTGAAGCTTCAAGTTTGGCATTTTGTCTGTCGCCATCTTGGTTTTCTGCAACCAGTGAATGGAAGTGACCATATTTGGATTGTGGAGGACTGACGTAGAGACGCCGTATACAGCTCTGGCACCATCGCCCTAAAGCATAGCCTGCTTTATCGTCTATTTGACTCTAAATGGACCAAAATTTGGCGATTGAGACCATAAACTCATGTTTACAATGTTTACTGAGGTAATAAATCAAGAGAGAAGTAGAGTCATTTTCTCAAAGACTTCTATACAACCAGAGGATTTACATAACCTGATAACACACAATATAAAGATACATGTAAATACCTTGTGTTTACATGTATCTCATGGAGAAATTAAAACTCAACTGGCCCATTACTTCACAGATGAATAAAAAACTAACTCAGATCTGTTCTTAAGTCACAAACACCGGAGAGAAAACAATTAAGATCAGGCTTTAAAAAAGATGGATCGTGAGTTTTTTGTTTCCCTCTCGGGGCTTCCGTGTGTTTATGTAAGTGACTTTAGCATAAGACAAACAATTGTAATCCGTTAACGTCACACCCCAATGATTTCATTTCCAGACTGTCGGCAACATTTGCCAACAGATTTCGGACCAACTTCGCCCGACACTTGGTTGCGACACCCAAATCTCAAATACAAACCAACCCAGTGGTAATAAGTATCTGCCCTTCAGCTCTTACAAGAGAAACTCTGTCACGGACACACAGAGTCGCATTTCTTCATCCAGTGAAGGGAGGAGGTTAGAGGCAGCGCTGATGGCTAACTTACCATGAAGTCATAAGAGGGTCCCCTGAGCTTTAAATACAGCTTTAACCCACGGATATGAAGCATGTGTCTGTGTGTGCTGTGTATTCATCAACTAGGAGCTGCAATATATTATATAATACTGCTGAGGATGAATAAATTCATTGTTTGTCGCTCCTCTCCTCGAGGCATAAATGTGCTGTTACAGCAGGAGGAAGAGGAAAAAAGTAGTACCTTCACATATTTAGCGTAAAGCTGCTCATCCAGCGGGAAGCTCTGGACTATGCGCTCATCCCGGCCGTGAAAAGTACCGAGCTTCACCCACTTGTTGGTCGGATATCTGCAAGACAGAGGAAGAGAAAAGTAAGAGGAGAATTTTTTTTTTTAGGGGCTATACAGTTTACTTCAACACACAATTCGACATGTTCTCAAAAAGGCTCTGTGTAAACGCCACAGTGCTCCGTGTGACTGGACGTCTGTCTCTAAAATGCCAGAGGGTGGAATGTATGAGTTGTGATGCGAGATCAGGCTGGAAAATAAATCCCGACTCAGACATCACCAGCTCTAGAAGCTCTAAAGCTAGAGCAGATAATAGAGAAGGAAGAAGACGACGTGAAACAGTCCTGGTGGTTTAATACGATGCCGTTTGAGGAGGAGCCAGTTAGCTTCACGATCGCCCACAATCAGTGACCCCATTTCATCGATACTCTTCTGTCACCCATCATATTCAAAAACAATCCATCATAATTAAAGGCTGCATGTTGTGCATTTAATATTTTTTGTATCGGTATTATGACTTGTACATTAAACTAATTGCGTTAGAAGTGCAGCCATGATTCAGGGTACTAAATATGATAATTGCAGGTTTTGTTCATGCTAAACTTGACCACGATTACTTCTTATTTATGTTTCCTAAAAGAGTTCAAACACTAATTAGCAGCTTGACATCCTCTCGGCTCTATTCTTCATATATGCTTGTAATCTATCTATAATGTTGTCGATACTGTAATTTCATTAAGTTGGTTATTGTGTACAGATACATCCATTGCATGTTTGTTTTTTCATCCACTATCATGTGGATGTACAATCAGTGTTGAAGGTAAATGTTGTGGATTGTGTGCTTTATTGACCGAGAAAGCAGAGTTCTCCTGCCAGCGGAGCAGTGCCTACATGTACCAGGATGCATTGCGCACGAGCGTCTGATGGGATGATCCCCCGTCGGTCTTGTCCTCTTTGCACAGCTAGTGCAGCCTCGGCCTCGCTCCGCTGCACTTCTGAGGCCGATTACTCTGATACGGCTGAATAACTGAGTCAGCTGAAATACTGTAAAATGCCTCCTCTGCATATATTTTGGGACGCCATTTTTTCTGTCGGTAACATAGCTAGTTTGCAGTACAAGCGATGAAAACAAGGAAGTTCTGTATTTTTGGTTTTATTTACACAATGGAAACAACAACAACAACAACCGGCTTAGACAGTTCCGTTTATGAGCGTCATCTAGAGCCCGCCTACTAGAGATCCAAGCTGACATAGCTTCCTGTAGCTCCTCCCTTCACCCAACTACTCCCCTGTCACGGCAAATGGACGCAGAAAGAACTACAGATTTAGCAGCTGTGAACCCAGATTTGTGGGTCAACATAGCAGGCAGTGAGGAATTTATTGCTTCAACGGACTACATTTACCATCAAAACTGATTGGACATCCACGTCCTTCTGTGATTTATGATATTGGGCTATACAAATGACTTGAATCACAGGTACTGAGCTGCTGTTTTCTTCCGCTGCTCTTCAATAAACCAGGCCATTTACATGCAAAAATCCTTCCTCCCCATTTACTCAATTGTTAATCAAACGCAGGAGAAGAAATCAGACTGGATGCCTGTGCTTCCTGCTGCACAGCTGTCACACACTCACCACATGCCTATGAGAACACGTCGGTTCATTTGAATACTGGTTGAAACTGAACCGTGTGTGAGTTTACCTGTCGCTGATGGAAACCAAAAAGTCTTTAGGTGTCGATGAGAAGAGCTCAAAGTTAGCGATGTCCAGCTGCTTGACTTGAATGGGCTCACAGAGCTCTATCACAAACCTGGATGGAGGCGAGTACAGAATGTTAATGAAAAGATGAAACTTGCAGATCTAACGTCAGTGTACCAGTATAGTGTGTGTGTTAGCTCGCTCACCAGATTTTGTTGCTGCAAGGATTCAGCATGTAAAGGTCCATATTCTCCATGAGAATAGCCGAGGTGCTCTGAATACGAGACAGAACAATGAGAGAGAGAATTAGCATCCGCCAGCATCAGCATCACACGTTTTAGATCTCAGTGCTCAGAAGACGACATAACATCCCAGGTGAAGCTTTAAGTCTGAACTTAAAGGGTAACTTTGTTTCCCCCCCATGTTTTACTGTCAAAGTGACTAATGGGGACAACGATTTCTAAAAATGGTCCGGTACTGAGGCGTAACGCAGCAGCCGACAGCCACGAAACGGGCTGCAGTGTAATATTTTGGGGGAGTTTTTCCCTTTTTCGATGCGAGGGTCCGAGGACAGAGGATGTCGTTTGCTGTACAGATTGTAAAGCCCTCTCTCGGGCAAATTTGTGATCTGTGATTTTGGGCAATACACTTTTAGTGGACGTACATTGATGTTGAGGAATTGCCTGAAATGATTACATCATATCCCGGTCTACCGGCTTAAGCGCTCTCCCTCAATACTGGACCAATTCCAGGATTTGTTGTTCTCATTAGTCACGTCGACACAAAAACATTGGAAAATATGCTGCAGGTTGAAAAACACTGGAGTTACTCTTGAGATTTTGAAGCAGGTTTCATCCAGCTTCTGATAAAAAGATGGCGGTCGAACAGTCTGCATCCTTAGCTGTGCGAGTGCGTTTGTGTGTCGGCGTCTAACCTTGGCCTCGTTGTTGGCAGAGAGTATCTTGGCTCCACACTCCACGGAGGCGTAGTTATTCTTGAAGTTTTTCTGGACCTTCTTCACCGGATGGAGGCTGCCGCTGGTCGAGGTATGAAGAGACTGACCTGGACAGAGGGAGCGATACATTTAGGCCCATTACAGACGCTGGAGAAAAAAACCCCCAAAAAAACAAAGAGCGTCGCCTGAGAGGAACAAGTAGAGAGGTTACGCAACACACATGAGCACACGCTCCGCTGACCACTGCACATGGCGTGCAGAAAAGAGAGAAGAGAGAGAGGGAGACGGTGAGAGAGATTGACGGGAATAGAACACAGGGAAGGAAGCTAAAGAGACGACGGAGGAAGACAAAAAGTAGCAATAAGACTGAAGGCCTCCCTTTGTCTACAGAGGCCTCTACAGGGCCCGTGTCACAGAGCGAGATCAACATCATCAGCTATCTCAGAGTTTTCCAGCTTGCCTCGGGATCCAAAGCACTTAGCTGCTGATGTGACGTTTCCCTTTTCCGTTCGTGCATCTAAATGTGTGTTTTAACAATGTATGCACTCACTCTTCTCCTTCTCCACCTCCATGACTTGTTTCTTCCACTCGTCGAAGGTGGGGATGTCTTCTTTGCCGGGCACCGAGGGATCAGTCTCTCTGGCAGTACTGCCTTGCCCTGCCTGAAACACACAGACGGGTGTATCACACACACACACAGGCACTTAATGAAAGTTCAACTGAATCTATATCCTACTACAATCACCTAATGTCCTGAAGATGCTGATATCTTGACACAGAAAAAGTACAGCACATTGTAAAGTAATGTAATATTGCTAAATAGGATTATTTGTGTCCAGGCATCAGTGAGCCACAACATGAATTTGTATGCTAGGACCACCAGCCTCTCACACACACACACACACACAGTAGTCAGCTAGCCCCTGGTCACTGCACTGAGCTGTGAATAATATTGTGATGGATTATATAAGCACCCTTTTGGACCTCGCAAGCCAGTCTGAGCCTAAAAATCCACCAACTTAGACGGCCTATTACGTAAACACCGTTATTCAGGAGTCACCTATAGATCAGAGGCCAGAAGCACGAAAACACCCTGAAAATGAGTAACTTCCACCGGATACACTCGACTTTCATTAGCCTTCAACCATGAACAAAGTAACCGAAAGCGGCACGTCGACTCAGCGTTTGCTGCTTGAGAACATTCAAATGCTGCCCGTTGCTCAAACAGCTGTTCACGCTGAATATTTATAGCTTTCATGGAAATCCAGACAGCAGTTGTGAGGCGAAGTTTCACTGAAAGGACTGACGATGCAAAATGACAGACAGACAGCACCGTTAGGCTCCCCAGCACACTTCACTGGGGCGTGAGCTGTAACACTGAGAACTGTAATACTGCAACACTTTCTATGATGCATCTATAATGCATTATAAAACACTTATAATTCATTATATTCTGCTTACAGCGTTGTGTAGTCAGTTATAAACACTCATAACATATTCATAATGCTTCATAACAACAAACATTTTAGAATGACTTATACGGTATCATAATACTTTATATAATAAATGTTTAACATTTTCATAATGCATTATGATCACTGTTATGTATTATAATGTAATTACAAGTTAGTCTAAGTCGTAATTGTTTGCTTTAAGTAAAGTAAAAATTAAGTTTGCAATGTTTTGTGTGTTCTTGCACATTATAAATCATAAAAAGATTAAAAATGATATTACTCTATGATCTTTGTTTTTATATTTATGAGCGCTTATAACTATTCAGTGCTGTAAGCAGATAAAACCATATTATAAGTATGTTTATAATTCATTATAGACATGGGCATCACAGAAGGTCTTTGAGAATAGTGTAATAATATTAAGTATATTCCAGCAGGGTGGCTATTGTGTCACATGAAGCGAGCGTGTTGACTGTGTCTCGTTCAATAGAAAGACGGACGGCTGTGATTTTTTTTAAATGTTCCATCGTGATACCTGCAGCACTATAATGCTCAAAACGGCACTGAAGCTGCTCACCTGCTCCTCTTGGTGGTTCTGAGAAATGTTGCCCTCCTGGTCCAAATCAGACAGCTCATCCTCCAGCTCCTGCTGTCGCTGCTGCTGCTGTTCCTGGTCCACGTGGCCTGGAGTAGACTGGATCTCTGCTTCGGGACCAGAACTCTGGCTCTGGTCCGACCGCTGGTCCTCTATGCCGGCGTCGTCCACACTATAGCACAGACACAGGGCCAATGAGGAGGAGGGGGAGGGAAGAGACGGTGATGGAGAGGAGGAGGAATAAGGATGAAGAGGGGTTGAGAACACAAGAAAGCACTCTGCAAAACGTTTTTTTTAAATCCATTTAAAATCCATTTATTTGACAGAATTGACCTTGGGTTGTGAGCAGGCAGAACAATGGAAACAGGAAAAAAAAAATAAAAAGCAGAAGTGGAGAGCAAGGCCAGCGGTCGACGGTTGCGCACAGCAGAGAGGTGTAGCTTGTACCGTGATTACCTGTCTCTGTGCTTTGACTGGCTTCCTGGGGGGGGGGGGGGGGGGGTTTAGAAAACTCACCTGAAGAGAGGCCTGCCAAAAGGGGAGTTTTCACAGGTTGCCAGTTCGGGGGGAATGACCCCGCACTGTGCACCAGAGTGCTCAGCAAAGACAAAGTTGTCTACTGGGAGTTCATCTCCTGCACTGGCAACCCGCACCGCACTGAGGGAAAGAAAGGACATGGCGTTTACCACACCTCCTCGCACTGGGGAGGAAGGAGAGGAGAGGAGCAAGGGGAGGAGACGAGGGAGAGAGGAGAGAAAAGAAATGGATGGACAAAAAGGGGGGGTGGAGAGGTCTCTCGCTGGTGGGGAGGCGGACGAGTCTTTAAATGTCCTGATGTTGCTTTGAGGAAGGAGGCGAATGCCAAAAGTTGCCACTGGATGGAAATAATCTTCTTGAAGGTTCAACCCAGAGATATTCAGGCTAATCTTGGGTCAAAGTTCCACGTGCACTCTGGTGATTCTCCACAATGTCCACGAACTTCCGTCACAAAGTCCGTGAGACGAAATGTCACCGAAAATGTAGCTTCTTCACGCTGGCCACCGGGTCCATGAGGAGTGACTTTGAAATATCCAGAACGTCAGAACAACTCTCCTTTGAGCTCCTCTTTCAGCTCGTGATCATTAACAGTGGGTAAATAAAATAAAATAGAATAGAATAAAAACAAAAACTGAAGGGAACAAAATCAACCAACAAAATCATAACATGTGAAATGGTGGATTGGGTTGAAATTGGCTTTAACCGTCTGAGATTATAATTTGAGTTTGCCAATGTGACTTCCTCTGAGGTTACAGCCAACTTCTAATGCCAGAGAAAGAGGTCTCTGGATTGAGGAAGTGGATTCTGAGCTTACCCTGTGTGGGTCTGGCCAGCGCTCTGTGAGGTAGGTGTGTTGTCAGCTTCATATGGGGGTGTGGCTGGCTTTGGGTCCAGGCCGAGGTGTGCAGCAGCAGCGGCGGCGTCGCTGACGGTCTCTGCCGGGGCGTCTGTGGACACTTGGCCCTGTGCTGGAACTGGTTCTGGAGTGGGGGAGTCGGGGACTTCCTGGTCGTGGTCCTGTGCGTCTGCGGTCTGCAGGTCCACATCATCAGCCGGGGGGTCTGGGTGGGGTTCTGGCTCAGAGGCAACAGGTACAGTATCAGACTCTGGGTCAGGCTTGGTCTCCTCCACCTCAGCGTCCCGAGGATTCACAGTCTGGTGAGAGAAAAGACAAAAAACATTCACAGATAAAAGATAATCCATCAAGAGCTAAGAAACAAAACAAAATAATTATAATGTTTCTACATTATCAGTTCAACCAGCTCATCAAGTTTATGTTAATAAACAAGAAGAAAGGCGATACGTCAATATAATGTTTTATCACGACAATCACGTGTGTTCATATTGAGTTAACAATGTAGAGTAAACATACCACAACAGTACCAGCGCTACTACAACACACAACTACCCTCTACAAGCGTGCAGTAATGAAGAAAACGAATATTAAAGCAAATGCATATTACTTAAAATACACTGATCTCTCATCTCGTGCTTCTTTCTGTTTCTCTTATTTAAAGACTTGCACCGTCGTGGTTCTGATGCAGATTGTAAGGCGACCCTTTATCTATATTTTCCGGGCCTACAGCAGCGGTGAGAGCGTTTAATAATAACTGGTACACATGTGACATTACCTGTTCTTGGTGTACATTGTGTGTTGCGAGCTCGTCTAGAGCTGCTCTCTCCGTCTCCAGGCCCATATCATATGATGTGTGTGTCGTCCATTCTTCCAACACCTAAAGAGGAAATAAATAAACAGCAGTTATATTATATATTAAAGCCTAAAAATGAAGCCGAGTCACCGTATGACCATTCAAACTCTTTACAAGACATTATTGATGCCTCTCAAGTTGTGAAGAAGCTGTTTGTTGATGAACAAAGGTTGTGTTGTTAGGCCAGTGACAGACTGCCAGGCTGCTGAACTGCTGTTTGTTTCTGGAGCATTAACAATGATTCTCCTTCTTCTGGGCTCACACACACACACACACACACACACACACACCAAAACACACTTGCCTCCCCAAATTATCATTCATTCTAACACTCATGCGCATATTACAACAAATGCACACACACACAATGTTGAGGGTCCATAAGAGCTGAGGGTATCACATATTTAACCCAGATCCAGCGCTGAACAGTCCACTTCAGGCAAATAAAGTGGGAAATAAAATTATGTATAAATACTAAACCCAGAGCATAAAAGCTCATAAGACACTGTATATCAGACGTAATAATAAGTAATAATATTTAAAACCATGAAATTATAAAACCCTACATGACATGCTATGTATTGGGACAAACGTAGTACGACAGTATGGATATTTAAATGTACAGTAAAAAGAAAAAGGACAGAAAGCAGAGATTGGGTAACTCTGCACACTCTGAACTTTAACCCGACAGGGCGAGTTCTACTCCTATATCACAACTCTATATCACTGATTACACAGAGAACCCGACGGTCGTATTTAGTTTTTTACCTAGAAAAAGGCTCTAATCTTTACGTACTGTACATTGTGTTCCCTTCTTTACGAGCGTCCCTGACTCCGCTTCAATCCTACGAGATTATCAGTCGTAAAGGTAAAGAAATATGGTGGAACGACAACAAAGACTTATGCAATACACCCTCACCCACGCCCCCCCCCCTCCATCCAGGACCTCCATGACCATCCTCACCTTGTTCTTCCTCCTCTCTCCACGCCTCCTACTTCTCACCAGGAGGTCAGCAGGTAAGTGCTTGACCCACCACCACCACCACCACCTCCACCCTTTTGGTATGAGTCTAATAATACTGCTCACGCAAATGGCATCAATTAGTACAAGCAGTCAGATAAATCTGAGCTCCCTTCTTATTACGAAAGTGACGTCAAAGATCAGAACACAACAGTCTTTATTATAGCTGTTTATCAAAAGCTTAATGCGACTCACTGATTTTAAAAACGTGTACAAAAGGCACAAAACAAACCTGGTGTTGCGTGGAGTCCTGCTCCTGCTCCTGCTCCTGGCCCTCGAGGTTTCCGTCCCCCGCCGACTGACCGGGGCCAGACGAGCTCTGCTCTGAACAACACACATATTGACTGGGGTACCTGCAACACAGAACGGGGGAGAAAATGTCACCGTTAAAAAACCCTGCATCAAACTTGCTGCCACTTCCACGTCACAGTACGGGTTTAAAAACAAAGATTAGAAGCTAAACGGCGCTATATTGTTGCAGGCTGTGGTCTGCTTTTGATTTTAAAGACTGCTGAGGTTTTACTTCATCACAGCCTTCACAGTAAGAGCACTTCCTTCCCTCGGGGGGGGGGGGCTGAATGTGCATGAGGAAAAACACAAGGGAAGGGAGAGATTAACCCAAAGGACAAATGATCAAATCTGGTGAAGGAGAGCGGCGGAGAGTGAATAATCATGTAGATAAACAGTGTAAACAACATTCCACTGGTAGTTCTGTATTCTTGCAAGCTGCTCAAGGCCAACTGCATTCTTTGAATCATCTCTACATCCTCCTCCTCCTTCATTTCACTCCCTTGTTCCTTCCAACCCGGGAGGCTCAACAGGAACCAGGAACCAGGAAGTCTTTCAGGTGTTGCTTGTTCCTCTCTGGCACAGAGACCCCGTCTAACATCTGAGCTGGTCTGGATCACAGGAGCCTCTCAAAAACTCGCTCTACTGACCGTCTTTTTGTGTTTGTAATCTGAACTCAAGTTCAATACTTTGTACCTCAAACGCATGGAAAATGATCTGCAACATAGTGCGATGTGGCCAAAACCTTCTTTGTCGATATAGGTATTATTGTTATATCTCGATATATATCACGATATAGCACGTTTTCTGGTAACTCAATACATGAATAGTCTACACCAAATAACCACATGGTTTTCTCATTGTTGTGTATCACAATATCTAGAAATATGATTTCATCAAAAGACGATAAATCATATCTATTTATCGCCCGGTAGATCGACACTCTCTCTACTCCGGGACAGTTTGAGTATTGTCCTCTGTTGATTTGTTTAACTCTGCGTATTTCAAAGAGAACCCGAGGCTTAAATAAAAGGCTTGAATTAATTCATTAGTTTTAAGTTTCATTTCAGCCTCCATATCTTTGCAAAGCTATAGCGCCTCCATGCATGATGTTATATGCACTTTAATACTCAGCGTATGACCATAGAGAATAAAATGACATATTAGGAATGTAAAGGATAAGAAGCCATAAGAAACAGCAGAGGAGAGACAGCTGGCTGTCAGTCGGTCATCATATCAGAAGATTTGAACTCGGTTGAGGATAAGAATGTAGACGCAGGAGAGCACGAGGTCTGTCGAAACACGTTACCTCCGCTATGATGCCAACTGGCTTTCCCCACCAACAATATCGACGCATCGTTTCTTGGAACTTCAACGAGTCGGTGAGCAGACAGCTTCAGGGCCGACAAATGACTTTTTCAGTGTTAATGCAGATGGAAGACCTTTTACAAAACACCTATTCTGAGGTTTAAACTTGAAGGCAGATAACCGTGGAGCACGACAACACTTGACGTGACACAAAGAGGCCCAAAGACGCAGAGCTCAGATACAAAGACACAAAGACGCCATGCGATTCTGAAACTGGAGCGGTCAAGATATCAATGTCAGGAGCAGGCGGCACACATGGGACAGTCATGTTAGCGCCCTGTCAGCCTGGCTGTCACGAGGAGGGAGGCGAGCAGTGAAAAGCATATTCACAATCACACAAGAGGCGACATGTGTGCACGTCAAGAGCGCCGTCACTCACAGAGACGCTCCATCTGGATTCTGCTCACTAACATCTGAGCCGAGACAAAACATCACAAGAAGCATCCAGCTGAGACTGTGCTGCAAACCCATCAGATCTGTGAGCAAAGCACAACTCGGTGAGATAAAGTCTTCATGCAAACAATGAAGCTGCTTCTACAAGTTGTTTTTAAGAGTTTTCACCCTTTGCTGAAAATACAACACGTCCTCTGGCGATCTCTTCTCTCATCTCCGTGATGGATTCATCTCTCACAGAATGTTGAACACAGGTTCAAAATGTCACTTCTTCTGACGGGGACAGCTGACTGACACTAGAACATGACATTCAGTGTTGTTGTTGTTGTTCTGGACCCCCCGCTCATAAACTGTGTACCTCTCGATGTACGCTTTCCCAAAAAAGGGGCTAGAAGGCCAGTGAGGGGAAACCTCAGAGCCGATTGGTGCACAGAACAGATGCTATGGAGTAAACATGAGCCACATGCTTGTATAGGCTCCCGGCTAAACTTAGATCCATAACTTTGAACTATGTTGTGCTGCGTTTCAAATGTCCGCCCTCAACCAATTGAACACCCGAGGATGTACAGCGAGGAACCGCCCCACACGTCTCACTGAAGGCGACACAAACAACATCACGCAACAGACTGCTGTAAAAAAAATCAAATGCAAGCAAGCTGTGAGGACAACGAGGAGTAACTGTTTAGGGATGCACTGATCAGACTTTGGGTATCGGCCGATACGGTTTCTTAAAGTGTTGAATTAAGAAACAGTATGCCTCACTGTGTGGAAGTGACCGGGACATCAGGATCGAGTTAAACATGCACCAGCAATGTTGGCTTTGCAGATATTCTAAGAGGAGCTTCGTTGTCGAAGCGAGTGTGAAATACCTCCAACAGCTGACGTGTTTGTTGTGAAGCTCCATATCACTTGCTATGATGTACTGTAGGGTGAGCGTGTGTGCAATCACACGTAAACATAGATCTTATTGAATAGATCGAGCCCCCATCGTCATCAATACCCGATCCAGCTATTTGAGTCAGTATCAGCCCAATATCTAACGTCAGTAATGGAGCAGTGTGTCCCTGTCCAAAAAAATAAATATATGATTCATATCATGTCAGGAAACAAACCCAGAGATCATAACAGCCTCTGACGTTTACACGTATATATGTAGGAACTCGGACGTTATCTGGAGAGCAGAAACTGAATCTAGTTGAACAGATCGTGTGCTCTGTAAAACCTTTGAAAGTGATTCACAAATTATTCATAACTTCTTCTTTCTGCTCATGTGTATACATGCAGAGACAAGCGGACCGTAGAGAGATAAAGAAGCGGTTGGGAAAGAGTTCAAGACTGTTGAATAGCAGCAGCGTAAGAGGATGTATGATGAAGAGCAGGGGGACGATCTCCAGAGTCTATCCACTCAGAGTTCATACTTCTGTTTAAAATATGGTTATAAAGCTGTGCAGTCAGAATCCTTGACCTGTACATCACCATCCATACACAAAAAAAACTGTTATTGTATCCCAAATGAGTAATTCTTAACCAACGAGTCGGTATCCAACAAACTGAGGGTGCATCGGATCATAAAACTCACGGTTCAGATCGTTTCTTTTAGCTTGAACTGCATTTGTCACACACACACACACACACACACACACACACACACACACACACACACACACACACACACACACACACACACACACACACACACACACACACACACACACACACACACACACACACACACACTAGATTTCATCCCTCTTTGGTCAAAACTTCATGAAAGCATCATGTGTGGATCTCTGCTGAATGTTTGATCCGTCTACTCAAAGCCTTCAGATCATCACGACCGCTATCTTTGCACAGGATGCCGCAGAGCCTTTGAATTGCTTTACATATTATCAAAAAGCCTCACCTGCTCTGAATACTTGTGTATAAAGTGTTGATGAGCATATTTCATGTATCAAGGCCTCTTTGTTGCTGCACAGTCACTGAAACAAACCTGGGCTGTTTCACAGTCTAGCTTCAGATAAGAACTTTGCTCATCATTTTTATTTAAAAGGCCTTTAATCACCCGGATAAGAACATGTACTCGTGCAAATACAAACGACAGACAAAGTGATCACACAGATCGGTCCAACAAGTCACAGAGTAAACAGAGTCCTGTGTAAACTTCCGCGATGATGACAGATGCAAATAACACCACTGCCTCATTTGTGACTCACTGAACCAATGTTTGACGGCAAGCTGCCAAGTCAGCGTGTTATCTAAATGATAAAAATTCAAATACAAAAAGGGGATGAAAACATGCGGAGCAATTCAACGCCGCAAATGCCCCGTGTTTACTGAGCTAAGTGGAAGAACCGAGCCCGCACCGTGAAACGAGAGGGAACGACATCACTCAGCGTCATCGGCATGAATGGAGAGAAAGACCCGAGTGTTGGCATTCCTTCAACAGAGGAAAAGAGAAGGTGAAGCAGAAGAACAGAGAAGAAGAAGAAGAAGGGGCTGCTGAGGAAAAAATGCACAAAGACCACCAGGAAAAATGTCCCACTTCAGAAGCAGCAGAGGGTTTTTTTTAAGAAGCCTTTCAGGTTTTTACTCCTCGCTGGCTACAATCATTTTGTAACATTCATTCAGATGTACTCTTTAGTAAAATTACTTCCATTTACGGGGATTTCTTTTGGACTGAAAAGCTGAGTTGTGCTTCAGGAAAGGAGCCTTTTTAGTTTTAGATTGTATTTGCCAGGCCCGGGAGAGAGAAGGCAGAATATTTAGTTTGAGAACGAGCGGTGAAGTAACCGGTAGTTTAATGAAACTTAATGAAACGTGTGTCCACTGCAGCTGGATTTTTGGTGTCTAATAAACCCATGAGGGCTGGGGACATTATGTGCATGACACGAAAATAAAGATATCAATCGATCATAATAAGTAGAGACGTTTCCTTCCCGATTCCTGAACTTGCGTATATCGAAAAACACTTTGATACCAGTGAGTTAAAACGTTAAACAGGTCATAATTCCTTATCTAACATCTAAAAATCTCCTTAAAACTATTTTTTTCCCCCTCAAGTTTCTCCCCAAAAACTACATTTTACAAGATGACATTTGAACACATCATAACGTTATTAACTTTTCACAATACTCATTTCTACAGAATAGAGCTTGAATCATAATATTGTTGTTTTTTACTTATTTAATATAGGTTTACTTTGTGTTTTATTATATATTATACTTGTTTGTATCTTGTGTGTTGGCACTATCCTGCTGCAGTAATCCTGATAAAAGTTATCTTAATGCAACCTCTTGTAGCTCCGTTGTTTAGCAGCTGTTCACCGCTAACTAGCTCTCCTCCTGCCAATTTCCACACGTTTGTTTTTCACAATGCAGAGACGGGAAACAATAGGGAGCATGAGAGTGATTAACCACCGTGTAGTGCTAGTTCGCACATGTGCAGACCGGATCGGGGAGCAGGTGACTGGTGTTGTTTTTGTTATAGTGTAGCGTAAACTAGGTGATACAAATCATAAGATAACACCACATCAGATCGGTGCATAGACACACGCCGGTACCCGATCATTTCAGGCTTTCGTTGTGCATCTCTGTGTTGCATAATGACAATAAATGATTCTTGAATCCTTAAAGTGCTGAAGAAACATCAGCTTGTTTGCCACAGAAGAGCAAAAACAGATGTATACTTCTCTTTCCATCATACTGCCTTCTGATGCACAACAACACAGTTAAAAGCACCACAGCGTTGCACAGACGCACACAGACACGACTGTCTACGTGTCCCGATACGACCGTCTCCGCCGGTTCTCAAACAGCCAAATCCTCTGTTATTTCCTGTTGGCTTTAGGGCCATTCAGAACCGTCCTGTACCAACCGAATGGGTTGACACAGCGCAGACAGGACTGCAGAGACAACACGCTGGAGATAAAGAGTCATCCGCGAGCAGCCAGTCAAATAGCATCACCAGCTGCATGGCATGCAGACTGCGCTCGGGCCTCTTCTCAGGCAGCCCGGTGACAAAAGGTTTCCAGAGGCGTCGAGCACGACAACATGTGTGAACTTGTGTGTGTGTGTCGCTCCGGTTAGCTCAGAGTTCTGCTCTTCATCTCCATCATCCTTTATTCTTTCTGTTGACTTTTCACTGTGTGAGAAGAGATCGAGAGAGCTTGGTCACTCCTCTTTCTAGTAGCATGACACAGCAACACGCATACATACATACATATATATATATAGAACCTGGGACACGGCAGATTAGGTGACGTCTTTCCTTCTCATGGCCTAAATCTCAGAAGAGCTTCTCTCTCACACACACACACTTCCTCTAACACACCGACAGCACGTGATGAACACTAAGTCTTGACCTAATTGTCTTAAATTAAAAAACTAGAACTTGGTCACCGTGTCAACTGCTGTGTGCAAAACATAGAGACGGATAAATAAAAGAAGAGGCAAAGAGACAAACTGGTTGATAAAATACTGAAGTCACATTATTATGGTGTTCTTGGTGAAGAATTTAACAGGAATGTGACCAGTGTCTCTGTCTTCTATCTGTCCAACGTCTTGTGATGTTTTCCTACTGAGGTTCGGATTATTCTTGATAGACGATGTTTTGAGTTAATAACGTCAGAGAGGCTGAAGGAGCAGAGCGAGATGATGGAGTGAGTTAGTTCAGTCTTTAATATGAACTGATCCGTCAACTCACCGAAGCCAAATCACATGCTTTGTGAGAGCAAACACACACACACACACGCGCCCATGAGGCCAAATAACTCCAGCTGTTTCCTCACAGAGCATCATCTTTGAGAATTAAACCTTTCAACCAGGCAGATATCCAACATACTGAGGGTGCATCGGATCATAAAACTCACGGTTCAGATCGGATCATGGATTTGACTCAACAAAAAAAAAAAAGAAAGAGGAGCAAATGTAACTTTTAGAGTTCCCCCCCATCATGTTTTTTTTGCCACTGATACCAATTGCCGATCATTGATGAGCCGTATTGGCAGATAAAAATCATTTCAACTGCTCTGGAGTCAGTGTAAACCATCAAGGATTCTAAATGTTATCCTTTTGAACCACTACCGCATACTGTTTACCTCCACAGAGCTGGCAGGTGTGTGTGTGTGTGTGTGTGTGTGTGTGTGTGTGTGTGTGTGTGAAAAACAGCTGAGGAGAGAGAATCCAGCATCCACGCGGGCAGAGGTGGATTGTGGGGCGATTGGAGGACGAGTGCCAGCCGAGGCTCGCTGGTAAAAGTAGGCCAGCGCATCTGCCAGGCAGACAAAAACATGTCGTCACCGCTCAGAGAGAAAATGGGGGCAGAGCCTCAAAAAGAGCAGCCTTTAGGACCGTGCGATCTGATTTCCCTCCACATGGAAGCATGGAATAATGTAGCGCAGTGTTAAAGCCTGCTGATCCCCCCATAAGCCTCTCCGCTGGTGCATCACAGGGCAGCCAGGACACAGTGGCTGAACTGGTGAACAGCTCTCCATTTCTGAAGCGGACCCTCCCACCTCACCTGTGGTCCATTTGATAACCACATATAGTATAGATATAGTATTGCACTGCGCTTATTGTTATGCACCAATCAGCCAGTCAGATTCCTTGTATGTGCAAACATACTCAGCAACAAACCATCTCTGATCCTGATTCTACTGTTGGCTACAAATCTAAACATTTCATGTTATGTTACGGCCCATTTCACCTTTACGAGGAGAGACTATGCTAGCAAAGTAAAAATGCAACGTTCGCCAGCATTTGGCCGGTGTTTTTTGGGCTCCTATTCATTGTATTTATCCCGGCTTAGCATTCATTATTATACAACGCTCATTTGAAACCATCGCTCCGAGCCAGAGTTCAATCCCAAACCTTAAATCTTTGCCGGCAAAACGAGCTAGCATGCACGCCCACTTTAGCAATAAGTTGTTTAAAGGAGTTGGGGAGAAAGCAACATTACTCTGGTCCATAAAAGACCATTTTAATCATGAATATGATCCTGAACATAAGTGTTTTCCAGGATGCTTTGGAACCCTGGATTAAGAACATAGAGAGCAGTTTATCACAGGTTTCCCCCTCATTTCCTCCCATGTATATCCTATATTGTGACTCTGTTCTTTCCCTATACTCCTCTTCTTTATCTGAACTCAAATCTTTAACGACCAGATCTTCTTTGAAACAGCGACAGCTCTGACTTCTGCCTGAAAGGAATATGGTTCTAATCTAGAGTCAAGACTCAGTCAAAGCCAGATGTTCTGCTGGCCGCTGCATGTTCCCTCATACTTTTTGTACATGTGACCACTTTCCCCGTCCAGTTAATGAAACTACTTGGCAAAAAAGCCATTGATACTTCTTTTAACCAGCCAATTATCAGTAATCAAGTGGTCACAGCATCTTCACACCACCCGCCATGACAAATTCCTTGTAGGTGCAAACTTCCTTGGCAATAAACGGATCTGATTCTTAGGCACAGCTTCGCTCCCCCTAGCAGATCAACAGCACAGAGAAGCCCTGTTTGTAGAGACTTCACTGACAGTGGGGCCAAGGGAAAGGATGGGAATGGATGTGTTCTACGTTGCTGCTGCAGACCCATTAGCCCCAGCAGTAGCATCGCTGCTATTAACGTTATTGGAGCAGACTTGCTGTTTTGGAGGGAGTAGAGAAATGGAGCCTGTCTGAAATAATTGCGGGCAAGTTTAAAATACCTCCCCACCACCTGCATTTAAGGGAATAAATGAGTAGAATGTGGCGACAATAGCTTGGATTCATGAAGCTCCGTTTAAACAATGGAACAGCATCGTGCCCACAAAGAGATGTCACACTTTCGGTTCAAAAGAAAACTTGATTGGTCGCTTTCTTACCATTCCCGTTAAAATGCCTTCAGACTGAACACACGCCCAGCAGTTCCTGGCAGAACGAAACCACTTCATCCGGCTTGTTCTTAAAGCCAGATAGTCACAGTTTTTGATCAACCACTTAAGGTCATCTAATATAATGAAAGACCACATGCTCTTATGATTCTCAACAGCTTAAGCTATTTGTGAAGCTTTGTTTGCTCTGTGACGTACGAAAATCCTTCAACCTTTGACACAGGAGCCTCTTTCTAGGATGTAGATTGTGAGTGAACAGACACGCCTGTGTACCAAGAAGGCCAAGTCACCTGGAGGAAGAACGGCTGCTGCCGAAGGGCTTCGTTCAGCTAACAGGCCTGCAACCGGGCTGACATTCTCATCCAGAACAAAACTAATCATGGATACGTGCGCTGTCCACTAAATCATTGATGCAACAATTTAGATAATATCATTTAATACCATGATTTACTAAATGAACATCATGCTGTATTGAAGAAGACTTGAAACTAGAGATTGAGACCATAAACTCATGTTTACAATGTTTACAGAGGTAATAAATCAAGAGAGAAGTAGAGTCATTTTCTCATAGACTTCTATACAACCAGAGGATTTACATAACCTGATAACACACAATATAAAGATACATGTAAATACCTTGTGTTTACATGTATCTCATGGAGAAATTAAAACTCAACTGGCCCACTACTTCACAGATGAATAAAAAACTAACTCAGACAAATGTACCTGTTCTTAAGTCACAAACACCGGAGAGAAAACAATTAAGATCAGACTTTAAAACAAATGGATCATGATTTTTTTGTTTCCCTCTCGGGGCTTCCGTGTGTTTATGTAAGTGACTTTAGCATAAGACAAACAATTGTAATCCGTTAATGTCACACCCCAATGATTTCATCTCCAGACTGTCGGCAACATTTGTCAACAGATTTCGGACCAACTGATGGTCAGTAGAGAGAATGCAAGTTTAAGACACTTCCACCTGTGTTTAACATCTAAATGGGTCAATCTCAGCCTATATTTTACATGTATTTAAGTTACTGGTTATAAAATTAAGTAATTATATGATTTAATGTTTCCATTATATACCTTTTAACCTACCTGTTAAATGCCTGCATATTCATCAGCAGTGACATTTAACACACAAGCACAGCTACAGTACGGTGCCGCTGTGCCGCTGTGGAGCGTCGCAGCAGTCCCAGTCAGACGGGATCAGAGAGGTTTGGGAATCTGACATCGGGAACATGGGCCCGGGACAAAGGGACCGAAGGACGCAGTCATGTGATATAATGACATTTGATAGGGAGAGCCAGTTTTCCAGAGTGGGTTAGCATGGGGGGGGGGGGATACAACAATACGCGTGCATGCCTGGTCAGTATGTACGGATCGTCCGGCACAGCAGGAGAATAAAAACTCATTAAACATTCACTAAAGTACACAGTGTACCCAAGCTGCTGCTGCTGCTTAGTGAAACATTTACATTTAACATACATTCACCAATGCAAACAGTGGCCTCCTATAACGAACACGGAAACACCACGTTAAAAAAATAACACCAGACAGGAATGCTGTGATAGTTCAGTTTTGAACAATACATTCTACTCCTACACTAGCACCTACATATCCATCTCCACCAATCTGGAACAATGAGCCGACTGCACGTTCATTACAAATCGAATTATTTGGCCTAAAATAGGATAATTGGATGTTGCATTCAGCAGGCGGCGTGAGGAAAGTAGATTTGATGGTACTGGTGCGACTTTAGATGCCAGCTTTGTAAAAAAAACAGCCGTTATTGGCTTTAGTACACGATGTTCTTTAACCATGTGTGTCAACAATGCACAGGATATCTCTCTGTACATTGCCCTCACAGAGACCGCTAAAGAAGGCACACATGCACAAAGTCACATACGTGACGCAAACACGACTAAACCTTCGACAAAGAAAGATAAATAGACACGCCCCCCCCCCCCCACACACACACACACACAAGGTAAACAGTGAAGAGCAGCGAGCCAGAGGGGGGGAGGGGACGAGTAGAGAAACCACAGCATTTTCAAGAAGGGAGAAATAGTGACTTGGCAGGAAAAAGAAGCAAAGCAACCTACGGATTGTAGTGTAATGAACTAAGAAAACCTCAGAGAATACATCCAGGTATGAGAAATATCTAGAGACGGGTTAAAACAACTTGAGATGGAAAGTTTTCAAGCCTTAAATGGTTTTAGACTCAACGTACAATTAAAAACCTGGTGAACAAGTTGCACTGTTGATTGCTTTTGAGAAAATATTTGTAATGTCGTGTAGAACCACAAAAACAAGCTCGAGCTGAACGCTCAGTTGTTAAATAGTCACATTAATTAACTATCTGCCCCTCTGCTCACACAGGCAGACACACAATATCTGTACTGGTCGTCTTGACGTAAGTCTCCACCTTTAAGACCAAACAATCGCCTCCCTCACAGCGCTGTTATCCAACAGTGGCATTTTCTTCCTAACCGCTCACTGAGCCGCCGGCTATTGGCCTGCATTCAACTCTCACTGACTTTCTTATTCCCAGAAAAACATTATGCAAGCAACAGGATCCTGGAGAGAAGGTCCTGCTGACCAGGAAGTAAAGAAGAGAATCTTAAATTAGACTCTTTTTGCAAAAACAACTAATGCCCACCTCTTTTTAGTAACAAATCTACAAGAATGTAACGAAAGTTCATGACTCAAAATCCTCGACGCAAAAATATGTTGATGTGCAGCGAATACAGTTACAAGGTCAAGATGTAGCTTTGCACACCACACTTCAAAACTATTTTGAGCATAAGGAAGTAAGAGACAAGATGAACCGATACATAACTGAAGCAGACGATACTTTGTCTCTGTTCACTTGAGCCTTAACTAAAAGCAAAAAGCAGATGTAAAAAGATCAAAGAGACTAACAAAGCCTGCGTCCAATAATTCTTTCTCTACCAAATCAATGATTCTGTTCACAGTTGTGAGAATGTGTATTTTTTTTTTTTTATTGTATAAACTTCAGTCTGACTGGATTATGTTCAGCAGGCAGCACACAAACAAGCATGTTATGTTTATTATAGTCATCACACACAAGGAATTTGCTTTGGTTTTGTATTTGTGTGCAACATAAACAAAGTAAGAGAAAATTTAATTTAAAAGAAAAGCAATTCAATCATTTTTCAGGTAGAACTATTAATAATAGTAATAAACAATCCCAATATTCTCCAGCCTCTCAAACTATTATTGTAGACTACATATTTTGGGTTATTTGTACTTTTTGTTGAATAAAAACAAGACATTTGAAGGCGTCATGTTTGGCTCTGGGGTGGCCATTTCTTTATTAACTTGTTAATTGAAGAAATGATCAGCAGATTAATCAGTAATGAACAGAACAGCCCTGATTACGATCTGTGTTGGATATTGTTTTGATCGCCCAGCCCTGCAGCTCAGCTCTCACCTCAGACACCAGACTGTACTCACTTCACCCTGCACTGGATCTGCCTCGAGAGTTGGCTCACTCACACTACTTCACACGTCTCATGTTATGAAGAGCTGCCAGCGTATAGAGCATGGACACACAGTGGGAGCCATGCAGCGGGGAGACAGGAAGGCCGGCAGCCTTCACAGCCTTCATGGCCAGTGGGCAGGAACAATGGTTTGCTCTGCAGTGCCGGCCCAGCTCTGTCTCCTCACAGCCTGCAGCACTAACCTCTGCTACAACAACAGAGATGGACTCACTTACTAAGCCTGCGGTCTCTATGAGCCGTCAGTCCAGGAAACAGAAGCTTTTATCCATAAATCATAAGTCACATCGTGCGATGCACCCACTGGCAGCTGATCGGACCCGGTCACAAAAATACAAGTAGTCGTATCCAGAGGATTACAATCCAGAAGTACATTTAATTCTATTATTATTGGTTTTTAATACATCATAGATTTCCAGCGTATACCGTTTACAAGCTAAAGTGTCTGTTTTTGGTTACCTAAGACCAAGAGCGATGTCTTCAAAATGCTTATTTTGAATCAAACAATAACAAAGAAATTGAATTTTACATCACAAATGACATAAAACAGAACAACTTAAATTATCTTTTTCCTGCTGATCAAGTCATTAATCTGATCTGTTTTTATAAATTGAATTCTGAAAATGCAGACAGACACATTATGTGATGAGCTTTGATTAAACAAACAAGTAAGCAGTGAGAACAAGTGGTCTGGTTTCCTTGCTGAAGAGGATTCTGCTGGGTTTTTTTTAAATGTCGGTCACGTGTCGTCTTGGCTTCGACAGATAACCCCCCACGGCTTATTTTTGTTTCCAATTCCATTGTTTTAAAGTCCATCACTGCTTTAAATGAATATGCGTAGAAACCATTGAGGTGAGAGCTGAGATATGCTGCTGCACTTAGTAACAAACTGGAACATGCATCAACTCCTCGCTCAGCAAGTTCATATATTCATTTCCATGATAAGATCATTTACACAGACTTGAACACAATATCATGAAATCATGCACGTCTTATCTGTAGCGCGACCGCGTCGTATGTTGGCGCTGATGCATGAGTAAGCATTAAGGCGCTTTAGACATCTGCAGCTCATTAATTATTCATATGAAAAATGTCCTTCAGACTATAACAGACAACGTATCTCAATACCTCCAGCTGGGCTTAGATTATTTACTGATCATTCTCTTTTGACCACCTCATCATGAAGGCAAACGTGCGGTTAAAATATTTAAAATAGGTCAACAACACTAGGGAAATTTACCAGAGGTGTTTACACCTTCACACGTGAGATATTACCGGAACAACAAGAACAATAAAGGAGTGGTCTGACGAAGGCACGGCGAAGAGGAGAAATAGAAACAAACTGCACACGGCATTACAGGACCGTAAAGGTTACAGGGCAGCTGGATGTAACGAGTTGATGAGCTTCAGGGAAAAGGCTTAAGTGAGCAACGTCGTCGTGTCCCAAGGCCGGCTTCGTTAGCTTCCATTTTACCTTCAAGTCCGAACCTCCCGCCTCTGCTTTCAGGGCTGGAACAGCCAAAAACTCCCACAGAGCCTTCTCTGTTTCACGAGCTGCGTTTCCGTACAGTTGACAAACTGATTTTTATATGTTGCAAAATAGAAAATAAATGGAAATTAGTCGCGTTTCCATCAGCTGGTTTGGAGCGAATAAACTCTTCTACAGTGAAGTTTTGTCAGCAGTTGTCACTAAAAGCCATGCGTGGCTGTAATCTGCACCGAAACAGTAGTAGAGGAAGAAGACAGAAGACAGAAGACAAGTTGTCATAAAAACCCCACAAGAACAATGGGGAGAGAGGTCTTCGGGAATTTGTTCACAATTGGGCAAGTTTTAATGGTTCATTCATGTCAGCAGTTTCATGCTGTCTGGAGACAAAGACGAGCATTGATGCGAATAACCAGGAAGACATCGACAGCAGAAGCAGCTGATCAATCACGTGAGGTAAAAGTTGGTGTTTCTGTGTCGCATTTAGAGCATCAAATCTTCTGTCCTTTCCTCCCGGTCCAGGTGCTCCTGGACGTCTACTGGTGGGAAACACAAGCAGCACTTGCACACGTGGGCACGACGAGGCGGATCTACTTATGCAACAGTTGGCCCAAAAAAAAGGGGAACGTTTACAATGTGGTCACAACTGAAAGGAACGCATAGTTCTTTCAACGAGAGGGTCCTCTGACTACGTCCTGGGTTCCTTCTTTACATAGAGCTCACGTTGCCTTTGAGCAAGTACCAGAGGACACCGTTCAGACAGAGGGGCACGGAGACAAGAAGTATTAAACGTTTGCTTACTCAAAACATGTCAGTTTGTGTGTGTGTGTGTGTTTGCAATGAAGAGGAATTTAGCTGATGCTGTGTTTGATAAACGCCATTAGCCTGCTAACTCATTGTGGGCTTTCTTCTGGCAGCAGAGGGCACATGAAAGCCCCTATAGAGCGCCTCATCCTATAGATGACCGAGGAGAGGAAACAGGTCGGACAGGCTAAACCCTACGGTGTTCAGTTACCGGACCGGTGTCAAAACATACAGCGCAAAGACGAAAAACAGCTCTCAGGGTATGATAAGCACAAGCAAAGGACACACAGCAGTACCCTCCAGCACTTTAAACTACTTCAAAGTCTTTTAATTACACGGAAGAACAATGAGCAGCAAAGACACTAAAGTTACACAGCAACCAGGTGAGTCAGCACCTTTAAAACATGAAGTCCCCAGCTGGACAGTGGGCTGCAGCCTTGTCTCATGAGCGCTAATCTTGTTGCATAATAACAATAATCTTCAAATGAGCCTATGGTACAGGGGACAGAATGAGATGATGCGTGCTCCTGCACAAATGCAATGATCACAAATATAAGTGTTTATTTTAGGTCGTTTTGCAGACTATAGAATTAGCCGGAAGACGCCAGCCATCAGAGAGAAAGTCCAACAATGTGTTACAGCAGAGAGGAGACGCACCACCACACTCAGCCGACGTCTAGAAGCTAAACTCCAAAACGGGGGAGAAAAAAAAAAAATGTACGTGGTAAACTATCATTAACGACAATTACCATGGCTGGAAATGTGTGCACCCTCACACAAAACACACTCAAGTACACATGCACACTTTCTCCAGTGATGCTGATGTCAACAGACCCGACAGTTGCTGACGACGGCAGCGTGACACACACAAACACAAAGACCTCTAGCTGAGCACCTCCATCAGTCTCACAGTAATGTATAGAGACTTCACTGGGCAAAGAAAAGCGTGGAATCTGCACAAGGTTATTTAAAAACAGCAGTCACGACGACAGAGTGATGCCTCCCACCCTCCTCACCCGCCCCTCGCGGCCTTCAGCCTCCCGATACAAGGCCCCTTTCTGCCTAAAATGACGGCTGCCTTGGAAACCTTCGGATCACTGCGGGGACTGCATTCCCTGTTCCCAACGGGAAGTGTGAGAGCTGGCACAGAGGAGTGAGAAGCCGACAGCAGCACGCTAAAAGGGGCTTGCATCAGTAATGAAGTGTGTGTGTGTGTGTGTGTGTGGTTGCAGAAAGTGGAACGAGTTCAGCGAGCAAACACGCAAGAATGTAATCACGTATGAACTATTACCAGGGACGGCCGTCTCAATTTAATTCAATACTCCCCTTGGAAACTTCTTGAAGTTAAATGACCAACTACAAATGTGTTGATCCCTCAGTCAGTCTTCCCGTTTCACTGACCTTCACGCTGCTGTGTTTCAATGCTCTCATGTTCTTCTTTCTACTTTGTTTGCCTGCTACAAGATAGAAAGGCACGCTACATCTTATCTGAGCAACACCGGAGTTCTTTTCAAATAATCTAATCTATGGGAATGTGATCATTCTTCAGGAAAAAAAAAAAAAAAAGAGTACAAAGGTTACAAACAGAGTAAGAAGAGGATTTACCTGGGGCTGTTTTCAGTGAGCTCGTATTTCTCCTTTCAGTCTGACCAATTATTTAGACTTTAAAACCAGTTTGCGTCTCTTTTGCAAATACCATGAAGGCACAGCAGACTGCGTACCTGAGACAGTGTGACTTATTGATTACATCCTTACATAAATCTCATCTTTGTTGTGCTCAATAAAAATATGAGCATTCAAATCTGTTTACGATGCTTTTAAACAAGATATTTGATCTCCCAAAGAACAAACACCCTCTACACTGTCAGGGAATGTGATGGTGATTTATCATTATGGACCACAGGACCAGGATGCTGGACAAAGACTAAACAGTCCACAGGCCACACGATGAAAGGTTGGCTGCTCCTGAGTCACCAATCTGGTTAAAGCTAGCATGTTAGCTGGACCGCTAATCCCATTTCACAAACCCTCTGCGTATTATTGTTACCTGCTCCGTGCCTCTGAGATTAAACAAGTGGCGAGTGCTTTGGAAACAAGACTACACACACCACGTTTTATAATGAAACGTATTGTAATAATGGATCTGTTACATTTATGTTTAAGTAATCATTTACACTGTTTTCACCAGGCTGTAGCCTCTTACTCTTCACAGTTTTGCACTCTTATGTATCCTGTATTTACACTTATTGGTTCACCCAAATAAATCCATTTAAATGTGGTAATAAATCTTGCTTTTCTTTATTTCATATCCTAACTTTAGTAACTCTGAGTTCAAATGTGATGCCCAAACTAAACAATTTAAAGACATCAGTTTTGGGAGTTTCTAGCTGATGTTGAATTTTCCAGATGGTTTAGTCCATTAAATTGATAAATAACCTATTATAAAATAATGGTTATTTGAAGGGGAGAGCTAGAATTGCACCGAATTTGAATCTCAAAGAGAAAGCAGCTCGTCACTTTATTATGTCTTAGTTTTATTAAAGTTATTAACGTTCCCAGCCATCAGATAAGTAAGGTTTTCATTCACAGCCCATGCTCACTGCTTTAGGGTTAGCTAGCTTAATGCTGCTATTCAACAGCTGGCTAGCTAACCCACTAAAAAAAACACAAGTAAACAACAAACTTTATCAACCAGCTGTGTCAGGTACAGACACAAATCATGCAAAAGGCTCCTCTTTCTGGCACCGTTACAGGTCCATTAAACACTGTAACTAGCTTAGTAACGGTAGCCGTGTAGCATGGAGGATTCATGTCACTGAACACTGATGACAGGCGGATATAATGCGGCAAAAAGCGACGTGACTGACGGGTGTAGTCGTCGTTAAACGTGGGTCAACCTGCTGACACGACTGTCATCTGTCTTACGTGCAATTATAGAAGGTTTTACGAAGATGGAGATGGAGGTATTAGCTTACCAGCACAGGAGAGCTACAATGAGGCACACCAACAAAACGCGCAGCCTCTTCATTATCTTCCCGCGGGGACCAACATCCTCGCTCTCTGGGAGGTTTTTCTAATCTCTTCTAAGCTTTTGTCTGTTGGCCGAGGACTCGTGTTAACTACAACTGTCTTCTGTAGCTAAAAACCTACACTTAAGGTGTGCTATTTTTCCTTTTTCATTGTGCGGAACCAGTCGTCCGCTTCTTACTCGGCTTGAACAGCGACTGCTGTGGAGGAGGTAGCTGACTCTCGGTATGTTCAACCCTTTCTCCAGGTTTGACCAATAAAATCGCAGCTGTGTGTAAATCGACCAATCACAGGACACGTAGCAACACCGTATTTGTGAAGACACGCCCCCTTTGGACTGAGGATGAGCTGGAAGCAGAACGCGTCACCTATATCTTGACAAGCAAAACCACTAAAGCACGCGACATTTAAAATGTTATTGCTCAATCTTCTGATGTCAAACGTTTCAATATGAATGACTAATGCTGCAACCTTTGATTTTGTAAATTGGCAATACATGTGAAAGTCCAAATTACTCGATGAGGTGTCCGGTGAGGAATGTGGCGAGGAATGTGAACATCGTGTACTTTCCCCTTCAACACTTTCATAAAGTACAAAAATGTATATTTAACAACATCCCGAAAAAAAGGTATTTCAAAGACAAACCATTCGTTGTTTAGTGCCGATTGCAATGGAGCTAAATTGTATTATATGTATCATATATTTATCATAAATATCTATCATTACCTATCAATTTAAGTTTTATTTAATAGGTCAAAAACTTTTAGTTGGAATTCCAGAGATCATTCAAATTAAAACGTAAATAAACTGGAATAATATATTTTTTTAATTTAGCATAAAAACATCTTGAACCCCCCAAAAAACACATCTTTATATGTTTATTTATATATTGTCAATCCTCCTTTCCTTTTTTAAATGCGTACATTGTATTGTGAAATAAAAATATTATTAAAACAACGAATTTTATTTCTAAATACACTATCTACGGTTTCTTCTGTTTACCCCTGTGAAGGTTTACCCTTACGTTGAATACGATAACTACATATCCCAGAGTGCAATTCGATAGAAGCTGGCTAAATATGTGCCTGCACTTTTTCTTTTTAAAATCGTGGGTTGTCTAATGTATATCAACTTATAAATACATCATATTAATCAAAGTAACGTGAAATACTATTGTGAATATATTTTACATTGTTTGAAGTAACAACTAAAATGTGTAGTTTCTTTTTTATCAGGCGGGGTCCTGAGGTTTCGACAGTCGTCAGTACTAAAAGTGAGAAGAACATTTTCACACAGAAGTGAAGTTTTGGGCGAACATAACCCGCTTATTTACACCAAGGTCAGCTTCCGTAACACCGCGTAGTGGCTCTTTTTGGGACTTTTCTAAAGACACGCAGGCTTCACCATGGAGGTGGTCCGGGTGGTCGTGCTCGTCCTGTCCGTGTTGGTCGCTCTGGTCTCGGAGAGGTTCGTGGTGCTGGCTTCCTTCTCTCAGTCTCTGGACTCAGACTTCACGTTCACGCTGCCAGCCGGTCGCAAGGAGTGCTTCTACCAGACCATGAAGAAAGATGCCTCTCTGGAGATTGAGTATCAGGTGATTATAAATATACTCACATAAACTGGGATATGAAATTTAAAAGGTATGTGAGTGAAGCCAAACTATATCTGTGTCTCTTCTGCCACATCAGTGATAACACCCAAAGAGAGAGACCACATTGACACATTAAACTTATTTGTTATTGTGGTTACTGTTGCCATTTACAGATCCCATTAAAGCAAACCACACATGTTAAACGCAAATGTTGTATTAAGCAGTAGAGCCAGTGGGGGCACACACACTTCGAGTAAACCTGTTAAGCCGGTCAGTGTATAGCTGACAGCTGAATGAGACTGATGTTCTGTTGTAAGGCAGTTGCTCTTTGTTATTGAGAAATAAATCCCACACCTTGTATGTCGGTTGTAGTGTCTACTACCCTGTGGCTCATTGCTTCCACGTCTCTCTCTCTCTCTCTTTTCTAATGTTTTTCTCTGTCCTCTTTACTTCTACATGTCTGCAGGTATTAGATGGCGCAGGTCTCGATGTGGATTTCTTCATCTCCTCTCCTTCTGGCCAAGTGGTGTTCAGTGACTACCACAAGTCAGATGGAGTGCACACGTAAGTTAGGATTCAAGGAATCTTTTTATTGTCCTTATGCAACACGGGGCTGTACAGCGAAATGCAGTTGCAGCCCATTTGTTAACAGACACATGACACACAAAACATTTCTTTAAATTTGCATCATAAGGAATGTAAACGGCAGCAAGATTCCAATTCTCTGAGCAGATAATATGGCCGACATCTTCGCATTAAACATACAACACATTGTCCATCAACTCTGACTGTGATTGAGCACCAAGCATCCTGATGTAAACACAGAGTCCACCTCCTCTGGTCCCACCGTGGTCCTGCTCTCTGTCCTGCTGTCCAGCCCCTCAAGAGCAGCTTGATCCTGGACCACGACGGATCCAGGTCTCTGTGAAGATGTGGGCTCAACAGTCACCGACCTCCCGCTGCTTTCAAACATCTTATTTTCCTGTGATCGGTGCATCAGACAGCCAGGAGCATGCTGGGTAGTGGAGTAGCCTGAGGTCCTAGCTGGGTTAGCTTAGCATCCATCTCAGCTCTCTCCCCTCTCCTCCCTGGGGCAGTTTGGTGGCGTTTCGGTCCGGCAGGTCTGGCTGGTTGGTCGGCCGCTGCACTTAATCCCCATGCTTCCTTTTCAGATGTTGATGGATGTATTCTGTCACATGCCAGTAGTGATGAACACAACAAAGAAAGACAAAAATGTAGCAAAATTCCTGGGAGCTACCAGCTGAGGGGGGGAGGGAGACATGCATTTTTTTTTTTTACACGCATACATGTGCAAGCTCTCACTGCCTGTGCTTCCCTCCAGCGTTGTCGACACCGAGGACGGAGACTACATGTTGTGCTTCGACAACACGTTCAGCACCGTCTCCGAGAAGCTCGTCTTCTTCGAGTTGATCCTGGACAACATGGACCGAGATGATGAAGAGGTGGAGGACTGGAAGGAGTACGTCCAGGGAACGGACGTGCTGGACATGAAGCTGGAAGACATCATGGTGAGGGATGCAGCCGGTCTGAGACACAACACAAATGTTATGCTGTTCAGAAAAGTATAGATTTTGACATTGCAACCCATTCCAGAGTAGTTGTGTAATAGTTTGTTTTTTGGGCGGGGGGGACGCCACTAGTGAGAAGGTTATTTCAGACTTTCCTTCTATTGTCCACCAGTCAGATAATTGTCACTGTGCCACCGATGCTCTTAGCATGAAATCGAGGGTGCAAAGTGACCCAACAGGCAGGTAGTCGCCCTGCAGCCATTTTTCAGCTCGCTGTGGCTGTTTGTTTGCACCATTCTTCCCTGCAGTATTTTTTTATTACTGAGCCACTTGTATGTCCATTTATGCTGTTGATCAGACTGTTTTATTGAAGAATAGCATCGCTAATGAAGCTACGCTAACTAGCTGACGAACGCATTGCATTCAACCGCTGAGGACACTTGATCTCGTAGGAGCAGACGGTCACGGGCTGACCGTGGTCGTCCCACAGCAGCGCGGCACAGAAATGCAAGTTGGCGCGGCTAAAGGCAAACCCACCAGGGGCACACGGGAAAAAAACCCTTACACATGCAAAGTCAGGAGACTGTCACAAGAATACACAATGACATGAACTCTCACCGATTGTCTCAGCTTGCACCACAATAGCCTGCAACGCCCCCGTCATCAGGAACTGCCTTTGAATTTGTGTCAGAAGTCACATCAGCCTCACACACGGAAATGGATCTCCCAGCTGTGCAGGAAGTTGTTTTCCCCCACAGAAGGCGGAACACAACTGACCTGTTTACAAACTCGGTACTGCCCTCACAGATCCAACTCTCATTTTTGATCACTCTGCTTTGCATTTAGTGAATTTAGTATCAGGTACATAAGAGGTCTGACTCAGTGGATGTAGAATGTGGGTATGAGCTGGCCTTCTCCTTCCCCTTCCTCTATTTTACAAAGGCACCATTGCTGCATCCTGTACTCACCGGCACCCAATACGATTGTGATTAATTTAAGAATCACAAACAAGCCAGAGCTCCCCCCCCCCCCCCTCCCCCCCCGTACCAGACTGGTAATAGTTGCAGCCTCCACAAACTCACCCATGTGTCTCCTCTCTCCCCCTCAGGACACCATCAACAACGTGAAGGCTCGGCTGGGCAAGAGTGTGCACATCCAGACGGTGCTGCGGGCGTTCGAGGCCCGCGACAGGAACATCCAGGAGAGCAACTTCGACAGGGTGAACCTTTGGTCGGTCATTAACGTCATCGTTATGATGGTGATCTCGGGGATTCAGGTCTACCTGGTCCGCTCGCTGTTTGAAGATAAAAGGAAAATTCGTACATAACACCACCCTCCCAATGGAAGGACGGAGAGAGAAACTAACACACACACACCCCTCAGATCTCCTGGCTTGTGATTTTTAACATAAGATGTCTTCTATACACATACACACAAACGGACATTTTGACATCCGTAATAACAACTTTGCATACTATCTCTTTGCTGCAGAAAGAAAAGTCCCTTTGCCTCTCTTTAAGACTTATATATTGTTTTATAGTCCTCTCTAACTTCACAGAAAGCGTCGAGCACGTTTATGATGTTTTTCTAACGGAGCCTTACGTTACTGGGCCAGTGGCCAATTGCAAAGAAAAAATCAACAATTGTCCTCTTTTCTTTGGACATGTTTTTATTTGAGATAAACTAGATGAAGAAATTATATGGTGTCTGAAGAATTTGATTTTATATTTCTGCCAAATAAGAGTGGGAAGTGCAATCAGTAAATCAGCAAGTATTCCCCTTTTTAAAGAAGTTGTACTCATAAATGTATACCTTTTGTGTGTTTCTATGATGACTTGTATTTAGCTGCCGGCCTGTGAGGTCTTTAGAATATGCCTCCCTTTGCCACGGACGTTTATGTTTCTAGAAATCCAGTCTCACTTTCCCGGCTCATGCCAACACTGGAGGAGGAGAAAAGGGAACCGGCGTCTCTTACTGACGGCTGCACTTCTCTCCTCCGCGGTGGCTCGTTGCCCGGACGGCAGCCGCCCTCCTCTGTGAAGCCTCACTGCTGCTGACAGGTGTCTGCTTACGGCCACCTACTGTGTGAAGACGTTGCCGCCTGCCTGTCTCTCCTGTGCTCGGGTCTATTTCTATCTCTCCCGACACCTGGAAGGTCACGACCACTACCACACTGCTCGGTTCAATGAGCGCGAGTCCGTTCGCTGCCTCGGCTCAGACGGCATTCTTTTTAAAATGCTTGCATCTTTGTATTTCGTTTGATATTCAGTCACTGCCTCGGATGCCACAGAACAACGTCGTTTTTGTCTTTATATTCTTAGAGTGTAATGGGCCCCAAAGTGTTTGTTTTTTGGGTTAATCAGGGCCACAGTTTGTTCTGGTGTGAGTGAAGGAGCTGCTCAAGAGGTTTTTATATCGTTTGGTTTTCTCTGGATTTTGGATGCTGGGAGGATTCCTTTTATTGTTCTCATCACTGAGCTCTAACAGGTGAAACGTGGTCCTCTTTCTGCTGGAAGCTACTTGTTGTCTTCTTCAGAGTGTCCCCTGTGCTGTAAGATAAAGAGCAGCGAGTTCAGTCCTTCGTGGTTTACAGCGAGACGCTACAGTCAAAATAAAGTGTTTTTCATGCACCGGTCAATTGTGAGGTTTTGGGCTATTTTACTTCCATATCATGTCTTCTTTCAGACTTGTGGAAAGAAAACATCCAAAAATACACATTTAAGTGTTTATTTGACTGCTTTGTCTTTTGGGGTTTGTTTGTATATAATTCAGGCAGATTTATTCAACATTTTATTCCTGAAAACATGGACAAAATAGAAAATATATATTTTTTTTTTATGGCTATATAATCAGTGATATAATTCCCTCTATAAAAACGTGTGACTAATCTGTCAACAAAATGAAACAAGAAGGTTAAACCTTGCTTTATTCAATGCAAATTAGCACATATTAAAAGATGCCTCATTTGCATATTTAAACCTAACATTTCAGAAAACTTGCAATTCAAAAAAAGAATTGAATTGCTGTAAGTAATGTTTATTCGTGGTATTGATTATATATTATTTTTGTACCCTATTCACCTGTAGTGTCTCCATTTAAACAGCCTTATATTGGAAGTGCCATAAAACCAAACTTTGAGCAGTGTGATTGTTTTGAAATGATAGTGTGTTAATATTGTGGGTCCCTAGAATAACATATAGGATGTCTAAGGATTTAAGACGTCGTCATCATCGTCTTCATCCTCAGTGTAAGCGCTTGCGACCATCATGTTGTGGTGGTGTCAGTGTTTAATTTAAGTACTGTATGTTGAGATTCTGTAAGTGATGGATTAGTAATATGAAGTTGCAGTTTCTGATTTATTTGTCAAAAATAAAAGCCTACAAATATTTTAAAAGCATTTCTAAGTTACTGAGTAATGGTTGTTAAAGTTTCTGGATCAACTCTAAAGCATTGTTTTACTTCTCTCGTGGAGCAGTGGGGGAAAGAGTAATGTGGTATTTATTCAACTGATGTCCTGTAGTTGCAAATGTGTCTAAATTAAACAATCCTACATTATTTCTGACTGCTGTGTGTTCCTGATCTTCAATCGTTGTACCGTACTTGGAGACAGCGTGTCAAACTTTATGCAGATACTTTCAGGAAAGCTCGAGCTTCTTCAAGCAGCTCTTCATCAACCTGGCGGCGTCTTCTGGATCTGGTGCTGCCGAGATGTGATGCTGAGACACTCGCTGAGCAGCCCGGGAGAACTGACAGGAGAAGAAGTGGTTGTTGGAGCTGTACTGGTCGTCGGACGCTGCGTGGATGATCCCGTCCTTCTGGAAACACCGTCTGTGTTGAGACACGACCCGATCCTCTGCTATATTGATGTTTGATGTGATCTGGTTCTCTCTGAGTGACACCTTCAGGTGGTCTGCTATTAACCTGTTGTGAGGTGATTTTGTAACTGTAAGCTTTTTTTTTTTTTTTTTTTTTGCCTTTGCAAAAGGAAACACTTTACTCACACCTCTATAAAAGCCCTTTGGTGGGCTGTTTCTTCGCTTACGGCCATACCACCCTGAACACGCCCGATCTCGTCTGATCTCGGAAGCTAAGCAGGGTCGGGCCTGGTCAGTACTTGGATGGGAGACCGCCTGGGAATACCAGGTGCTGTAAGCTCTTTTTGTTTTTTTTGTTTTTCCTTTGCAAAAGGAAACACTTTACTCACACCTCTATAAAAGCCCTTTGGTGGGCTGTTTCTTCGCTTACGGCCATACCACCCTGAACACGCCCGATCTCGTCTGATCTCGGAAGCTAAGCAGGGTCGGGCCTGGTCA
>NC_136530.1:3454477-3469477 GCF_910591455.1 Pholis gunnellus
TTTTTTTTTTTTTTTTTTTCCTTTGCAAAAGGAAACACTTTACTCACACCTCTATAAAAGCCCTTTGGTGGGCTGTTTCTTCGCTTACGGCCATACCACCCTGAACACGCCCGATCTCGTCTGATCTCGGAAGCTAAGCAGGGTCGGGCCTGGTCAGTACTTGGATGGGAGACCGCCTGGGAATACCAGGTGCTGTAAGCTTTTTTTTTTTTTTTTTTTTTTTCCTTTGCAAAAGGAAACACTTTACTCACACCTCTATAAAAGCCCTTTGGTGGGCTGTTTCTTCGCTTACGGCCATACCACCCTGAACACGCCCGATCTCGTCTGATCTCGGAAGCTAAGCAGGGTCGGGCCTGGTCAGTACTTGGATGGGAGACCGCCTGGGAATACCAGGTGCTGTAAGCTTTTTTTTTTTTTTTTTTTTTTCCTTTGCAAAAGGAAACACTTTACTCACACCTCTATAAAAGCCCTTTGGTGGGCTGTTTCTTCGCTTACGGCCATACCACCCTGAACACGCCCGATCTCGTCTGATCTCGGAAGCTAAGCAGGGTCGGGCCTGGTCAGTACTTGGATGGGAGACCGCCTGGGAATACCAGGTGCTGTAAGCTTTTTTTTTTTTTTTTTTTTTTCCTTTGCAAAAGGAAACACTTTACTCACACCTCTATAAAAGCCCTTTGGTGGGCTGTTTCTTCGCTTACGGCCATACCACCCTGAACACGCCCGATCTCGTCTGATCTCGGAAGCTAAGCAGGGTCGGGCCTGGTCAGTACTTGGATGGGAGACCGCCTGGGAATACCAGGTGCTGTAAGCTTTTCTTTTTTTACACTCCACTTTACAAAACAGCAGAGGCTCTGGAGCTCTGGAGCGTCACAATGTCCTGGTTCTCTCTGAGTGACACCTTCAGGTGGTCTGCTATTAACCTGTTGTGAGGTGATTTTGTAACTGCAAAAGGAAACACTTTACTCACACCTCTATAAAAGCCCTTTGGTGGGCTGTTTCTTCGCTTACGGCCATACCACCCTGAACACGCCCGATCTCGTCTGATCTCGGAAGCTAAGCAGGGTCGGGCCTGGTCAGTACTTGGATGGGAGACCGCCTGGGAATACCAGGTGCTGTAAGCTTTTTTTTTTTTTTTTTTTTTTTCCTTTGCAAAAGGAAACACTTTACTCACACCTCTATAAAAGCCCTTTGGTGGGCTGTTTCTTCGCTTACGGCCATACCACCCTGAACACGCCCGATCTCGTCTGATCTCGGAAGCTAAGCAGGGTCGGGCCTGGTCAGTACTTGGATGGGAGACCGCCTGGGAATACCAGGTGCTGTAAGCTTTTTTTTTTTTTTTTTTTTTTCCTTTGCAAAAGGAAACACTTTACTCACACCTCTATAAAAGCCCTTTGGTGGGCTGTTTCTTCGCTTACGGCCATACCACCCTGAACACGCCCGATCTCGTCTGATCTCGGAAGCTAAGCAGGGTCGGGCCTGGTCAGTACTTGGATGGGAGACCGCCTGGGAATACCAGGTGCTGTAAGCTTTTTTTTTTTTTTTTTTTTTTCCTTTGCAAAAGGAAACACTTTACTCACACCTCTATAAAAGCCCTTTGGTGGGCTGTTTCTTCGCTTACGGCCATACCACCCTGAACACGCCCGATCTCGTCTGATCTCGGAAACTAAGCAGGGTCGGGCCTGGTCAGTACTTGGATGGGAGACCGCCTGGGAATACCAGGTGCTGTAAGCTTTTTTTTTTTTTTTTTTTTTTTCCTTTGCAAAAGGAAACACTTTACTCACACCTCTATAAAAGCCCTTTGGTGGGCTGTTTCTTCGCTTACGGCCATACCACCCTGAACACGCCCGATCTCGTCTGATCTCGGAAGCTAAGCAGGGTCGGGCCTGGTCAGTACTTGGATGGGAGACCGCCTGGGAATACCAGGTGCTGTAAGCTTTTTTTTTTTTTTTTTTTTTTCCTTTGCAAAAGGAAACACTTTACTCACACCTCTATAAAAGCCCTTTGGTGGGCTGTTTCTTCGCTTACGGCCATACCACCCTGAACACGCCCGATCTCGTCTGATCTCGGAAACTAAGCAGGGTCGGGCCTGGTCAGTACTTGGATGGGAGACCGCCTGGGAATACCAGGTGCTGTAAGCTTTTTTTTTTTTTTTTTTTTTTTTCCTTTGCAAAAGGAAACACTTTACTCACACCTCTATAAAAGCCCTTTGGTGGGCTGTTTCTTCGCTTACGGCCATACCACCCTGAACACGCCCGATCTCGTCTGATCTCGGAAGCTAAGCAGGGTCGGGCCTGGTCAGTACTTGGATGGGAGACCGCCTGGGAATACCAGGTGCTGTAAGCTTTTTTTTTTTTTTTTTTTTTTTCCTTTGCAAAAGGAAACACTTTACTCACACCTCTATAAAAGCCCTTTGGTGGGCTGTTTCTTCGCTTACGGCCATACCACCCTGAACACGCCCGATCTCGTCTGATCTCGGAAGCTAAGCAGGGTCGGGCCTGGTCAGTACTTGGATGGGAGACCGCCTGGGAATACCAGGTGCTGTAAGCTTTTTTTTTTTTTTTTTTTTTTTCCTTTGCAAAAGGAAACACTTTACTCACACCTCTATAAAAGCCCTTTGGTGGGCTGTTTCTTCGCTTACGGCCATACCACCCTGAACACGCCCGATCTCGTCTGATCTCGGAAGCTAAGCAGGGTCGGGCCTGGTCAGTACTTGGATGGGAGACCGCCTGGGAATACCAGGTGCTGTAAGCTTTTTTTTTTTTTTTTTTTTTCCTTTGCAAAAGGAAACACTTTACTCACACCTCTATAAAAGCCCTTTGGTGGGCTGTTTCTTCGCTTACGGCCATACCACCCTGAACACGCCCGATCTCGTCTGATCTCGGAAACTAAGCAGGGTCGGGCCTGGTCAGTACTTGGATGGGAGACCGCCTGGGAATACCAGGTGCTGTAAGCTTTTTTTTTTTTTTTTTTTTTTTCCTTTGCAAAAGGAAACACTTTACTCACACCTCTATAAAAGCCCTTTGGTGGGCTGTTTCTTCGCTTACGGCCATACCACCCTGAACACGCCCGATCTCGTCTGATCTCGGAAGCTAAGCAGGGTCGGGCCTGGTCAGTACTTGGATGGGAGACCGCCTGGGAATACCAGGTGCTGTAAGCTTTTTTTTTTTTTTTTTTTTTTTCCTTTGCAAAAGGAAACACTTTACTCACACCTCTATAAAAGCCCTTTGGTGGGCTGTTTCTTTGCTTACGGCCATACCACCCTGAACACGCCCGATCTCGTCTGATCTCGGAAGCTAAGCAGGGTCGGGCCTGGTCAGTACTTGGATGGGAGACCGCCTGGGAATACCAGGTGCTGTAAGCTTTTTTTTTTTTTTTTTTTTTTCCTTTGCAAAAGGAAACACTTTACTCACACCTCTATAAAAGCCCTTTGGTGGGCTGTTTCTTCGCTTACGGCCATACCACCCTGAACACGCCCGATCTCGTCTGATCTCGGAAGCTAAGCAGGGTCGGGCCTGGTCAGTACTTGGATGGGAGACCGCCTGGGAATACCAGGTGCTGTAAGCTTTTTTTTTTTTTTTTTTTTTTTCCTTTGCAAAAGGAAACACTTTACTCACACCTCTATAAAAGCCCTTTGGTGGGCTGTTTCTTCGCTTACGGCCATACCACCCTGAACACGCCCGATCTCGTCTGATCTCGGAAGCTAAGCAGGGTCGGGCCTGGTCAGTACTTGGATGGGAGACCGCCTGGGAATACCAGGTGCTGTAAGCTTTTCTTTTTTTACACTCCACTTTACAAAACAGCAGAGGCTCTGGAGCTCTGGAGCGTCACAATGTCCTGGTTCTCTCTGAGTGACACCTTCAGGTGGTCTGCTATTAACCTGTTGTGAGGTGATTTTGTAACTGCAAAAGGAAACACTTTACTCACACCTCTATAAAAGCCCTTTGGTGGGCTGTTTCTTCGCTTACGGCCATACCACCCTGAACACGCCCGATCTCGTCTGATCTCGGAAGCTAAGCAGGGTCGGGCCTGGTCAGTACTTGGATGGGAGACCGCCTGGGAATACCAGGTGCTGTAAGCTTTTTTTTTTTTTTTTTTTTTTTCCTTTGCAAAAGGAAACACTTTACTCACACCTCTATAAAAGCCCTTTGGTGGGCTGTTTCTTCGCTTACGGCCATACCACCCTGAACACGCCCGATCTCGTCTGATCTCGGAAGCTAAGCAGGGTCGGGCCTGGTCAGTACTTGGATGGGAGACCGCCTGGGAATACCAGGTGCTGTAAGCTTTTCTTTTTTTACACTCCACTTTACAAAACAGCAGAGGCTCTGGAGCTCTGGAGCGTCACAATGTCCTGGTTCTCTCTGAGTGACACCTTCAGGTGGTCTGCTATTAACCTGTTGTGAGGTGATTTTGTAACTGCAAAAGGAAACACTTTACTCACACCTCTATAAAAGCCCTTTGGTGGGCTGTTTCTTCGCTTACGGCCATACCACCCTGAACACGCCCGATCTCGTCTGATCTCGGAAGCTAAGCAGGGTCGGGCCTGGTCAGTACTTGGATGGGAGACCGCCTGGGAATACCAGGTGCTGTAAGCTTTTTTTTTTTTTTTTTTTTTTCCTTTGCAAAAGGAAACACTTTACTCACACCTCTATAAAAGCCCTTTGGTGGGCTGTTTCTTCGCTTACGGCCATACCACCCTGAACACGCCCGATCTCGTCTGATCTCGGAAGCTAAGCAGGGTCGGGCCTGGTCAGTACTTGGATGGGAGACCGCCTGGGAATACCAGGTGCTGTAAGCTTTTTTTTTTTTTTTTTTTTTTTCCTTTGCAAAAGGAAACACTTTACTCACACCTCTATAAAAGCCCTTTGGTGGGCTGTTTCTTCGCTTACGGCCATACCACCCTGAACACGCCCGATCTCGTCTGATCTCGGAAGCTAAGCAGGGTCGGGCCTGGTCAGTACTTGGATGGGAGACCGCCTGGGAATACCAGGTGCTGTAAGCTTTTTTTTTTTTTTTTTTTTTCCTTTGCAAAAGGAAACACTTTACTCACACCTCTATAAAAGCCCTTTGGTGGGCTGTTTCTTCGCTTACGGCCATACCACCCTGAACACGCCCGATCTCGTCTGATCTCGGAAACTAAGCAGGGTCGGGCCTGGTCAGTACTTGGATGGGAGACCGCCTGGGAATACCAGGTGCTGTAAGCTTTTTTTTTTTTTTTTTTTTTTTCCTTTGCAAAAGGAAACACTTTACTCACACCTCTATAAAAGCCCTTTGGTGGGCTGTTTCTTCGCTTACGGCCATACCACCCTGAACACGCCCGATCTCGTCTGATCTCGGAAGCTAAGCAGGGTCGGGCCTGGTCAGTACTTGGATGGGAGACCGCCTGGGAATACCAGGTGCTGTAAGCTTTTTTTTTTTTTTTTTTTTTTTCCTTTGCAAAAGGAAACACTTTACTCACACCTCTATAAAAGCCCTTTGGTGGGCTGTTTCTTCGCTTACGGCCATACCACCCTGAACACGCCCGATCTCGTCTGATCTCGGAAACTAAGCAGGGTCGGGCCTGGTCAGTACTTGGATGGGAGACCGCCTGGGAATACCAGGTGCTGTAAGCTTTTTTTTTTTTTTTTTTTTTTTCCTTTGCAAAAGGAAACACTTTACTCACACCTCTATAAAAGCCCTTTGGTGGGCTGTTTCTTCGCTTACGGCCATACCACCCTGAACACGCCCGATCTCGTCTGATCTCGGAAGCTAAGCAGGGTCGGGCCTGGTCAGTACTTGGATGGGAGACCGCCTGGGAATACCAGGTGCTGTAAGCTTTTTTTTTTTTTTTTTTTTTTTCCTTTGCAAAAGGAAACACTTTACTCACACCTCTATAAAAGCCCTTTGGTGGGCTGTTTCTTCGCTTACGGCCATACCACCCTGAACACGCCCGATCTCGTCTGATCTCGGAAGCTAAGCAGGGTCGGGCCTGGTCAGTACTTGGATGGGAGACCGCCTGGGAATACCAGGTGCTGTAAGCTTTTTTTTTTTTTTTTTTTTTTTCCTTTGCAAAAGGAAACACTTTACTCACACCTCTATAAAAGCCCTTTGGTGGGCTGTTTCTTCGCTTACGGCCATACCACCCTGAACACGCCCGATCTCGTCTGATCTCGGAAGCTAAGCAGGGTCGGGCCTGGTCAGTACTTGGATGGGAGACCGCCTGGGAATACCAGGTGCTGTAAGCTTTTTTTTTTTTTTTTTTTTTTCCTTTGCAAAAGGAAACACTTTACTCACACCTCTATAAAAGCCCTTTGGTGGGCTGTTTCTTCGCTTACGGCCATACCACCCTGAACACGCCCGATCTCGTCTGATCTCGGAAGCTAAGCAGGGTCGGGCCTGGTCAGTACTTGGATGGGAGACCGCCTGGGAATACCAGGTGCTGTAAGCTTTTCTTTTTTTACACTCCACTTTACAAAACAGCAGAGGCTCTGGAGCTCTGGAGCGTCACAATGTCCTGGTTCTCTCTGAGTGACACCTTCAGGTGGTCTGCTATTAACCTGTTGTGAGGTGATTTTGTAACTGCAAAAGGAAACACTTTACTCACACCTCTATAAAAGCCCTTTGGTGGGCTGTTTCTTTGCTTACGGCCATACCACCCTGAACACGCCCGATCTCGTCTGATCTCGGAAGCTAAGCAGGGTCGGGCCTGGTCAGTACTTGGATGGGAGACCGCCTGGGAATACCAGGTGCTGTAAGCTTTTTTTTTTTTTTTTTTTTTTCCTTTGCAAAAGGAAACACTTTACTCACACCTCTATAAAAGCCCTTTGGTGGGCTGTTTCTTCGCTTACGGCCATACCACCCTGAACACGCCCGATCTCGTCTGATCTCGGAAGCTAAGCAGGGTCGGGCCTGGTCAGTACTTGGATGGGAGACCGCCTGGGAATACCAGGTGCTGTAAGCTTTTTTTTTTTTTTTTTTTTTCCTTTGCAAAAGGAAACACTTTACTCACACCTCTATAAAAGCCCTTTGGTGGGCTGTTTCTTCGCTTACGGCCATACCACCCTGAACACGCCCGATCTCGTCTGATCTCGGAAACTAAGCAGGGTCGGGCCTGGTCAGTACTTGGATGGGAGACCGCCTGGGAATACCAGGTGCTGTAAGCTTTTCTTTTTTTACACTCCACTTTACAAAACAGCAGAGGCTCTGGAGCTCTGGAGCGTCACAATGTCCTGGTTCTCTCTGAGTGACACCTTCAGGTGGTCTGCTATTAACCTGTTGTGAGGTGATTTTGTAACTGCAAAAGGAAACACTTTACTCACACCTCTATAAAAGCCCTTTGGTGGGCTGTTTCTTCGCTTACGGCCATACCACCCTGAACACGCCCGATCTCGTCTGATCTCGGAAGCTAAGCAGGGTCGGGCCTGGTCAGTACTTGGATGGGAGACCGCCTGGGAATACCAGGTGCTGTAAGCTTTTTTTTTTTTTTTTTTTTTTCCTTTGCAAAAGGAAACACTTTACTCACACCTCTATAAAAGCCCTTTGGTGGGCTGTTTCTTCGCTTACGGCCATACCACCCTGAACACGCCCGATCTCGTCTGATCTCGGAAGCTAAGCAGGGTCGGGCCTGGTCAGTACTTGGATGGGAGACCGCCTGGGAATACCAGGTGCTGTAAGCTTTTTTTTTTTTTTTTTTTTTTCCTTTGCAAAAGGAAACACTTTACTCACACCTCTATAAAAGCCCTTTGGTGGGCTGTTTCTTCGCTTACGGCCATACCACCCTGAACACGCCCGATCTCGTCTGATCTCGGAAACTAAGCAGGGTCGGGCCTGGTCAGTACTTGGATGGGAGACCGCCTGGGAATACCAGGTGCTGTAAGCTTTTTTTTTTTTTTTTTTTTTTCCTTTGCAAAAGGAAACACTTTACTCACACCTCTATAAAAGCCCTTTGGTGGGCTGTTTCTTCGCTTACGGCCATACCACCCTGAACACGCCCGATCTCGTCTGATCTCGGAAACTAAGCAGGGTCGGGCCTGGTCAGTACTTGGATGGGAGACCGCCTGGGAATACCAGGTGCTGTAAGCTTTTTTTTTTTTTTTTTTTTTTTCCTTTGCAAAAGGAAACACTTTACTCACACCTCTATAAAAGCCCTTTGGTGGGCTGTTTCTTCGCTTACGGCCATACCACCCTGAACACGCCCGATCTCGTCTGATCTCGGAAGCTAAGCAGGGTCGGGCCTGGTCAGTACTTGGATGGTAGACCGCCTGGGAATACCAGGTGCTGTAAGCTTTTTTTTTTTTTTTTTTTTTTTCCTTTGCAAAAGGAAACACTTTACTCACACCTCTATAAAAGCCCTTTGGTGGGCTGTTTCTTCGCTTACGGCCATACCACCCTGAACACGCCCGATCTCGTCTGATCTCGGAAGCTAAGCAGGGTCGGGCCTGGTCAGTACTTGGATGGGAGACCGCCTGGGAATACCAGGTGCTGTAAGCTTTTTTTTTTTTTTTTTTTTTTTTCCTTTGCAAAAGGAAACACTTTACTCACACCTCTATAAAAGCCCTTTGGTGGGCTGTTTCTTCGCTTACGGCCATACCACCCTGAACACGCCCGATCTCGTCTGATCTCGGAAGCTAAGCAGGGTCGGGCCTGGTCAGTACTTGGATGGGAGACCGCCTGGGAATACCAGGTGCTGTAAGCTTTTCTTTTTTTTTTTTTTTTTTCCTTTGCAAAAGGAAACACTTTACTCACACCTCTATAAAAGCCCTTTGGTGGGCTGTTTCTTCGCTTACGGCCATACCACCCTGAACACGCCCGATCTCGTCTGATCTCGGAAGCTAAGCAGGGTCGGGCCTGGTCAGTACTTGGATGGGAGACCGCCTGGGAATACCAGGTGCTGTAAGCTTTTCTTTTTTTTTTTTTTTTTTCCTTTGCAAAAGGAAACACTTTACTCACACCTCTATAAAAGCCCTTTGGTGGGCTGTTTCTTCGCTTACGGCCATACCACCCTGAACACGCCCGATCTCGTCTGATCTCGGAAGCTAAGCAGGGTCGGGCCTGGTCAGTACTTGGATGGGAGACCGCCTGGGAATACCAGGTGCTGTAAGCTTTTTTTTTTTTTTTTTTTTTTCCTTTGCAAAAGGAAACACTTTACTCACACCTCTATAAAAGCCCTTTGGTGGGCTGTTTCTTCATTACGGCCATACCACCCTGAACACGCCCGATCTCGTCTGATCTCGGAAACTAAGCAGGGTCGGGCCTGGTCAGTACTTGGATGGGAGACCGCCTGGGAATACCAGGTGCTGTAAGCTTTTTTTTTTTTTTTTTTTTTTCCTTTGCAAAAGGAAACACTTTACTCACACCTCTATAAAAGCCCTTTGGTGGGCTGTTTCTTCGCTTACGGCCATACCACCCTGAACACGCCCGATCTCGTCTGATCTCGGAAGCTAAGCAGGGTCGGGCCTGGTCAGTACTTGGATGGGAGACCGCCTGGGAATACCAGGTGCTGTAAGCTTTTTTTTTTTTTTTTTTTTTTTCTTTGCAAAAGGAAACACTTTACTCACACCTCTATAAAAGCCCTTTGGTGGGCTGTTTCTTCGCTTACGGCCATACCACCCTGAACACGCCCGATCTCGTCTGATCTCGGAAGCTAAGCAGGGTCGGGCCTGGTCAGTACTTGGATGGGAGACCGCCTGGGAATACCAGGTGCTGTAAGCTTTTCTTTTTTTTTTTTTTTTTTTCCTTTGCAAAAGGAAACACTTTACTCACACCTCTATAAAAGCCCTTTGGTGGGCTGTTTCTTCGCTTACGGCCATACCACCCTGAACATGCCCGATCTCGTCTGATCTCGGAAGCTAAGCAGGGTCGGGCCTGGTCAGTACTTGGATGGGAGACCGCCTGGGAATACCAGGTGCTGTAAGCTTTTTTTTTTTTTTTTTTTTTTTCCTTTGCAAAAGGAAACACTTTACTCACACCTCTATAAAAGCCCTTTGGTGGGCTGTTTCTTCGCTTACGGCCATACCACCCTGAACACGCCCGATCTCGTCTGATCTCGGAAGCTAAGCAGGGTCGGGCCTGGTCAGTACTTGGATGGGAGACCGCCTGGGAATACCAGGTGCTGTAAGCTTTTCTTTTTTTACACTCCACTTTACAAAACAGCAGAGGCTCTGGAGCTCTGGAGCGTCACAATGTCCTGGTTCTCTCTGAGTGACACCTTCAGGTGGTCTGCTATTAACCTGTTGTGAGGTGATTTTGTAACTGCAAAAGGAAACACTTTACTCACACCTCTATAAAAGCCCTTTGGTGGGCTGTTTCTTTGCTTACGGCCATACCACCCTGAACACGCCCGATCTCGTCTGATCTCGGAAGCTAAGCAGGGTCGGGCCTGGTCAGTACTTGGATGGGAGACCGCCTGGGAATACCAGGTGCTGTAAGCTTTTTTTTTTTTTTTTTTTTTTCCTTTGCAAAAGGAAACACTTTACTCACACCTCTATAAAAGCCCTTTGGTGGGCTGTTTCTTCGCTTACGGCCATACCACCCTGAACACGCCCGATCTCGTCTGATCTCGGAAGCTAAGCAGGGTCGGGCCTGGTCAGTACTTGGATGGGAGACCGCCTGGGAATACCAGGTGCTGTAAGCTTTTTTTTTTTTTTTTTTTTTTTCCTTTGCAAAAGGAAACACTTTACTCACACCTCTATAAAAGCCCTTTGGTGGGCTGTTTCTTCGCTTACGGCCATACCACCCTGAACACGCCCGATCTCGTCTGATCTCGGAAGCTAAGCAGGGTCGGGCCTGGTCAGTACTTGGATGGGAGACCGCCTGGGAATACCAGGTGCTGTAAGCTTTTCTTTTTTTACACTCCACTTTACAAAACAGCAGAGGCTCTGGAGCTCTGGAGCGTCACAATGTCCTGGTTCTCTCTGAGTGACACCTTCAGGTGGTCTGCTATTAACCTGTTGTGAGGTGATTTTGTAACTGCAAAAGGAAACACTTTACTCACACCTCTATAAAAGCCCTTTGGTGGGCTGTTTCTTTGCTTACGGCCATACCACCCTGAACACGCCCGATCTCGTCTGATCTCGGAAGCTAAGCAGGGTCGGGCCTGGTCAGTACTTGGATGGGAGACCGCCTGGGAATACCAGGTGCTGTAAGCTTTTTTTTTTTTTTTTTTTTTTTCCTTTGCAAAAGGAAACACTTTACTCACACCTCTATAAAAGCCCTTTGGTGGGCTGTTTCTTCGCTTACGGCCATACCACCCTGAACACGCCCGATCTCGTCTGATCTCGGAAGCTAAGCAGGGTCGGGCCTGGTCAGTACTTGGATGGGAGACCGCCTGGGAATACCAGGTGCTGTAAGCTTTTTTTTTTTTTTTTTTTTTTTCCTTTGCAAAAGGAAACACTTTACTCACACCTCTATAAAAGCCCTTTGGTGGGCTGTTTCTTCGCTTACGGCCATACCACCCTGAACACGCCCGATCTCGTCTGATCTCGGAAGCTAAGCAGGGTCGGGCCTGGTCAGTACTTGGATGGGAGACCGCCTGGGAATACCAGGTGCTGTAAGCTTTTCTTTTTTTACACTCCACTTTACAAAACAGCAGAGGCTCTGGAGCTCTGGAGCGTCACAATGTCCTGGTTCTCTCTGAGTGACACCTTCAGGTGGTCTGCTATTAACCTGTTGTGAGGTGATTTTGTAACTGCAAAAGGAAACACTTTACTCACACCTCTATAAAAGCCCTTTGGTGGGCTGTTTCTTCGCTTACGGCCATACCACCCTGAACACGCCCGATCTCGTCTGATCTCGGAAGCTAAGCAGGGTCGGGCCTGGTCAGTACTTGGATGGGAGACCGCCTGGGAATACCAGGTGCTGTAAGCTTTTCTTTTTTTTTTTTTTTTTTCCTTTGCAAAAGGAAACACTTTACTCACACCTCTATAAAAGCCCTTTGGTGGGCTGTTTCTTCGCTTACGGCCATACCACCCTGAACACGCCCGATCTCGTCTGATCTCGGAAGCTAAGCAGGGTCGGGCCTGGTCAGTACTTGGATGGGAGACCGCCTGGGAATACCAGGTGCTGTAAGCTTTTTTTTTTTTTTTTTTTTTTCCTTTGCAAAAGGAAACACTTTACTCACACCTCTATAAAAGCCCTTTGGTGGGCTGTTTCTTCGCTTACGGCCATACCACCCTGAACACGCCCGATCTCGTCTGATCTCGGAAGCTAAGCAGGGTCGGGCCTGGTCAGTACTTGGATGGGAGACCGCCTGGGAATACCAGGTGCTGTAAGCTTTTTTTTTTTTTTTTTTTTTTTCCTTTGCAAAAGGAAACACTTTACTCACACCTCTATAAAAGCCCTTTGGTGGGCTGTTTCTTCGCTTACGGCCATACCACCCTGAACACGCCCGATCTCGTCTGATCTCGGAAGCTAAGCAGGGTCGGGCCTGGTCAGTACTTGGATGGGAGACCGCCTGGGAATACCAGGTGCTGTAAGCTTTTTTTTTTTTTTTTTTTTTTCCTTTGCAAAAGGAAACACTTTACTCACACCTCTATAAAAGCCCTTTGGTGGGCTGTTTCTTCGCTTACGGCCATACCACCCTGAACACGCCCGATCTCGTCTGATCTCGGAAGCTAAGCAGGGTCGGGCCTGGTCAGTACTTGGATGGGAGACCGCCTGGGAATACCAGGTGCTGTAAGCTTTTTTTTTTTTTTTTTTTTTCCTTTGCAAAAGGAAACACTTTACTCACACCTCTATAAAAGCCCTTTGGTGGGCTGTTTCTTCGCTTACGGCCATACCACCCTGAACACGCCCGATCTCGTCTGATCTCGGAAACTAAGCAGGGTCGGGCCTGGTCAGTACTTGGATGGGAGACCGCCTGGGAATACCAGGTGCTGTAAGCTTTTTTTTTTTTTTTTTTTTTTCCTTTGCAAAAGGAAACACTTTACTCACACCTCTATAAAAGCCCTTTGGTGGGCTGTTTCTTCGCTTACGGCCATACCACCCTGAACACGCCCGATCTCGTCTGATCTCGGAAGCTAAGCAGGGTCGGGCCTGGTCAGTACTTGGATGGGAGACCGCCTGGGAATACCAGGTGCTGTAAGCTTTTTTTTTTTTTTTTTTTTTTTCCTTTGCAAAAGGAAACACTTTACTCACACCTCTATAAAAGCCCTTTGGTGGGCTGTTTCTTCGCTTACGGCCATACCACCCTGAACACGCCCGATCTCGTCTGATCTCGGAAGCTAAGCAGGGTCGGGCCTGGTCAGTACTTGGATGGGAGACCGCCTGGGAATACCAGGTGCTGTAAGCTTTTTTTTTTTTTTTTTTTTTTTTCCTTTGCAAAAGGAAACACTTTACTCACACCTCTATAAAAGCCCTTTGGTGGGCTGTTTCTTCGCTTACGGCCATACCACCCTGAACACGCCCGATCTCGTCTGATCTCGGAAGCTAAGCAGGGTCGGGCCTGGTCAGTACTTGGATGGGAGACCGCCTGGGAATACCAGGTGCTGTAAGCTTTTCTTTTTTTTTTTTTTTTTTCCTTTGCAAAAGGAAACACTTTACTCACACCTCTATAAAAGCCCTTTGGTGGGCTGTTTCTTCGCTTACGGCCATACCACCCTGAACACGCCCGATCTCGTCTGATCTCGGAAGCTAAGCAGGGTCGGGCCTGGTCAGTACTTGGATGGGAGACCGCCTGGGAATACCAGGTGCTGTAAGCTTTTCTTTTTTTACACTCCACTTTACAAAACAGCAGAGGCTCTGGAGCTCTGGAGCGTCACAATGTCCTGGTTCTCTCTGAGTGACACCTTCAGGTGGTCTGCTATTAACCTGTTGTGAGGTGATTTTGTAACTGCAAAAGGAAACACTTTACTCACACCTCTATAAAAGCCCTTTGGTGGGCTGTTTCTTTGCTTACGGCCATACCACCCTGAACACGCCCGATCTCGTCTGATCTCGGAAGCTAAGCAGGGTCGGGCCTGGTCAGTACTTGGATGGGAGACCGCCTGGGAATACCAGGTGCTGTAAGCTTTTTTTTTTTTTTTTTTTTTTCCTTTGCAAAAGGAAACACTTTACTCACACCTCTATAAAAGCCCTTTGGTGGGCTGTTTCTTCGCTTACGGCCATACCACCCTGAACACGCCCGATCTCGTCTGATCTCGGAAGCTAAGCAGGGTCGGGCCTGGTCAGTACTTGGATGGGAGACCGCCTGGGAATACCAGGTGCTGTAAGCTTTTTTTTTTTTTTTTTTTTTTTCCTTTGCAAAAGGAAACACTTTACTCACACCTCTATAAAAGCCCTTTGGTGGGCTGTTTCTTCGCTTACGGCCATACCACCCTGAACACGCCCGATCTCGTCTGATCTCGGAAGCTAAGCAGGGTCGGGCCTGGTCAGTACTTGGATGGGAGACCGCCTGGGAATACCAGGTGCTGTAAGCTTTTTTTTTTTTTTTTTTTTTCCTTTGCAAAAGGAAACACTTTACTCACACCTCTATAAAAGCCCTTTGGTGGGCTGTTTCTTCGCTTACGGCCATACCACCCTGAACACGCCCGATCTCGTCTGATCTCGGAAACTAAGCAGGGTCGGGCCTGGTCAGTACTTGGATGGGAGACCGCCTGGGAATACCAGGTGCTGTAAGCTTTTTTTTTTTTTTTTTTTTTTCCTTTGCAAAAGGAAACACTTTACTCACACCTCTATAAAAGCCCTTTGGTGGGCTGTTTCTTCGCTTACGGCCATACCACCCTGAACACGCCCGATCTCGTCTGATCTCGGAAGCTAAGCAGGGTCGGGCCTGGTCAGTACTTGGATGGGAGACCGCCTGGGAATACCAGGTGCTGTAAGCTTTTTTTTTTTTTTTTTTTTTTTTCCTTTGCAAAAGGAAACACTTTACTCACACCTCTATAAAAGCCCTTTGGTGGGCTGTTTCTTCGCTTACGGCCATACCACCCTGAACACGCCCGATCTCGTCTGATCTCGGAAACTAAGCAGGGTCGGGCCTGGTCAGTACTTGGATGGGAGACCGCCTGGGAATACCAGGGGCTGTAAGCT
>NC_136530.1:3479477-3481977 GCF_910591455.1 Pholis gunnellus
GCAGCAGTAACTTTAAAGAATTAACAACAGTTTTGATGGGACACTACATTTAGGATATTTTAAGATGCAAATAATACACACCAGGAACTGCGACAGTCGCCTCTGTTGATGGACGAGCCGCTCCTTCTGGCAGCAGACACATGAGCTCCTGGGGAACAGGCTCAGGTCTCTCTACAGAGCAGCGGCTGCAAGGAGAGAAGGATCACAAAACACAATCAATGGTTTATAATGTTATGAGCACAGTGAATATGACAGATATGTTTAAATGTTGGATGCATTTACCATCTACTTGTGAACCCTTCAGATGAGTTGGTGCAGCAGATGGTTCTACAACGGAAAAAACCTTGTAAGTCATTTATATGTTGACAATATAGAAACACTATGTTAGTATTGTTACTTCACCTTTCTCAGCCTTATCCAATGAAACAGACTGTTTCTCACATTAATATATAAAGATTATACTTCATTCATACGTGTTTGTGTTTCAATGGTTAATATTCAGTCGCCAGTCATTGTGATGTAACCTAGTAGGCAGGTGAAGCAACACGGCACACTTCATACACATGCATTCAGTAGTTAGTAACACAGCAGCCTCATACATACATGTTGTTTCTTTTTATCCATATAAGAAAACTAAGAGTGATACGTACCCTCATCATGACTGGTATCAGTTCATAGTCACTAGGACAACAAGCAGAACACCAAAACATGAGACAGAACGCTTCAAGTCTTCATGTGGGAGAAGAAGTCATGGTCCCACGGCAGAATGTTTTTGGTTAAAAACCTCTTTTTGTTCCTGAAGCCTGCTGTTGTCTGGCTGTTGATGATGATGATGCAGAAACAGCTGTTAACCACAAACAAAAAACACATCATATATACTGAATAGAATACACGGTTAATAGCAAACCGGCTGAACTGTAACGGTCTTTAAATCTTCAGGTGGTAGAAACAAGGAAATAAAAGACAGCAAACGTTTCCTCACAGATCTGCACATGTTGCTTTGAAGGAGAGATCCTCAGCATCCTTCTCTTCATCTTCATCTCCATCCATCACTGAGATGCAAACAGAAAAGAATCAGAATATCATTAGATGAATATCTTCTTGTATAATGTAATGAACAACATTATTTTAACAGTGATGGAGAAAGTCTACACATCTTGTACTTCACGAAAAAAATATGTATGAATACCACCACATGGTGTAAATATTCGAAGTAAAAGTCCTGCATTCAAATCTTACTAACTCAATGTCTGACTGAAGTAAAAGTACAAAAAATAAACTTTAAGGAGCAAAAATAAAAAGTAGTCATGATGCAGAATATTATAAATGATATTATTATAATTATTGAGGTATTAATGTGTTCATCACTTTAAAGACTGTATATACTGCTGGTAGTTTAATCTGTAATAACACATAATTTATTAGTTGAGTATATCTTTAATCTGCTAAGTAACTAGTAACTAATGCTGTCAAACACACGTGGAGCATTTAAAGTACATAACTATGAACTACATGAATTAATAACGATACGTGACGTGATACAACGGAGACGTGCGTGTTTATTTAACGTTAACGTGATTCACATGAAGCACCGGGTCCGGTCATAGCTTGTTGTTCTTTCGTTACGTGTCCGTAAAGTAACGTCCAGAGTATATCTGACGTTAACCGGCCGCAAGTCCGCCTCGATATTCACTGACGTACAGTAGTAAATGCTAACTTACTTCATTTGAATGCACGTTCGTGTTAACTTGATACTTTTGGTCACAAAAACGCATCAAAGTTGGACGTTAACGGCTCCAGATTACGTTACGTTAGCGTGTAAATTAAGGAACTCATACAGAAGTCCGACTTCGACACAATAACACAAAATGTACTTTATCTTTATAGCTTTCAAGTGAATATCAGACAGCCCAGACTAATTATCATGACATTTTAATTCATTGTTATTCATTTTAATGACTTACCGTTTAACGTAGTCACAGCGAAGAGCTCCAGAAAATGCGGGCTGTCGATGCTTTTTCCAGGCTGCGACTGACTGACAAACACCGGAGAAAGTCTGTCACTCTCAAAACGGCACCACAGCGCCGCTGGTGGCCAAAAATATATTACTTCCGTAGCAGTTTAGTGCTACCATTGAAAATGAATGGGAAACGGTTTAGGGATTTTTAGCTAAAGAATCCCCGGGTGCCGCGCGGACAGTACTTGGATGGGAGACCGCCTGGGAATACTGGTCAGTACTTGGATGGGAGACCGCCTGGGAATACCAGGTGCTGTAAGCTTTTTTTTTTTTTTTTTTTTTTCCTTTGCAAAAGGAAACACTTTACTCACACCTCTATAAAAGCCCTTTGGTGGGCTGTTTCTTCGCTTACGGCCATACCACCCTGAACACGCCCGATCTCGTCTGATCTCGGAAGCTAAGCAGGGTCGGGCCTGGTCAGTACTTGGATGGGAGACCGCCTGGGAATACCAGGTGCTGTAAGCTTTTCTTTTTTTTTTTTTT
>NC_136530.1:3484477-3486977 GCF_910591455.1 Pholis gunnellus
TGGGCTGTTTCTTCGCTTACGGCCATACCACCCTGAACACGCCCGATCTCGTCTGATCTCGGAAGCTAAGCAGGGTCGGGCCTGGTCAGTACTTGGATGGGAGACCGCCTGGGAATACCAGGTGCTGTAAGCTTTTCTTTTTTTTTTTTTTTTTTCCTTTGCAAAAGGAAACACTTTACTCACACCTCTATAAAAGCCCTTTGGTGGGCTGTTTCTTCGCTTACGGCCATACCACCCTGAACACGCCCGATCTCGTCTGATCTCGGAAACTAAGCAGGGTCGGGCCTGGTCAGTACTTGGATGGGAGACCGCCTGGGAATACCAGGTGCTGTAAGCTTTTTTTTTTTTTTTTTTTTTTTTCCTTTGCAAAAGGAAACACTTTACTCACACCTCTATAAAAGCCCTTTGGTGGGCTGTTTCTTCGCTTACGGCCATACCACCCTGAACACGCCCGATCTCGTCTGATCTCGGAAGCTAAGCAGGGTCGGGCCTGGTCAGTACTTGGATGGGAGACCGCCTGGGAATACCAGGTGCTGTAAGCTTTTCTTTTTTTTTTTTTTTTTTCCTTTGCAAAAGGAAACACTTTACTCACACCTCTATAAAAGCCCTTTGGTGGGCTGTTTCTTCGCTTACGGCCATACCACCCTGAACACGCCCGATCTCGTCTGATCTCGGAAGCTAAGCAGGGTCGGGCCTGGTCAGTACTTGGATGGGAGACCGCCTGGGAATACCAGGTGCTGTAAGCTTTTTTTTTTTTTTTTTTTTTTTCCTTTGCAAAAGGAAACACTTTACTCACACCTCTATAAAAGCCCTTTGGTGGGCTGTTTCTTCGCTTACGGCCATACCACCCTGAACACGCCCGATCTCGTCTGATCTCGGAAGCTAAGCAGGGTCGGGCCTGGTCAGTACTTGGATGGGAGACCGCCTGGGAATACCAGGTGCTGTAAGCTTTTCTTTTTTTTTTTTTTTTTTCCTTTGCAAAAGGAAACACTTTACTCACACCTCTATAAAAGCCCTTTGGTGGGCTGTTTCTTCGCTTACGGCCATACCACCCTGAACACGCCCGATCTCGTCTGATCTCGGAAGCTAAGCAGGGTCGGGCCTGGTCAGTACTTGGATGGGAGACCGCCTGGGAATACCAGGTGCTGTAAGCTTTTTTTTTTTTTTTTTTTTTTTCCTTTGCAAAAGGAAACACTTTACTCACACCTCTATAAAAGCCCTTTGGTGGGCTGTTTCTTCGCTTACGGCCATACCACCCTGAACACGCCCGATCTCGTCTGATCTCGGAAGCTAAGCAGGGTCGGGCCTGGTCAGTACTTGGATGGGAGACCGCCTGGGAATACCAGGTGCTGTAAGCTTTTTTTTTTTTTTTTTTTTTTCCTTTGCAAAAGGTAACACTTTACTCACACCTCTATAAAAGCCCTTTGGTGGGCTGTTTCTTCGCTTACGGCCATACCACCCTGAACACGCCCGATCTCGTCTGATCTCGGAAGCTAAGCAGGGTCGGGCCTGGTCAGTACTTGGATGGGAGACCGCCTGGGAATACCAGGTGCTGTAAGCTTTTCTTTTTTTTTTTTTTTTTTCCTTTGCAAAAGGAAACACTTTACTCACACCTCTATAAAAGCCCTTTGGTGGGCTGTTTCTTCGCTTACGGCCATACCACCCTGAACACGCCCGATCTCGTCTGATCTCGGAAGCTAAGCAGGGTCGGGCCTGGTCAGTACTTGGATGGGAGACCGCCTGGGAATACCAGGTGCTGTAAGCTTTTTTTTTTTTTTTTTTTTTTCCTTTGCAAAAGGAAACACTTTACTCACACCTCTATAAAAGCCCTTTGGTGGGCTGTTTCTTCGCTTACGGCCATACCACCCTGAACACGCCCGATCTCGTCTGATCTCGGAAGCTAAGCAGGGTCGGGCCTGGTCAGTACTTGGATGGGAGACCGCCTGGGAATACCAGGTGCTGTAAGCTTTTCTTTTTTTACACTCCACTTTACAAAACAGCAGAGGCTCTGGAGCTCTGGAGCGTCACAATGTCCTGGTTCTCTCTGAGTGACACCTTCAGGTGGTCTGCTATTAACCTGTTGTGAGGTGATTTTGTAACTGCAAAAGGAAACACTTTACTCACACCTCTATAAAAGCCCTTTGGTGGGCTGTTTCTTCGCTTACGGCCATACCACCCTGAACACGCCCGATCTCGTCTGATCTCGGAAGCTAAGCAGGGTCGGGCCTGGTCAGTACTTGGATGGGAGACCGCCTGGGAATACCAGGTGCTGTAAGCTTTTTTTTTTTTTTTTTTTTTTTTCCTTTGCAAAAGGAAACACTTTACTCACACCTCTATAAAAGCCCTTTGGTGGGCTGTTTCTTAGCTTACGGCCATACCACCCTGAACACGCCCGATCTCGTCTGATCTCGGAAGCTAAGCAGGGTCGGGCCTGGTCAGTACTTGGATGGGAGACCGCCTGGGAATACCAGGTGCTGTAAGCTTTTTTTTTTTTTTTTTT